>NC_049228.1:17453791-17770555 GCF_011100685.1 Canis lupus familiaris
GTTATTTCTGCACTACTGCTGATTTATAGACCAATTTTCCTCCTTATCATCACTGCAGAAATTTTCTTAGAGTATCAATTATACGCTAAGAGCTATATGTATTTTACTTCTGATTCTCACCATTATCCTTAGCATAGGCATCATTATCTCCAATACACATGAAGAAACTGCCCTAGCTCAAGGATTATTCAGTATTGGGGATTAATTTGAGGATAAGTGCTATAGGATATTCTTAAAGTTGATTCACCAAAAAAGGTTTCGTTTGCTTGTTTTGCTTCACTTTGTTTTTGCCTACTTTTTTTTTTCTTTAATTTAAGGTTATTTCCTTAGGTTAGAGCCAAAAGAAAGTAATCGTATTTTCAAAGACTGAAGGTGAGCTCTTTTTCAAGGCATTACATCTATCAGGCAATTCCTGAACTTTTCCCCCACAGACAGAATGGCCGTTTCTTTCGTGGTGTCTTTTTTGGATGCTGAACATATTTCCGTTCCAGGATCTATAACACTTTATAGAATTTAATCATTCCATGCCTATCTTCCCTCACCAGAGTCTCTCACACGATTACTTTTATCTTTACTGGAAGAGACGTCTTTTTAATCTTTATTGTTCCAGCAGCTCAATAGTGCCTGATATAGAGTGGGCATAAAAAATCTTGAATTAATGAGTGAAATGTTGATAAATTAGCTTTTGTGATATCGTGTAAATTTAAACTACAAGCAAAAAATGTATGAGTATTATATCTTTTCTATATTCGCATCAGCATGATGGGCTGGCACGATGCCCTTAAGCATCTTCCTTTCCCAGGTCCCACACTCTCTAAAAAAAGTTTTTGTAAGTACTCTCCCTTTTAGTTCAGGAAATTATCTCCATTCTACCTGACTTCAAACCATCTAGCTCTGGTATCATTTCCACAATTTTTGCTTCATCCCTATCCTGTTTTCCTTTTTCCCCTACATCCTCACTACTGACAGCCAATTGGATGGTGAAGCATTGCTCTACATCTTCCATTGACAAGATCATCATAAACGTCATAGATGGAGATGGTTACCATGTTCTCTCTGCTTATTTATTCCCATTATTTCTTGACTGATCAACATTAGCATTACATGAGTTCTTGCCTTACTGATGAAGCAGGTTCATAATTTACCTCTTATTCTTCTTTTTCCCTATGTACTTGTGATGATTAGTTGTATGTGTCAGCTTGACCGGGCCATGGGATATCCAGATATATGATTAAACATTATTTCTGGGTGTGTCTATGAGCGTGTTTCTGGAAGAGATTAGCATTTGAATTGGTACATTGAGAAAAGCAGATAGTCCTCCCCTTTTGAGTGGGCATTATCCCATCCAAACATATTATAACCCATTGAGAGCCTGAATAGGACAAAAAGGCAGAGGAAGTTTGGATTGTCCTCCCTCTGCCTGACTGCTTGGTATGGGACATCCATCCTGCCCTCAGTGCTCATGGTTCTCAGGCTTCCAGATAACACCGATGTGTTATCCAGCTCTCCCAGCTCTCCAGCTTACACACAGATCATGGGACTTCTCAGCCTCCATAACTGAGTGAGCCAATAACACATAATAAATCTCTAAATGTATAGATATATCCCATTGGATCTGTTTCTCAGAAGGACTCTAATACATACTTTTTTTTTTTTTAATTTCCACTGTTGGATCTGCCTAAACTTAGTTTTCCATCCATACTCTTCCTTAACTTAGACCCTCAATTTGTTAAGGAGCACATCTTCAGGTAAATTCCTAAGAAGAATGCATGCAAGGTAAATTTTCAATGCATTGGTATATCTGAATATGTCTTATTATTAGAATGATTATGTCACTGAATATCATATTCTAGATTGAAAACATTTTCTCTCATGCTTCAAAGATAATGATCTATTTTCTTTTAGTATTCACTATTACTGTTTAAATATTTTATGCCATTCTGGATCTTATCCATTCGTATAGAACCCCTCCCTCACCTTCCAATTGTGCTCCCATGGCTGGAAATTTTATTATCTCCCATCCCAAATTTCACACAGGTACATCTAGGTAGGTACAAACATTCACTTAGCCTTCTTGTCATCATCCAATAGTTTCTTTTTTTTATAAGAATTTATATATTTCACTATTTAATTTATAGCAATTCTCTGGTACCTTTGAGTAAATGTCTTCATCTGAGTGAGATGTTCCTTGACCACCCAGCTAAAGTTGTAGATATGCCCCAGCACTCAATGTCTCTTCCTTCCTTGCTTTATTCTTGTTCAGAGCACAAATCAATCTCTAAAACACTGAATAATTCACTTACTTTTTTTTTCCCTCTTCCATCACTGGACTGTAAACCTCAAGAGGACAGGGATTTGAGTCTGTTTGGTTCACTATTACATGCCCAGGACTCTATCTGGCTCCTGGTAGGTATTTAATAAATACTTGTTGGGGTGCCTGGGTGGCACAGTTGGCTAAGCACTGGAGTCTTGGTTTTGGTTTAGATCCTGAGCTCAGGGTCTTGGGATCAAGCACTGTGACCAGCTCCACCCTCAGCTCAGAGTCTGCTTGAGATTCTCTCTCCCTCTCCCTCTGCCTCTCCTATTTGTGCTCTGTCTAAAATAAATAAATAAATCTTTAAAAATAAATAAATAAGGGATCCCTGGGTGGCGCAGCGGTTTGGCGCCTGCCTTTGGCCCAGGGCGCGATCCTGGAGACCCGGGATCGAATCCCACGTCGGGCTCCCAGTGCATGGAGCCTGCTTCTCCCTCTGCCTCTCTCTCTCTCTGTGTGTGACTATCATAAATAAATTAAAAATTTAAAAATAAATAAATAAATAAATAAATAAATAAGGGTGCCTGGATGGCTCAGTTGGTTAAGCCTTTGACTATTGATTTTGGCTCAGGTCATGATCTCAGGTCCTGGGATCAAGCCCTGAGCGCACACTCAGCTGGGAGTCTGAGATTCTCCCTCTCACTTTCCTCTGCCTCTTCCCCCTGCATTCTCCCTCTCTGAAATAAATAAGTACATCTTTAAAAATGAATAAATAAATATTTGTTAAATAAATCTTTGCTTCATATTCAAGAAAGAAGGGAAAAGGCAATAAAAGCCCCCTCTGCATGTGTGGGGCTTGTCAATTGTGGAGACGTCCCTTTAGATTGAGTGGTTGATTTAGGGCAGCTGGCCATGAGGAAACCTGGCCATTACACTGGGAGACTCTCAGATAAGAGATTGCAGAAAAATTTACACCCAAATTCTCTCCAAAGGGTTCATTCTGAAAAGCAACTGAGATACAAAATTTTATTTAGAGTTACGAGTAAATAATTTTAAAATAATGTGTGTGGGAAGGATGTAGAAAGAGAAAGAGAAGAGAAATTGGAAGTAACTCTACGTAAATAGATGCTAGGGTTGTTGGTGATGATTTTTTATCTTTGTATTTTCCTATATCTTTTGCTTTTTTCTATTTATTATAGAAATCTGTAAAAGTCTGAAAATTAACAAAATATGTTTCCAAGATGTTCCAGGGAGGATTATCCCAGTGTTTCCCATCTCAGTGAACTGCTCTCATGTGAATATTTATTCAACACTTTCTCCTTCCAAGTCACTACCTGATTCTACTCTTTAGCTTTCTCCATGTCATTTTAACTCTTTAACCATCTGGAAATACCACTTTAATTTGGGCCTAGGCTTATTTAGAAATCTTATATTTGATAGTGTTAGCATTTCTGCTACCTAGGCAACAAAGTATGTTTTTTTTTTCTCTAACATCTTTTCATTTTTAGCCAAGTGAAATCTCAAAATCTTTTAATAAACTTGTAACAAGAAAAGCCAAACTTAAATATATTCCTTTCTCTTAAAGACAAAAATAAGGGAATAAGTATACAGGGCTGCTTATAGGACCATGTTTCTTAGAGAAAGCAGAACAAGTCTTGAGAGGGAGAAGAGAGTATATTTCAAAACAAAACAGAAAACATCCTGAAATGCCCATGAAGTTCACTTCCAATTTTCAAAGTTCAATTACTTCCTTGAAGAGCATCCTGACTGACTACACACATTGCATCTTAAATACGCATAGACCCATGTACACTATTTTTTCAATTCTGGAGGCAATGCATCTTATTCTAGAAACATTCAAGTATTAAAAATTCAAATATTGATTTCAACAAAAACACCTTACCCTAAATTCTAGAGATAACCTCTCTAGGATGCACGTTTGAGTTCTACACTTTAACTTAAAAATTATGTTGCATATATTACCATATCATTAAAGTTCTTAAAATCAGAAATTTTTCAGAACTATCAATGTACCATAGTCTAACCATTCCAATAGAATTTTTCATTTGATTTCTTTCCAGTTTTTGATATTATAAATAGAATATAAAGAACACTCCTGTGCCAAAAGCATTGTCCACATCTCTTATTCATTTCTTTTTTTTTTTTTTTTAGATTTTATTTTTACATAATCTCAACACCCAATGTGGGGCTCAAACTCATAACCCCAAGATCAAGAGTTGCGTGCTCTACCAACTGAGCCAGTCAGGTGCCTCTCTTTCTCATTTATAATGACAGAATTCGCTTTTTCGCAACGGGTTTGCCGCCAGAACACAGGTGTCGTGAAAACCACCGCTAAACCTAAACCAAAATGGGAAAGGAGAAGACTCACATCAACATCGTCGTCATTGGACACGTAGATTCGGGCAAGTCTACCACTACTGGCCATCTGATCTACAAATGTGGTGGGATCGACAAAAGAACTATCGAAAAATTTGAGAAGGAGGCTGCTGAGATGGGAAAAGGCTCCTTCAAGTATGCCTGGGTCTTGGATAAACTGAAAGCTGAACGTGAACGTGGTATCACCATTGATATCTCCCTGTGGAAATTCGAGACCAGCAAGTATTACGTGACCATCATTGATGCCCCAGGACACAGAGACTTTATCAAAAACATGATTACAGGCACATCTCAGGCTGACTGTGCTGTCCTAATTGTTGCTGCTGGTGTTGGTGAATTTGAAGCAGGTATCTCCAAGAATGGGCAGACCCGTGAGCATGCCCTTCTGGCTTACACACTGGGTGTAAAACAACTAATTGTTGGTGTTAACAAAATGGATTCCACTGAACCACCCTACAGCCAGAAGAGATACGAGGAAATCGTTAAAGTCAGCACCTACATTAAGAAAATTGGCTACAACCCCGACACAGTAGCATTTGTGCCAATTTCTGGTTGGAATGGTGACAACATGCTGGAGCCAAGTGCTAACATGCCTTGGTTCAAGGGATGGAAAGTCACCCGTAAAGATGGGAATGCCAGCGGAACCACACTGCTTGAAGCCCTGGATTGCATTCTGCCACCAACTCGTCCAACTGATAAGCCCTTGCGTCTGCCTCTCCAAGACGTCTACAAAATTGGTGGTATTGGTACTGTCCCAGTGGGTCGAGTGGAGACTGGTGTTCTTAAGCCTGGTATGGTGGTCACCTTTGCTCCAGTCAATGTTACAACTGAAGTAAAGTCTGTTGAAATGCACCATGAAGCTTTGAGTGAGGCTCTTCCTGGGGACAATGTGGGCTTCAATGTCAAGAACGTATCTGTCAAAGATGTTCGTCGTGGCAATGTGGCTGGTGACAGCAAAAATGACCCACCAATGGAAGCAGCTGGCTTCACAGCTCAGGTGATTATCCTGAACCATCCAGGCCAAATCAGTGCTGGATATGCACCTGTGCTGGATTGTCACACAGCTCACATTGCTTGCAAGTTTGCTGAGCTGAAGGAAAAGATAGATCGTCGTTCTGGAAAGAAGCTGGAAGATGGTCCCAAGTTCTTGAAATCTGGGGATGCTGCCATTGTTGATATGGTTCCTGGCAAACCTATGTGTGTTGAGAGCTTCTCTGACTATCCTCCTCTGGGCCGTTTTGCTGTTCGTGACATGAGACAGACGGTTGCTGTGGGTGTCATCAAAGCAGTGGACAAGAAGGCAGCTGGAGCTGGCAAAGTCACCAAGTCTGCCCAGAAAGCTCAGAAGGCTAAATGAATATTATCCCTAATACCTGCCACCCCAGTCTTAATCAGTGGTGGAAGAACGGTCTCAGAACTGTTTGTGTCAATTGGCCATTTAAGTTTAATAGTAAAAGACTGGTTAATGATAACAATGCATCGTAAAACCTTCAGAAGGAAAGGAGAATGTTTTGTGGACCATTTGTTTTTTTTTTTTTTTTTTGTGCGTGTGTGGCAGTTTTAAGTTATTAGTTTTTAAAATCAGTACTTTTTAATGGAAACAACTTGACCAAAAATCTGTCACAGAATTTTGAGACCCATTAAAACAAAAGTTTAATGAGAAAAAAAAAAAATATATAATGACAGAATTCTAGAAGAATCCCTGGGTCAAATGGCCAGGGGTTATGAAACTCCTGAAATGTACCACTGACTACCTCTCCAGGAGAATAGCAACATGGGATACTCCCCCACCCAGGTGACCTGACACTATCCACTGTAGCTTTGCAATGTATCTTTTTTTTGGTGGAACAAGTTCCCCCTCCTCATTAGCTTTCCTTTTTAAATTTTCTTTTGCTATTCTCATATGTTTATTCCTCTAGCAAATCTCCCAAAGATAAGTTCCATTAAAAATGTATTGGATTAAAAAAAATGTATTGGATTGCATTAAACCTAAAGATTAATGTGGGTAAAATTGATAAATTTGTAACAGTTCACACAGACATGCTGTATACCTTCCTTTGTTTAAGCCTTATTTTATGTTTCTTGGTATAGTTCTGCAGTATTTTTCACAAAGGTCTGACACATTTCTTATTAAGCTTATATTTCTAGGTGTTTTATATTTCTGTTACTATTGTGAAAGAGATATTTTTCTCATTATATCTTCTGACTGTGGCTGGTGTGTTTGAAGTCCATTGATATTTATATTCACTCATGTTGCTGAACTCACTTCTAATTATTTTTTAGCTGATTCTCTAGGGTTTTTCTAGGCATATTATCATATCATCTGTAAAAAATGATAACTTTGTTTCCACTTTTCTGGTAATCACACTTCCTATTTCTGCTTTCTGCTGTGACCAAAACTTATAAAATAATATTAAATAGTGAAAGATAGCTGACATCCTTGTTTTATTCTTGATGTTAATGGAAATGTCTCTATTGGTATTTTCACAATAAATAAAGATATACGTTGTCAGTGTAAGATATTCTTTAATGTGTTAAGGAATTATTCTTCTATTTACAGGTCACAAAAATAATTTTTTTCCATTAGAAATGATTGTAATACTTCAAGATTTAATAATCATATTTTTTTTCTTTTTGACCTATCAATATGATAACAATAAACTTTCTAATATTAAACCAAACTGATATTTTCTACTTGGTAGTGATGGATTATTCATCTTGAATTCTTTCTAGTTCAGTTGGCTGTTAAATCATTTAGAATTTTAAAATATATTAGTTCATTTCTTTTTATCTTATCTTCATTTGGTTTTATTACTGGTATTCATAATAGCAGTAGTGATCATTTTACAAGTTCGTAGCACATTCCAAACACTGCATTTTGTTGTTATGATCGTTACAACAATTAAAAATTAGAGGGATGCCAGAGTGGCTCAGTAAGTTAAGCATCCAACTCTTGATTTTGGCTCAGGTCATGATCTCAGGGTCATGAGATTAAGCACCACATGGGGCTCAGCACTGGGCATAGAGCCTGCTTAAGATTATCTCTCTCTCTCTCTCTCTGCCCCTTTTTACCCCTCCCTCAAAAAAAGTTAGATATAGTATTATTTATATTTTATAGATAATGAACTGAAGCCCAAAGAAGTTATTCACTGAGGCTAGAATCTTACAGCTTGAGAGAGAAGCCTATCTCTGCAGCCTATACTACGTAGTCCTGAGAGTTAAATATGAGTTGGGTAACTCTCCATGCTCTGAAAGAAAATATATACAATAGGTAAAATCTGTTCCTTTGGAGAATGAAAAGACTGATCCACAGGAGGCAAAACAATGCTGTGAAAATACATGGGCTTTGAAACCACACAAATGCTGGTTTGAATTCAAGCTCTATTACTTAGTAGCACTCAATAAATAGGAATCATGATCATTGGAAAAAGCCTTGTCCCATGGGGTGCCTGGCTGGTTCAATTGGAAGAGCAGGCAACTCTTGATTTCAGGGCTGTGAGTTCAAGCTCCTTGTTGGGTATGATGCCTACTTAAAAAAAAATTAAATAAAAAGTCTGTCCCCAAGCCTTCTTTGACATTTTCCCTTTATACTTGGATCTTTTTTTAAAAGATTTTATTTATTTTTTCATGAGAGACACAGAGAGAGAGAGAGAGAGAGGCAGAGACACAGGCAGAGGGAGAAGCAGGCTCCCTGCAAAGAGCCCCATGTGGGACTCCATCCCGAATCCTGGGATCACACCCTGGGCTAAAGGTAGAAGCCCAACCGCTGAGCCACCCAGGTGTCCCTGCCTGGATGTTTTTCTAATATTTTTTCTGTAACACCCTATAGCCCTAGAAAGTCATGTACTTCTTCTAGAATAAAAAGTTATTTCAGAATCATATGTATTATTCTCTCACAGTCTTAAAAGCTCTGTTTGTTTTTATATCCTCCTTTGCCTTTGGTATTTAATTGCGTGCTCCCCTTTTGTTTCAACTAGATTTTCTAAATCGTTGTCTGGTGCTTTTTTTTTTTTTTTTTTTTTTTTTTTTAGAAACATTTTCTTTTAGAATAGTGTGATAAGCTGATAATGACCCCCTACCCCCAAGGTTCATGCCCTAATCTCCAAAACCTGTGAATATTATCTTACATGTCAATAGATTATTTGCAGATGCGATTAAATTAAGGATGTTTTATGATGGGAAGGCTATTCTGAATTATCCACTTTTGCCCTGTGTGACCACAGGCTCCTTATAAGAGGGACATGGAAAGGTCAGACAGAGGAGAAGGCATTATGATTCCAGAAAGTCAGACTGGAGTGCTGTGGCACAAGTAAAGGCATGTGGGCAGCCTCTAGAAACTGGAAAAGACAAGGAAGAGAATCTCCTTGGGGGCCTCCCCAAGGAACCAGCAGAGTCAACATCTAGCGTTTAGCCCTCTACGATTCATTTTGGATATCTGAACCTCTAGAACTGTAAGAGAATCAATCTGTGTTATTTTAAACTAATAAATCTGTGATGATTTGTTACAGCAGCAATAGTAAACTGATGCAAATAGTTTTAGATTGACAGAAAAGTTGCAAAGATAGTACAGAATTTCCATGTACCCATACCCAGTTTCCTCTATTGTTACTATCTTACGCAAACATGATATGTATGTCACAATTAATCTACAATATTGATACATTATTGTTAACTGAAGTCCAAACTTTATTCAGATTTCTCTAGATTTTTACTGATATCCTTCTTCTATTCTAGGTTTGCATCCAGGACACCACATTATATTTAGTAGTCACGTCTTCTTGGGCTCTTCATGGCTGTGACAGACCACCCATGTTTTTTATGACCTCGACAATTTGAAGAATATTGGTCAGATATTATTTAGAATGCTTCTCAGTTGGGAGTTGTCTGATGTTTTTCTCATGACTAGACTGGAATTATGGGTTTGGGGGATGAGGATCACACAGATGAACTGCCATCTTCATCACATCATGTCAAAGATATTGTCAACATGACTTATCACTATTGACATTGACCTTGGGCACCTGGCTGAGGTCATGTTTGTTTCTCCACTATAAAAATACTCCTTTCTGGGATCCCTGGGTGGCGCAGCGGTTTGGCGCCTGCCTTTGGCCCAGGGCACGATCCTGGAGACCCCGGATCGAGTCCCACGTCGGGCTCCCGGTGCATGGAGCCTGCTTCTCCCTCTGCATGTGTCTCTGCCTCTCTCTCTCTCTCTATGTGACTATCATAAATAAATAAAATTTAAAAAAAAAAAATACTCCTTTCTCTTCTTTTATCTGGTGTTTTTCAAATAAGGAGCTTTTAAAGTTTATTTGTCAATTCTACTGGTTTTGTTTTGTTGCTTAATAAGTAATTAATGTCTGCTTTAATCTCAATGGATTCTTTCATGTTCGTGGTTTCTTTTTTATTCTTTTTCTAACTTATTCAATTAAATCCTAGACTTTGTTTTTATGCTTTTAAAAAAATACATAAAGCAAGTAAGGACACATGATCTCTGATTGGCAAGGGGTTGTTTGGACATCTATTATTAATAGTGATAAAAGAGTGTATTTTATATAACTTCTGTCCTTTGGACCATCGTCCATTTTTATTTTGGTCCATTATTTGATTACTTTCTGTACTTTCTGTATTTCCGTGAGTGCTTGCAAGATATAAACTAGGCCTTGAGTTTGTAGTGGATAGGAACATATTTGTTTTGAATACTGTTGAATACTCAGCTCTTCAAATAGGGCCTGATACACAATAGGACTCCTTCACCAAATAATTACGGAGTAGATGATTATAAAATCTTTGACATCCTCAGTTGTAACAATGAAAAATGCCTCTAGACATGCCCAACTGTCTCCTTGTAAACAAAATCACCCCCAAGAATGAAGCACTGCTCTAGGATGATATGATTATTCACATAGAAAATCCCAGAGAATCTACTCCAAAAGTATGAGAATTAATATTTGAATTCAGCAAAGTTAGTCAATGGCTATAAAAACAATATTTAAAAAAATACATTCCTACATAGTAGTAATAAACACTCAGAGAAAGTAGTTTCACAATAAATAACATCAACATCAATATCGTTGAAAGTTAGAAATTAAGAAATCTAGTAAAAGATGTGCAAGAATTTATGAAGAAATTTATAAAAATATAATGAAAGATGTTAAAGAAAACCTAACAACAGAGAAACTTACCATTATGTTGTATGAAAATGTTATCATAGAGATAGGTTTTCCAAACTGATCTAATTCCTAATGCAATTCTGATCAAAACCCAACAGGGAGGGGGTGCCTGGGTGGCTCAGTGGTTTAGCTCCGCCTGCAGCCCAGGGCATGATCCTGGAGACCGGGGATCGAGTCCCACATCGGGCTCCCTGCATGGAGCCTGCTTCTCCCTCTGCCTCTCTCTCTCTCTCTCTCTCTGTCTCTCATGAATAAATAAATAAAATATTAAAAAAAAAAACAGGGAGTGTTTGTGGGATCTGACAAAGTGACTCTAAAATTTATACTGAGGAACACAATATAGTTAAGCTACTTCTATAGAAAAATAATTAGGGAGTCTTGCTATAACACACATCAGATTTTACTCTAAAGCTATATAATAATCCAGAGTGTAGGCAGAAATAGGCAATTAACACCAGGAAGCAGAAGAGATATTTTATTTGTAGATCTACACATATATGGTGACTTGATAATGAGAGAAAAGGCTTTCAAAACCATGGATGATGTAAGCTATATGCTGAGATAACTGAACTTATATTTTTGAAACATTCTTTTTTGTTGCTATTATTATCTGTCTTTTATCATTACAATGTAAGCTTCATGAAGGCAGGGTTTGGATCCGTTTCCTTCATGGCTATATTTAAGTATTGCCTTGGATAACTACTTTTCATTTGTATTACAATTCATCAATATAAATAATGTGCCTTTTTTTAAGATTTATTTATTTATTGTAGAAAGAGGGGAAGAGGGAGAGAATGTGCATGTGCAGTGGAGAGGGGCAGAGGGAAAAGAAGAATCTCAGACTCCCCACTGAGCATGGAGCTGACTGAGTCACCCTGGCACCCCAATTTGCTTTTGTTTTTGAGGGTTTGTACTTCCTCAAGTATTCCCTTGCATTGTGGGAATCCTAAAGAACAAATTATTCCACATCTTGTTCCCCTCCCCCATTTTCTGAGTAGACTATGGTTTTAGTGACAGCATGAAGAGTGGTACTTTATGTTCACCCACATGTCCTTCAGCTAAGCTGGCTAGAGCACTGCCATTATCAGGCCTGCACCAGCCTGAGCCCCCCCAGAGGAATGACTTTCACAAGCACACAAGGCACCCTCAATCAGCCCCCTCTGTCACACATAGAGGTCTAAGAGAGTTTTCCTAAGAGAACCAGGTGGCAGTGGGTAACTCAGGGCAAATACATTAAACCCCCTGGAAAACTGAGTAAATCTGCATGCCTCTCCCACATGATTCATTCATTTACCAAGAATTTGTGAATTCCCTTTACTAATGGGCCTGATCCTGAGTATGGAGTCTGGGGACCACCTTCCCTAGACATCCCATCTGGTATTGGTCTCTCAGTGCTTCACTAACCAGTCTAAGACAACAGAATCTATTTCCACTACAGGAAAAGAGTCTCTTCATTTTATAGTCTAGGAAACTAATAGATGAAATGATTGAGTGACTCATTCTAGGGGAAAAAAAGTGGTATGCCAGAAATAGGGGTGGTTGGGCAGTGAAAAGCACTTGGTTCTCTAAAGTTAGAAACATCTGAATGTGAATCCTGCTTTGGCAACTTACCGGCTGAGTGACCTCAGGGAAGTAAGTGATTTCACCTTCTCAAACTATTTTTCCTTACTTAATAAATTGAGAAGGATAATATCTTTGCAAGATTGTTGTGAAGATAAAAGACAAAGTGTATAAAATGTCTGGTATGTACTAAATTTAACTGCAGGTTTCTAGTTTCTTCTTCATTTTATCACACTGCCTCTTACTACAAAACTGATCTTGAAGATAGAATCTATGTTGTCTGAGTCTCCTGTTTCCCCATCACACATGGCACAGTTCAGAGCATATGGTGGGGGCTCCAGAAATACATTTTTTTAAAGATTTTATTTATTTATTCATGAAAGGCACAGAGAGGCAGAGACACAGGCAGAGGGAGAGGCAGGCTCTTTGGTGAGCCCGATGTGGGACTCGATCCCACGACTCCAGGATCAAGCCCTGAGCTGAAGGCAGCCCTGAGCTACCCAGGCATCCCCAGATATACATTTTTTTAAATGAAAAAGGTTGTTTTCTTAAAGGACAACATTCACTTAAATGAACAATGAATTTAAATCTACTCTCTTGCTTTCTCCATTCTTATTGCTTTTTTATACTCTTATATTTTTTTAATCCTATTTATTTATTCATGAAAGACACAGAGAGAGAGAGAGAGAGAGAGTGAGGTAGAGACACAGGCAGAGGGAGAAAAAGACTCCATGCAGGGAGCTGGACTTGGGACTCGATCCTGGGACTCCAAGACCACGCCCTGAGCCAAAGGCAGGGGCTTAACTGCTGAGCCACCCGGGAGTCCCTATACTTTTATCTTTTTTACATATATTTCCATATGTGAGAAGATGACCCATAAACAAATAAAATGTTAGTAATGAGTGAAATTTCCGGCTTATAAGAGGCTGGTGTTCTTGAACAAGATTTAGGAGCTTATATAGTTTTAATCCATGGAAAATAACTAAGTTCTTCCAAATGTTAATTTATATTTTAGTATAAAAATTCCACATTATCAGAACTGAAAAGATTTCCAGAAGCATGCCAGAGGGTAGCTTCTAAGTTTACTCTGGCACAATGCCATTTACGGGGTGAGAAAAAGTTCATGATTTTCTATTGTGTGAAGTCACATGTACAAAGTCCTTTTGTCCAAGTGGCCTCGTCATGTGACACTCCTAAATATTTTTCACTTGGCCTTCCAATCACGTCCAGAGTGTCATACCCTGAGAAGCAATTTGATGTATGAATAATGGAAACCCAAAGTGAAGCTCAAAGGAGTCACCAGTTGGTGGGAATTGTTCTGTGACTAGTGAACCAAACGCAGACAACTCCAAGTTTACTTAGAACGTGGACAAGGTGAGGAAAATTCAAATTGAGAGCTGAATTCGTTTCAGGGCTAAGTGGTAAAAATAGAGCACTGGTGGGGTTATTGGAGGACAAAGAGTAAATGAGTTTATTTTGCTTGGGAACAGAGTTTGAATCAGAATGGAGTTCAGAGCATTTCAGGACTTGTTCGTTTTACCAAAAAGAAGCAAAAGCAAACGGATCATTTTATTACACACTAGAAGGCAAAAGAATTGGGATTTATTTTCCCACATGGCATGAATAAAAACATGCAACATTTTTCGTGTTTTGAAAAATAATCAAAGGGTTATTTGGCAGGAATGGTATTTTTCAATTCCTGCTGTAAGCTACTCATTTTCGCCTTCTTAAGCCGGCTTTGCCTCTTACAGCAGCCCCGACTACCCTATAGCTGCTTAATCACAGGAACTCACAAAGGCCTGTGTCTGCTTGTTTTATTCTGCAGATTCTCAATCAGTCCCCCGTGAATGGTTGTTTTGACACTATCCCGTTAGCAATTCCGTGTGCACTGTCCAAGCCTCTCCTCTCCTCCAGTAACAAATCCTCATTAGACTTCGATTTTTCAGCCACTTACACCCTGACTACACATTTTAGAATATTATCTAGCTCATCTATTTGCCAAAATTGGATGGTAATTTTTTCAATAAAAGATACAATTGTTGTGCTGTATCGCTATCATTTCATGTGTTAAAACAATAACCCTCTAAGAATCACATTACTATGCATTTTACAATTGTCAGGTGGCGGGGTGGGGGGGGGTGGGAGGGTTGTTTTCTTTAAGGATTTCTTGAGAAGGGGCCACGTTCCAAGTCCTTATTACACTCTCTGATAGAAATAGAAGAGATAAAAAGAAGTTGTAAGCAGATGAGATATCCCTCCAGTGGTGTTCATTATGGATATGTTTTCTGGGGTCCTTGATGGAATCTGCTCCTTTTCACTTGTTTAACAGGCTAATCAGTTGACTAGATCCAAGGCCATTTTAAGACTGATTGAAGAAAACACACACAAGTCCCACAGCTCTCTGGAAGGGCTTTCAGCAGTCCTAATCACTCAATTCTTTGCCGTTAAACAAGAGGTCTTGGGGAGGCCAGATTCCCTTTTCATGGTGCTCTTGTGAATACTGATCTTATTGATTAAAAAAAGGAAGGCACTGGAGGGGCACCTGGGTGGCTCAGTCGGTTAAGCATCCAATTCTTGGTTTTGGCTCAGGTCATGATCTCAGGGTCGTGGGATAGAGCCCCGTGTGGAGCTCCAAGCATTCAGTACTGTCTGCACAGGATTCTCTCCTCCTCTCCTCCTGCCCCTCCCCTTGCTTGAGGGTTCTCTCTCTTTCTCTAAACAAATTAATTAATTAAATCTTCAAAATAAAATTTTACAAAATGATGGCACTGGAATTTCTAAAGAGAGTAGTGATCTGGATAGGGAAATTGATGCTTTTTGAAGCTGCGCCAATTTCCAAAGAAGGTTAAGAAAACATCAGTTGGCCATCTCAAAGAATGATGCTTAAGAGGCTTATGGAGATAATGGGGGCATAGCACCCCAGTATTCCCAAACTCATAAACATTGGCATTTATCCCTCTTTACATATTTCTCCTTGATACTAACCCTGACACACGTCTGTGATAGTCAAAGCAAATAAACCTATTGCTCCACAGTTACGAATAAGTCACTCTGTATTAATAAAAGGTAAATTCTAGGAACCACACATTTTGTTTGTAGAGTTCTACTTTGCCTAACTTTTGGGGGAAAATGCTCTTTATTTCCTAAGATTCACTATGTGGAGCTGAGACCAATATGATGCTTTCAATACTTACTATTCGAATGTAACAATATGAGTTATCATTCCCCTTATGGCTTTCAATGCGCTTTCTTTTATGTAATGTTGTTTTTCAAACAAAGATAATCAGAGATGTGACAGGGGGTATACGAGATCAAAGAATAAAGAGCATCCATTTATTGTTCCTGCTGGTGAGACATTTAAAATGTTACTTTGTATTAAAACAAACACATCTATTATTAAATATAATGCATAATGCACATGAATTTCTCAGATAAAACATGAGACTTCAAAGCAATATCATGCCTAAAATTTGCAGCTCTGAGCTTTGCCTGTAACCTGCTAAGAGTATTAAGGGGTGCTTGGTGGAAATTTGAGTAGCGTAGGTATGTACTTTCCTTATTTTATCTGTCAGCATGTACATAGAATAGTATGTTTATCCCTCTACAAAACAGAAAATTCAAGTTTGGAAGGTTGAGCACTTCTCCAAGTCACTTTGCCACTTTCTACTTGACAGGGCCCTTTCTGGCTGCTTCTCCACAAGGAAGACCTTGTGTGGTTTTCATGGTGTGGTAGCCTTCTGAAGATGTCCATGTCCGAATCCCCAGAGCCTGTAAAAATGTCACCTTACGTGGCAAAAGTGATTTTGCAGATGTTATTAAGGTAAGGATTTTGACATGGGGAAATTGTCCTGGGTGATTCATGTGAGCCTTATATAATCATAGAGTCCCTGTAAGGAGGTGCAAGAGGATCAGAGTCAGAGATGACGTATGAGGACGGAAACAGGTCAGGTAAGAGAGAAGATACTACACTGCTGCCTTCGTATGTGGAGGAAGAGACCACAAGTCAAGGAATGTTGATGATCTCTAGAAGCAGACAAGGAAGTCAAGGAAGGAAAACGGGTTCTCCCCAGAGCCTCTAGAAAGGAACACAGCCTTACCAACATCTTGATTTTCATCTTGTATGATCCATTTCATATTTCTGATATGCAGAGAATAAATTTCTATTGGATTAAGCCTTTAAAATTGTGGTGATTTTTTACAGCAGCAACAAGGAATTAATATACCTGGTAAAGCTGTGGTAGTCCCCCAATTTTTCTCTCATCTTTATGACTCTTATTAATGATATTTTATGGTTTTATTTTCATAATTTTATCACATGGATATATATATGTATATGTATATGTGTGTGTGTGTGTGTATATATATATATATATATATGTATATATAGCTTTTAGCTCTATTCAGAGTTCCATACATTTTTAATTCTGTTAAAAGACAAATGGACAACTGTGGATGAGAATGTAAAGAGATCAGACTGCTTGTACATGGATGTAAAATGGTGCAGCCACTATGGAAAATGTTGGTGGGTTCACATTAAGTCAAACATTGAATTACCAAACTGACCCAGGAACTTCACTTCTAGGTATATAAAGTCCTGCAAACAGGTGTTCAAACAAAAACCTGCACACAAATGTTCAAATAGGTTCAGCTATTCACAATAGCTAAAAGGTGAAAACAAACCCAAATGTCCATTGATTTAATAAATAAATGTGGTATATCCATACAATGGAATAGTATTCAGTCATAAAAAGAAACGAAGTACTAATATATGCTACACTGTGATTAAATCTTGAAAACATCACACCAAGTGAAAGAAGAAACTTCCAAAAGGCCAAATATTGTTCCATTCCATTTAAATGAAATATCCAGAGTCTGCAAATTCAGAGACAGGAAGCAGATTCAAGATTTCTGGAGGCTGGAAGGAGTGAGGAGTGGGGAGTACCAGCTTAATGGTTACAGGATTTCCTTTTGGATTGATGAAAATATTCTGGGAATGAGATAATGATGATAGTTGCACAACCTTGTGAATCATTAATGGTAAATTTTATGTGATGTGTAATTTACCATAATAAACTTTTTATTTTTATTTTATAATTTTTTAAAGATTTTATTTATTTATTCATGTGAATAGAGAGAGAGAGGCAAAGACATAAGCAGAGGGAGAAGCAGGCTCCCTGTGGGGAGCCGGACGTGGGACTCAATCCCAGGCCCCAGAGATCACACCCTGAGCCAAAGGTAGACACTCAGCCACTGAGCCACCCAGGTGCCCCCATAATAAATTTTTTAAAAAGACAAATGGAAATGAAAATGTTTAGGGTTGAAGTGTAATAAAGTACCTGCTCCACTGATCTGTAACTCCCAGTTCTCTACTCCAAAAGTTCCCAGTTGAATCTTTGATTTTCAGGTAAATGATTATTTTGGATATTTGCTGCATATTTCCAAATAACATGCTTATAGTGTACTGTCATCTACTGATTTATAAATTTTGACATTACCTATTGCCTTCCAATTATAGTAGGTAAGAGTTTAGTTCTATTTTTAGCAATTATATTTTGAATATCCAAGAACCCTTTTGTTCTTTGACACTGTGTTTTTGCACTATACTGTTCTTCCTAATCAAGGCAATTTCTTCTTTCTCTGACAATGTATGATAATTGTGTTTTATTCTGCTCCCTGCCTTGTCTCTGTTTCATCCAAGTTCTTTCTTCTTTATTCATTTCCTTCTCTGTCCTTGATGTTGCAGACTTTCTTCAAATATCTATGATCCTTGACTGTTCATGTTTAGGAGCAAGGCACAAAAAATTTGGCTGGCAATTCATAATCATTGCAGAGTAATAAGGCCAGTTGGAACTTCTATAAGGGAAACTCATATGTTGGTATCTTAAAGTCTTTTCTCTGGGGTCACTTGGTTTCTGCAGAGGGGGGAACTTCTTTACATTTGTATTCCTGTGTGTGGTGGGGGTTGGGGTAATATACACAACGGCTGGCCCTTCAGGTGTTCCACTGTTAATTATTGCCCTTGCTCTGCACCTCTCTCCAATATTTCTCCAGGGAATAATCTGCTGGTCTCCTGAGAAAGGCCTAGATGTTTAATAGATTTTCCACCAATGCCTGGGGCTTCATCCCCACCTTCTACAGCCTGTGCCTCTTAGCCTTCCCCTCCCCAGAGGCCTGCCAGGCAAGTGAGTGCATTTCTCAGTGGTGTTCTTCCTGCTAGGACGGAGGCCACAACTTCATTGACTCCTTTTATCTTCTATCAATAATTTGTTGGCATTTTCTGCTCACATTCTTATTTCTTTACTTCACTTTAGTGGGGCTCCCATAGGGGAGATATTGATTTGGTGTGTTTAATTTACTGTTTTAACTGGAAATCAGATGTTTTGCGTTGGTGGTATACTCAGCACTCACTTATCCTGTCTCAATTCTTCCTCACAAATATTCTGTAAAGATGGCTAATATCATGTCTGAAATTTCATAGCTAAGCAAATGGAAATTCAAAAAAGGATTCACTTGTCCAAGACCACATAGCTGGTAAGTGAAAAAGCCAGAATTTGAATGCAAGTCTTTAACTCTGTCTAAAGATCTTCAGTAATAATAGTGATAATAATACCAAAAAACGTTAACACTTATATAACACTCTGTATGGTAGGCAGAATGATGGCTCCCAAAGATGTCCCCATCCTAATCCCTGAGGATTAGCAGTATGTTATGTTATGTAGCAAAAAAGAGTTAAAGGTGCAGATGGAATTAAATTTGCTAATCAGCTAATCAAGTAGGGAGATTATTGTGGATTATTTGGGTGGATCCAGTGTAATCACAAGATTCCCTTAAAGTGGAAGAGGAGGGAATCCCTGGGTGGCTCAGCGGTTTAGCGCCTGCCTTTGGCCCAGGGTGTGATCCTGGAGTCCTGGGATGGAGTCCCACATCGGGCTCCCTGCATGGAGCCTGCTTCTTCCTCTGCCTGTGTCTCTGCCTCTCTCTCTCTCTCTCTCTCTCTCTCTCTGTTTTTCATGAATAAATAAATAAAATCTTTAAAAAATTAAATATTTTTAAAAAAATAAAGTAAAAGAGGAAGGTAGAGAAAGAGAGACAGTCAAGAGGAGATGTGATTGGCTTTGAAGATGAAGAAAGAGTGCCCATAAGCCAACAAATGTGAATGCCTACTAGAAGCTAGAAAAGGAAAGGGAACACAGCCTCCCTGTACCCAGAGTCTCCAGAAAAGAACACAGACTTGTCAACAATTCAATTTTAACCCACTGAAACCTGTATCAAGCATTTGACCTTGTCCTTACAGAACTGTAAGACAGTAAGTTTGTATTGTTTATGCCTCTGTGTTTCTGTTAATTTGTTGTAGCTGCCATAGTAAACTAATACACCATATGCTAGGAATTTTGGCATATCCATATAATAGAATACTTCTGAACAACAAAAAGGAATAGTGAAACATATAAAAAAAATGAATGAATCTCAAAAATACGTTAAGTGAAAGAAGTCAGATACAAAAGAGTACACACCGTGTGGGACACCTGGGTGGCTCAGTAGTTGAGTGTCTGCCTTCCGCTCAGGGTGTGATCCTGGAGTCCTGAGATCGAATCCTGCATCAGCCTCCCCACAGGGAGCCTGCTTCTCCCTCTGCCTATGTCTCTGCCTCTGTGTGTGTGTGTGTGTCTCCTGAATAAATAAATGAAATCTTTAAAAAACAAAGCAAACGGTTACACACTGTACAATTCCATTTATATGAAAGTCTAGAATAGGCTAATCTAATCTATAATGATAGAAAGCACATCAGTGGTTGCCTGGGTTTCTAGATTAACTGGAAACAAATACAAGGGACCATTTTAAGACAATTGGAAACGTTCTTTATCTTTTTTTTTAAAGATTTTATTTATTTATGAGAGACACACAGAGAGAAAGAGAGACACAGGCAGAGGGAGAAGCAGGCTCCATGCAGGGAGCCCGACGCGGGATTCAGTCCTTGGTCTCCAGGATCACGCCCTGGGCTGAAGGCGGTGCTAAACTGCTGAGCCACCCGGGCTGCCCCTGTTCTTTATCTTGATAGTATTGGTGGTTATACAAGCATATAAATATGTGAAAACTCACAGAGACAAACACTTAAAATGAATACATTTCACTGCATATAGATTTTATCTCAAGAAAATTGATTTTTAAAAAATGTATGAAGTCACACAGCTAAAACAATAAGGTAGCCCAACTTATTGTGCTCTCACCACTAGATAATGCCACCTAACAGTACTATTTGGACACTATTAAATCCAAGTAAATATCCCTAATTGTGTGGGTTAAAATCCTTTGACACATCTCCCATCAGGGGGTGGAGTCTCATTCTCTTTCTTGTGAATTTGGGCTGGCTGGTGAGCACTCCAATCAATTGAGTAAACCAGAAATGGCAATATTCCAGTTCTGGGAGGGCCTTTAAGAGACTGGCAACTTCTACATTGGTCTCTTGGAGCCCTGGAATGCCTTACAAGGTCAAACCACCTTGCTTGAGAGATCACATGGAGAGGCTCTGACATTCACATTGAGTAGGAGAGGGGCCCAGCTGAGCCCAGCTTCTTGCCATTCTTCAAAAGATACCAAGTGTGTGGGTGAAAACGTCTTAAACTCTCCAGACCAGAAAACTCCTGGGTGAACATGACTCAATGACCACACACAACATCACATAGTACAGTCATATACACATCACATGGCTCACCCAGCTGACCCTGCCTGAGTTCCTGACCCACAAAATCCTGAGTTATAATAAAACACCAAGTTTGGGGGTACTTTGTTATGCAACAGTAGTTAACTGGAACATGATCAAAGGGCATTCCCATTTCTGTTGCCACTGGGATTTTTTAATGCTTCAAGGAAACCTTTCTCTGTAGTATTCCAGATGTGACACTATAATTGTCCCACTTGTGGGCTTAATGGAAGATGAACAGTTGGAAGGATTATGGAGGCTCCTCATCACTTGTTACATCAAATCTATAAATAAAGAGAAATGTGAAAATAGAATCACCAGGGTCCCCTCTTCAGTTACTGCATTTGGGCTGCTGAGGGCTCTTTGCAGCATTTAAGGTAAAGTATAGGTGATCCACAACACACCTAATCCAAAAATCGGACAAACTCGAGGTTTTGCGTAGAAACTAGATATTTATGTAGTTCTTCTATGAAAAGTAGCCTTTCTGAAATGGAATAATATTCTGGATACATATAAGCTATTGGCTGCAGCAGAATGAAGATATTTTCTGAAATGTTGGGCAACATCTGACTTCAGCATCTGTCTTAATGCAGCATGATAAATATAAAGCACTGATGTTTCACTTTATGGGCTCAGAACTCTGCTTCGCTACAAAGTGCCAGCTGTCCCTAAGCTCCGATTGCTTACTGCTCAAGAACAATGTACAAAATAGAACTATGCACAGACCAACAGAGAAGTCCTTGGCGATACTGCAGATTCAAGGACTGTCAGGACCATCCGAATACCTTTCAGAGAAAAAGGCTTTCATTTGTCATAATTTCTAAGCATATTTTCGTATCATCAAAGTTCTTAAAATGTGTGTATGTATGTTTATGACAACCCAGACTGTTTATGTACAGTCTGACAAAACGATATCGAATGTGAATCCTTAAATAATCTGTCAATACTATTAGCAATGCCAGGTCACGTGATTCCCTGCCTAAAAGCCCTAATAGCCACTTACTGAAAACTATTTACCGTGGCCTAAAAATTCTGACATGATATCTCTACTGCCAAACTCTGTCACCTGACGTGTTCTTTCCCTTCACTGTTCTCCAGTCACAAGGGCCTTTATTAAGCACTTATTATGCGCCAGGTCCTATGCCAAGTTCCTTAGAGGCATTATCTGATTTAATATTCATAACAGCACTAAGAAAGAGATAATATTATTGTCATTTTATAGATAAATTAAGATCCAGCAATTATATAACTTGGCCAAGATGACATAAATACTGAGTGTTGGAGCCAACTATGTAACTCTCTGTATACTGAAATCAACTCCCTAATGCTTATCTTCTCTGAATTCAGACCGTATACCCAACTGCCTTATTGGTACCTCCACTTGAATCTCTAATAGGCATCTCAAATTGAACATGCTAAGTAATCAGTAATTTTGATTTCTCCCTCTCTCCCCATCTTCCCAAATTCAATGGCACCACACAGTTGCTGAGGACAAAAGCTTAGGTGTCCTCCATTTCTCTGCTTCCCTCCCCATCAACACTCAGGTTCTCAGTGACTCCTGTCAGGTTTCTTTCCAAGATACAGCCTGAATCTGCTCTAATCTGGGCCATCTTCAATTTCCCGCCTGAGCCAAGAGGCTCCTGATTGGCCACCTGCTTCCTCTCATCCATTTGTCAGACAGTGGCCATAATGGTCTTTGTGAAGAGGATTCGCTTACTCCTGAAAACACTCCAGTGACTTCTTTCCACTACACTTGGAATAACAATCCCTGCCAGTTCTCAGCCTCTCAGTGTTTGTTACTGTCTTTTGTGTTATTGTTGCTATTGTCTGGGAAAAGGAAATCAAAGCAAAGGGTTGTATCACTCCTACTCCTTAGTAGGTGGCGCATTATCATCTTCCATCCATCCACAGAAGATCCTCCTCACTTTGTTAGTTACTTTTATTTCCTTTAAAAAATTTTTTATTTAGTTATCTATTTATAGAGAGGGCACATGTGGGGGGAGCAGAATGAGAGGGAGTAATCTCAAGCAGACTCCACACTGAGCATGGAGCCCCACAGAGGGGGTGGCGGGGTTGGGGTGGGGTGGGGGGTGTACTGATCCCACAACCCCTGAGATCATGACCCGAACTGAAACCAAGAGACGGACACTTAACCAACTGAGCCACCCAAGCACCTCTGCTTATTTCCTCTTATCCAAATTCCTCACCTGCATTTCCTCTCCATAAAGTGAGCAACCATCCTAATGTGTTTTGCACATTACCATACATTGAACAAAAGTTCATGATCATACATTTGAACTTATATAAATGATATTGAGAAATAAACCACATTCTGCTTCTGACTTTTTTCACTCTGTGTCATGTTTTGAAGATCACTCCAAGTTACAAGTCACATGGTGCCTCCAGTCCAAGTCTTCTGGCTGCTGTGCAGAAATCTCTGGTGTATCCATCACCTTAGACTATCCGTTCCCTGAAGAACAGACACCCAGGTTAGACTGGCTCCTACTCCTTACCACCATAAACAATAAACATGCCATTTTTGTGAACTTGTGTGAGAACTACTTTGCAGTATTTATCAGAGCAGAATTGCTGGGTAATCTTGTATATTTAATTTGAAATGTACTGCCAAATGGCTCTCCCGAATGCCTACAGCCTCCATTTGCCAAATAGGCATAATGGGGCCAATATATCCCCCTGCCAATGTCCCTGCCAACTTTAAACATAATCCAACTTCCTGAATTGGCCACTCAAATAGGTGGAAAGTTTATGACCACTAATGAATTTGAGCATCTTTTATGTGTCGTAGCCTTTTGGGCTTCCTCTTCTGGGATTTGCCTGTTTATGGCCTTTGGCTATTTTTTCCGCCAGGATTAGTGACTTTTCTTGCTGATTTTACAAGACATTTTTGTCAATGCTGGATATAGTTCCCTGATTGAGGTAAACAAAATATTTTCTCCCAAACTATCATCTGTCTGTTAACTTGATCAGTGTTATTCCTTATTAGAATAGCAAATCTTTGCCTTGATAAAATTAATCGTTAGTGCTTCTGAATATTTTTAGGCAGTCTTTTCTCAATGCAAAGATACAAATAATAAAGGCTTTTTGTTTTTCCCTTGCAATGCTTGCACCTCTTTTTTCCCCTTTCTGATAGCTTGGAAAAGACTTCCAGGGTTATGGTACACACTAACAACAAGAGTGGGTATCCTTTTCTTGTTCCCAGTCTACCAAGAGGTAGTCCCTCCTGAGGTTTTCCAGGAATATGGTTCTGTTTTAAATATTTTATTTATTTATTCATGAGACACAGAGAGAGAGAGAGGCGGAGACACAGGCAGAGGGAGAAGCAAGCTACCTGTAGGAAACCTGATGCAGTACTCGATCCTAGACCCTGAGATCACACCCTGAGTCAAAGGCAGATGCTCAAACAATGAACCACCCAGGTGTCCCTCTCCATTTCTTCTTTTGCCAATTTTGACGTCTTGTAATTTCTTGGCATTTCTCTATTACATACAGATTTTCAAGTGTTATAATACCTTTATTATTTTTAAAAATCTTGATTGAGACTGACATTATTTCTGCTTTTTAATTTATTATTCTGCTTTTTAATCTATTATCTTTTACTAAGTAAACATCCTATGGTAGTATAACATGCACACAGAAACATACATCACAAGTGCATAGCTCTATGAATTTTTATGAGGAATAGACATGGTGGATCAAACCTACATATGTACACAAAAACATATGTACAGGGATCCCTGGGTGGCGCAGCGGTTTGGCGCCTGCATTTGGCCCAGGGCTCGATCCTGGAGACCCAGGATCGAATCCCACATCAGGCTCCCGGTGCATGGAGCCTGCTTCTCCCTCTGCCTGTGTCTCTGCCTCTCTCTCTCTCTCTGTGACTATCATAAATAAATAAAAATTAAAAAAAAAATTAAAAAAAAACATATGTACAAAAATTATCACAGCCACGTTATAATTTAATTGCCAAAAGTGAAAATAACCTAAACATTCATCAATGATAGAATAAAGAAATGTTAGTATGTTTATACCATTGAATGCTATCCAGCAATAAAAGGATAAAATACTACCTCACAAAAAAAAAACTCACAAATATAATGTTGGGCCAAAGAAACCAGATACAAAGGAATACATACTATATTATTTTATTTATATAAAATTCAAAATAGACAAAACTAAATTATGATTATGAAAATCAGAATAATGGAATAATGGTTAACTTTGTGGGGTTCAGGGACTGGGAGGGGCCTGAGGAAAAGTTCTAGGGTGTTGGTAATGGCCTAGGTCTTGATCTGGGTAATGGTTATAAAGATGTGTTCACTTTGTAAAATGCAATGAACTATTTGTAGTTATGATTTGTGTACTTCCTATATGTATAATACACTTCAATAAAATAGATTCAAAAGCGGGGATCCCTGGGTGGCTCAGCGGTTTGGCGCCTGCCTTTGGCCCAGGGCGTGATCCTGGAGTCCCAGGATCGAGTCCCACGTCAGGCTCCCAGAGTGGAGCCTGCTTTTCCCTCCTCCTGTGTCTCTGCCTCTTTCTCTCTCTCTCTCTCTATGTCTATCATAAATAAATAAATAAATCTTAAAAAAAAATAGATTCAAAAGAGACAGCAACTTTCATAGCGGTATACCTAAAAGCCTTACAAGTAGCCCACACCTGGTAAGAACATTTCAAACAAAGAGATTTCAAGAAGTTGAAAATAAAAGACATTGGCAGATTTAAAAGTCAAATATAAACAAACAAAAGGAGTGGTAATATTAAAATTAGGTAAGTGAAAAGGTTAAAAGTACTGAACAGGAAACCCATGAACATAATGTGATGACAAAAAAAGCACAGTATTGGGGCAGCCTGGGTGGCTCAGCGGTTTAGCGCCGCCTTCAGTCCAGGGCATGATTCTGGAGACCTGGAATCGAGTCCCACATCGGGCTCCCTGCATGGAGCCTGCTTCTCCCTCTACCTGTGTCTCTGCCTCTCTCTCTCTCTGTCTCTCATGAATAAATAAATAAAATATTTTTAAAAAACACAGTATTTGAGAAGAAGTCATAATAGTCATAAATTTGCTTAAGCCAAATAACAGAAGCTAAAGACATAAAGCAAAACTATGAGAACCTACTTAAAATGCAATCAGAAAAAAAATGCAATAAGAGTGAAAGATGTCGGTATACTTCCTTCAGAATCAGGGAATCTGGTACTCAAAAATAAGGACAAGGAGAAATTGACTAGTATATCAAAAAAATTCAACTTAATCTACTTTTAGATGAATTTCAGAAAGCTCTAGTAGAAAACACAGTTTCCATAAACCATAAAATATTTGCAAAAATCAATAATATGCATATTCATAAAGAAAATTTTATAAAGTAAAGTTATAAATAACCCATTAAAATTAAGAATAAATAATAAAATGTTGACCAAAAGTAAGAAGCACTGACTATATGGAAATTAAGAAACACATTTCTAGGGCAGCCTGGGTGGCTCAGCAGTTTAAGCGCCTGTCTTCAGCCCAGGGTATGATCCTGGAGACCCGGGATCGAGTCCCACATCGGGCTCCCTGCACGGATCCTGCTTCTTCCTCTGCCTGTGTCTCTGCCTCTCTCTCTATCTGTCATGAATAAATAAATAAAATCTTTAAAAAAAAAGAAAAAAAGAAACACATTTCTAGGGATGCCTGGCTGGCTCAGTCCTTAGAGCATACAATTCTTGATCTTTGGGTTTGTGAGTTCAAGCCCCACATTGCACATAGAGCTTACTTTAAAACACACACACACATACTCTTAAATAGCCATTAAAGCAAGAAGATCTCAAAGCTAAAATTTATAAACTCTATATAGAAAGCAATGAAAAGGGAGAACATGTCATAACATAAACTTACTGGACAGTCAAAAATGTACTTAGAGCTTTAAAAAATTGTCATACTGCCTTTATTATTTTAAATAAGAAAGACAAGGGGCGCCTGGCTGATTCAGGTGGTAGAGCATGTGACTCTTGATCTTTAAGTGGTGAGTTCAAACCCCACACTGGGTGTAGAGATCAGCTAAAAATAAAATCTTTAAGTGGCATCTGGGTGGCTCAGTTGGTTAAAGTATCTGCCTTTGGCTCAGGTCATGATCTCAGGGTGCTGGAATCAAGCTTGCATCTGTCTCCTTGCTTAGCGGGGAGCCTGCTTCTTCTCCTCCTCTGCCCCTCCCTCCTGCTCATGCTCTCTCTTTCTCAAATAAATAAATAAAATCTTAAAAATAAATAAATAAAATATTTAAAAAATAATGATAATTGGGATGCCTGGGTGGCTCAGTGAGTTAAGTATCTGACTCTTGATTTCAGCTCAGGTCATGATCTCCAGGGTGAGACACATACTGGGCTCCACTAAATATGGAGCTTGCTTAAGATTAAGATTCTCTCTCTTCTACCCCTCCCCCAAACCTCTCCCACCTCCCCTCAGGCATGTGCATGCTCTCTTAGGAAATAAATAAATAAATAAATAAATAAATAAATAAATAAATAAACAAACAAATTAATTAATTAATTTAAAAATGAAGAAATTTGATATATACCTAGGAAATAGAAAAAGAAGAGGAAAACTTTTTTTGCCATTTAGAAAGAGAGAATTTATAAAGATAAAAATTGAACCTAACCAAATGAGAAACAAAATTTAGTAGAACAATAAATGAATCCAAATGCTTGCATTTCAAAAGAATCAATAATGTAAATAACCTGTTGCAAACTTGCTTAAGGAAATAAGAGAGAAAGTAAAAATAGAAAAGATTAGGAATGAAAAAAGAGACAAACTAAAACATGAGATTTTTTAAATTATAAAGTGAAATTACACACAACTCCATTGCCACAAATCTGTAAATCTAGAAGAGACAGGCAGTAAAATATAAATGACCAAAATTAACCCAAAAAGAAGACAAAAAACACTGAATAGACTAATTATCACAGAGGACACTAGAAAGGCCAAAAATATCTTTCACTAAAAATGTTACCTACTGGTTTCATAACTGAAATCTCTCTAACCTTTAAAGAACAGCTAGTTCCTATGTTATTTAAATGATTCTAGGCCATAGAAAAAAAAATATAGAAGTTCCCGATTGATTTTACAAAACCTGAACAACTTTAATACCAAAACTTTGTAAAGAAGGTATAGAAAACATTGAACTGTAATCTCCCTTATGTACATAAATGCAAAATTTTCTTTTAAAAAGGCAAATAGTATCTAGCAGTGTAATAAAAGAATATAACGACATGAATAACTAAGATTTATTCAAGGAACACAAAGGAGGTTGTAAGTTAGGAAGTCTACCAAAGTAATTCTTTAGAGCAACAAGAGTAAAAAGTGATCATACCAAACATGCTAAAAAGGCATTTAATAAATTCAACAATCAGGGCACCTGGCTCAGTTGGTTAAGTGTCTGTCTTTCAGTCAGGTCATGATCTAGAACCCTGAATCCAGTCCCGCATCTGGATCCCTGCGGGGCAGAAAGTCTGCTTCTCCCTCTTCCTCTGCACGCCACCTCCTGCTAGTGCTCTTTCTTGTTCTCGTTCTCTCATAAATAAATAAATAAATAAATAAATAAATAAATAAATAAATAAATAAGATCTTTTTTTAAAAAAAGGAGCAACTGGGTGGCTCAGTCAAGTAAGCGTCCACCTTTAGCTCAGGTCATGATCCCAGGAAACTGGGATCAAGCCCCATGTCCAGCTCCATGCTCAGTAGGGAGCCTGCTTCTTCCTCTTTCTCTGCTGTTCCCCCTGCTTGGGCTCTCTGGCTCTCTCTCTGTCAAATAAATAAGTGAATAAATAAATAATCTTTTAAAAAATGAAAAATAAAACTTATTAAAATAAAATAAATAAATTCAACAATCATTCCTAAAAGACTCCAGAGAAGGGGTGGGACTTCCAGAAAAGTTGAGTTACAAGCCCAGCAAATACTATCCCCAAACAGCAATGAATAAAACTAGACAAAATTGGGATCCCTGGGTGGCGCAGTGGCTTGGCGCCTGCCTTTGGCCCGGGGCGCGATCCTGGAGACCCGGGATCGAATCCCACATCGGGCTCCCGGTGCATGGAGCCTGCTTCTCCCTCTGCCTGTGTCTCTGCCTCTCTCTCTCTCTCTCTCTCTCTCTCTCTCTGTGGCTATCATAAATAAATAAAAATTAAAAAAAAAAAACTAGACAAAATTGTTATAAAACAATCCTTTCAAATTCTAGAAATTAACTAAAGCACACACAACAAATTGAAAGGCATTATTTATTCCCAGGTACATTCCTTGTGAAATCTCTTTTCCTGATATTAATATAACTATGTCGGGACCCCTGGGTGGCTCAGCGGTTGAGCATCTGCCTTTGGTTCGGCAGTGATCCTGGAGTCCCAGGATCGAGTCCCATATTAGGCTCCCTGCATGGAGCCTGCTTCTCCCTCTGCCTGTGTTTCTGCCCCTCTCTCTCGGTCTCTCATGAATAAATAAATAAATAATATTTTAAAAAAATAAATAGCTATGTCAACATACTTTAGCTCAGCATTATCTTTTTTCTTGTAACCTGTTTATTATAACCTGTCATTATGTAAAAAGGGCGGATTTCTTTTTTTGTTTGTTTGTTTTTTTTATTTATTTATGATAGTCACACAGAGAGAGAGAGAGAGAGAGGCAGAGACACAGGCAGAGGGAGAAGCAGCCTCCATGCACCGGGAGCCTGATGTGGGATTCGATCCCAGGTCTCCAGGATCACGCCCCGGGCCAAAGGCAGGGGCCAAACGGCTGCGCCACCCAGGGATAAAAGGGCGGATTTCTTATAGAAATTTTTTTTGTCATTTATATGATGTAATAGGATTAGGTTTAAATCTACCCTTTTGCTATTTTTCTTCTATTTGTTCCATCTACCCTTTGCTCCTTTTTCCCTCTTTTACCTGCTTTTCAAAAAAAATAATATTCCACTTTATCCTTGGAATAGTTAAAAATTTAATATTTTATTAAAAATAAATATTCCACTTTATCCATGACCGTGTATTATAAACACCTCTTTTTCTTTTCATAGTTGCTCTATGTAATAGATACCTTCATCTTATCACCGTCCTCCTTAACCAATTTTATAACATTTCCCATGGATTTTAAGAACCTTACAGCAGAGTACTCCAACTACTCCTCTCAAATATCTTGTTGTCTCACGTTTTCATTCTTTTCTTACATGTTATAAGCCTCACAATACAGGTGAGCACTCCCTACTTCTCCCCTGTCTTGTTGCCTCTGATACCACTGCCACATTCACAATGCTTCTGAACCAGATGTGGGGGTGGGGACAAGGGTCCCCACAATGAGCAATTCTGTGACACCACCTGGGAGTTCTACAATTTAACTCAGTTCTGACACTGTGTACCTGGAGGTAGTGTCAGATCCCATGGGTTAAGGGCTCAGTTCCACTGGACCACCACCACCCTTCAGATGCCAGTCCCAAATCCACCTGTGCTTCTGATTAGCCATAAATCAAAGGTTCCCAAGACCCCCTCCATGGGGTTCATTCAATTAATTTGCAAGAGAGGCTCACAGAACTCAGAAAAAACAGTTTGCTTACTGTCTACCACTTCATCATGAAAGGACATGATAAAGGACACAGATGAACATCCAGACAGAGGAGATGCAGGGCAGGGTGGGGGTGGGGAGGGTCTGTGGGAAGCACATGGGGCTTCCATGCTCTCTGTAGGTGCCCTTCTCCCAGCACCTCCACGTCTTTACCAACTTGGAAGTTCTTTAAATCCCATACTTTGGGGATTTTTATAGGAGCATCATCATGCAAGCATGATCAGTCATTAACTCTGTTTGTGGCACCCCTGCCCTCTCTGGAGAATGACAATGAAAATGCCGAGCTTTAATCATGGCTTGATTTTCTGGTTACTAGCTGCTGTTAATCCCACTCTGGGTAATTTTCATTTCAGGTGTTACACTGAAAAAAATAAAGTAGGGGAGAAAAATGGACCCTAGGTATTGGATATTTTAAATATGGCCACAAGGGAAAACCCTACTGATAAGGTAAAATTTGAGCAGTGACCTGAAGAGGGTGAGGTAAGGAGATCTGAGTCTTCATATTCCACCAAAGCCTTTCCTATTATGCCTTTAGCACTTTTCTCTTTGCTGTTTAATTCATTCTTCTCTTCTAATAGAATAAGAGTAGCTCCATAGTCTTCTGTGTGTTCCTTTTTGTCTCAGAGTCTCCTTAAATACATTCTTTTACATTTTTATTTTCTGTCTGGCTCTCTCCTGTCTTCCTTTCTCTTATTATTTAACTGCTGCTGCTTCTCTTGAAGCTTCTGTATCTGTAATGGTTTTACTTTACTTTCTCTCTTTCCAAAGCGTTGACTGTTCACTCTTCACCACCTTTCTCCTTATATTGGAACACTTTTTAATTTTCTGTTTCTAGAGACCACATCTTCTTTAATTTACTCGATATCAGGAGGAAAAATATTTAGTGGCATATGTCTTTATCTGCTGAATTATTCTTTGTCTGATTTCTGCTTCTCATGTATCTTTTTCTTTGTGGCCGCTTTCTGATTACTACTCGACATTGAATGGGACCATTTCTAGACCAATTACTCACAAAAAGTTGTGTGGGAAGGGTTCATGAACTGAGTAGAGACAACGTTGCTTGGGCTGAGGACTTTCTTACACTTCCTGCCACATACACATCTGTACTACATGTTCTCAAACTCTAATTGTTCTGGAGCTACCTGTGGATTGAACAGAAAGTTCACGTATCTCTTACCTGCAATGATTTTTTTTTTATAGTGATTTACTGACTACTTTCCTGGTTATCTTTTTTTATCTATAAGCAGCAGCTGAACTGATGATCACTTATGTTTACTCAACTCGCCCATCCAATTGACAGCTTCTTCTTGCAGAGATGACAGGTCCACATAGATTGCCCTTTGCCCCTTATCTCCTGCTTCTCTATGGAGTTAAACCATGCTTGAGATACTCCCAAACCCCTCCTTTACCCTGTCAGACCTACTGATACAAGAAAGTGAATAATGGTTTAGCCTTCAGCCTGGCCCAACTACCATGAAGAAATCCATGTGCTGCTCAAGGTCTGTTGAGGTATGTGCCCATTCTTGCTGTGCTCTTTTGTTAGGTCCACATATTATTGTACTTGACAGCTATTTCTCATAGACTTGTTCCTTATCTCATGTTTTTCTCAATAGTTTATTATTATTGTTTTGTTATCGTTGGATTCACAGAGAAGAGTGAAATAGGTGGGGCACATGGGAGACTCAGTTGAGTGCCTGCCTTCAGGTCAGGTCATGATCCTGGGGTCCTGGGATTGAGTCCTGCATCAGGCTCCCCACAGGGAGCCTGCCTCTCCCTCTGCTTATGTCTCTGCCTCTCTCTGTGTGTCTCTCATGAATAAATACATAAAATCTTTTCTTTAAAAAAAAGAGTGGAATAGAAAAGCCCTTATTCCAATCTTTAATTGGAAGTCTCAACTATTTTATTTTAATTTAATTCAACTCAATAAATATTTACTGAGTGCCTATGAAGTATAAGGTGCTGAGTTTAGTGCTAGGGAGGATAAAAAGATGGAGGCAGAAAAACACAGCAAGTATCTGAGGAACACAAATAATCCTGTTCTATGGAACACAAGTGTAAGGAAAGAAATCTGCACCCATCACCATGGTGGCAACAGGAGCGTTGCTTCAGCAGAAAAGTCTTTGCAACTCTGCTTGAGTGAAAGAGTCTTATTTATGTTCTGTGAATCCTCAGGACTATCCTAATAATAGCAATGCCTGGAAGTATTAATACATGATTCGAACCATCCAAATAATTATGGTAACAAATATTCATCATGTTCTTTGGTAGGTACTTTCATCCAGAACCACATGGGCAACCTAACAAAATAGAACTTCATTTAAAAAAAAAAAAGAAAAAAAAGAAGAAGAAGACCAAATGTAGGAAGAGCAGTTAGTTCTCTGGAGTGGGTCCTTGTCTAAGAATGTGGCTGTGCCCTGCTGACTTAAAGTAATTGTTCTGTGGTAATTAAGCAAAAAAAAAAAAAAAAAAAAAAAAAAAAAAAAAAAAAAAAAAAATTTGTATCTCTTTAAGAGGCCAGACAGAGACCAAAAAATAAATGGAATCAAGGGCTTTGGGGACACTGATGATGCTTCAGGCAAAGAAGTGGATTTAAATACAACTAAGCAAGGAGAAGTGGTGACCACTTTCTATTCTCAAGTCTGGGGATATAAAAACCAAAAATTACTGCAACATTTCATGGGGTTAAATTACTTCTTCCTATGGCCCCAAACCATGACAAAAAAGTCTTCTCCTTAAAGAAATAGTAGCTGACTCTCTCTCTCTCTTTTTTTTTTTTTTTAAGATTTTTATTTATTTATTCATGAGAGACAGAGAGGCAGAGATTTAGGCAGAGGAAGGAGAAGCAGACCCCATGCAGAGAGCTGAATGCAACTCTTGATCCCTGGATTCCGGGATCACACCCTGAGCCAAAGGCAGCCACTCAACCACTAAGCCAACCAGGCGTCCCCGTCCCCGTAGCTGATCCTCAAAGCATTTTCTCACTCATTTACCCTCATCTCCTTTTCTCTGACTCCTCTGGATTCCCAAGAAGCACATTTTGCTCAATCTCTGAGTTCTGAGAAGAAGCCATTGGAGCTCTGATCTACTATTTGAAAAGCAGAAAAAAAAAAAAAAAAAAGCAGAGCTTACAAGACCAACACTGTTTTTTTGTTTTTTGTTTTTTCTTCTTTCCGAATCTTGCAGGATATCTTACAGAAAGAATAGGTATGGGAGCCTTTGAGTTGGGGAGGGACGGGGAATGAAAAATCTTAAGCATTGTTGGCCTAACATTAGACCTTGGCTTTGAAAAACATTAGTATACACCCGTGTCAAATTGGTGGTATACAGTCCTAGATTGAAAATAACTATACATAAGCAGATTCTACAAAAATATGTTTTATTACATTAGCAATAATAATTAGATAAATCCTATTGGGAGTGACAGAAGAGAATTGATAATTACAGAGCTAAGACTTCCGGGGTAATTGGTTCTCTGAAATGTGGTTCCTACACCAGCAGCTTCAGCATCATCTGGGAACTTGGTGGAAATGCAAGTTCTCAGGCCTCTCCCCAGACCTACTGAATCAGGAATTTTGTGAGTAAGATGCAGCAATCTGTTTTAACAACCCCTCCAGGTAATTCTTATCTAGGTTAAAATTTGAGAATAATAGCACTCCAGGAAGGAAAAGAACTCAAGATAAAGATCAGTGGTTCTCAAACTTTATCCTGCCTCAGAATCACCTGGAAAGTTTATTAAAACAAAGATCATAGAGCCTACTCTAAGAGTTTCTGATTCAGCAGGGCTAGCTAAAAGGGAAGATGATTATTTGCATTCTGTTCCTAGGTGGTGTTGATGCTGCTGGTCCTGGGATCACACTAAGAACCCACTGGTCTGCATAAAAGACTTGAGTAAATTCAAGACTTCCTTGGCTCCTGTTCAGAAAAGGATTTTCTGGATGGAGGACTTGGGGAGTTGAGAGTAAGGAGGAGAAGTGATGACCACATAGACACGTCCATGATTTATACAGAGAAAGGCTCTTCCCACTTTGGGCCCTGGGCAAGCAGCAAAGTCTAGGCAAGCAGGGCTTTAGGTTCATTCACTGAGTTTCCTGCTGTCCACGTATTGTAGGAAAGTAGTAGAAAGAGCTAGCAGTCCACAAAGGGGAAAGCAGAGAATCTTCAAAATGGCCTTCATTAACTAAGGCCCAAGGATCAACCATGGTGATGACATGTTGGTTGATACCTGTGTGAAGATATGAATTCATAGAGAAGATTTGCCTCCTCTTACCCTGACAACTTAGCACCCCAGAAGCCTCAAGAACTCAGCCATAAACTGAGGGAAAGTGGTGAAATCTCCAGTATACTTAGATTGTTTTCACCACTATGTAGAAATAGGGCCAGGGTCATTCCTGAAACAGTGAGGGATCTGGGGGATACAATCAACATAGTGCATTTGAAAAGGTCCATGCGGGATCCCTGGGTGGCGCAGCGGTTTGGCACCTGCCTTTGGCCCAGGGCGCGATCCTGGAAACCCGGGATCGAATCCCACATCAGGCTCCCAGTGCATGGAGCCTGCTTGTGTCTCTGCCTCTCTCTTTCTCTCTCTCTCTGTGACTATCATAAATAAATAAAAATTAAAAAAAAAAAAAAAAAGGTCCATGCTTTAGCATCTTTCATAGGCTTTTTGGGATATTGTTAAAGACAAAATTTTGAAAGTTAATGTTAATGATGCTTTGGAAACATGGGTAAGGTGCAACACCTCATGATAAACCTTCAAGCATGGAGCTGAAATGGCCACTTCAGTTGCCATACCCAAGGGATTGGCCTGAGGGAGGCACAGAATAGGAATTAAGTTGAGTTATAAAACATAAAATGACTAATTATGAGGAAACTATTGGTAAAAACTTAAATTGAAAGACATTCTACCAAATAACTGGCCTCTATATTCAAATATGTACTCCATATTAGATTATGGGATTGTAGCAACATTTTCTAAATTTGAACAAAAATGAATTCAGCTTTCTCTGCCTTGGGACTTTTACTTGCTGCACCCATACCCATAGCTCATGCTTGATGCTTTCTCCAAAATGGTGAAGTTAATAATTTAGTACAAAGAACTTATCCACCAAGAACAGAAATTGTTTGCTTTTCCAAATTTGAATTATTTCATTTATTTATTTTTTAGAGAGAGTGCGTGCAAGCAAGATTGAGGAGGAGCTGAAGGAGACAGAGAAAATCCTCAAGCCAACTCTGCACGGAGCATGGAGCCCAATGCAGGGAAGATCAAGACCTGAGCTAAAAGCAAGAGTAGGATGCTCAACTGACTGAACCACCCAGGTGCCCCAATTTTGAATTCTTTTAGAACTTTCAACAGTCCATGGTTGATTTCCTTCTCTGGATGGTGAGTAGGCTGCACTCAGAGTGGGATGTGCTAGAATTGTCCAGGACAGGTGTGGAATATCACATAGTCTTGATCTCAGTCATTCCCCCGGTAATAGGAGCCACAGTTTAATGCTGACACCTGAGGCAGGAAGAGCAGCTTCTTGCAATCCCTTTCAAAGTGACTACTCTTTGATTTCTCTCTTTGTACAATCTTTCTTGTTTCTGGATTTCTATCCTGCTTGCAATCTGAACCAGACGTTCTAACCCTTGACTTTATCCAGCCTGGAACTTTTCCCTGGTTGTTTCATGGATATATCACTCATTTCTCAACGGAGATGTAACCTTCTCAGAGGCAGGAACTGTGTCTTCCATGACTTTTGTATGGTGAATAGTTTTGTACTGTGCAGAGGAAACATTTGTCAACTTGTTCACAGAATGCAGTGAATAAATGAATGAATGAATGAATGAATCGTAGTGCCCATTTCTTCTAACATGCCAGTTTTAAAAACTAAGCTTCTCTCAAACATACATCTGTTGAATTTGATAGAAGGAGAATAACAAAGCATTTACTGAAAAATTTAAGAATTCTCCATCTGCATATAACTTTTATTTATATCATTAATGATTACCTGTATGTTTCTTTCAACTCCTTGTAAGGAGTTTGAAACTTGTAACTTGTAACTTACTACAAGAATTACTACATGCTTCACTATTTAGGGCCAATAATGATGCTTGTATAGAAGCACCTGGCTGGCTCAGTTGGTGGAGCATGTGACACTTGATCTCAGGGCCATGAGTTCAAGCCCTACATTGTGCTTACATAAACACACACACACACACACACACACACACACACACACAAAACATACATCTATAAGCATACTCAATGCTTATCTCAAGTGAGCTGTTGGACTAAGCTAAGGCTGAAATAAGCTAAATCTAGCTCTGCTGTCCCTCATGTTTATGGTGTCCATATATCCTCCTAACCTATCCCCCTACTCCCACTCTCCCATTTCCTTCCTAACTAGCAGCCAACCAATTAATTAGCTTGTAAGAGCTAACATATTACCCCTTCCTAAGACTATTTGTCTTTTAGTAAAGGAATAATTAAGAGCTAGACTTCAGATCTACAGAAATGAATCTCCAATTATAAACCTTCATATATTGAAAAGCCAGTAGAAGAGATTTAGGGATCTAGTTTAAATCTCCCCTTCTAGGAAGGAGCCCAATTTACCTATGCACAAAGCCAGTGCTAGTAAGGTTTATGAAAAATATCTCATTTCTATTTCATGTTTACAAACCCAATTTTTTTCATTTTACATAGGTATGTTCCTGCTTTGGGGAATGAATTGGGGCTCATGAAACTTACAAAGCACTGGCTTAAAAATCTGAAAGTAATTTATCAACTTCTTTATGAATTCTTGTTATTAGAACTTTCAAGTATTCTATTTAAGACATAAATGTCAAATATCTGGTAGAAGTGCCAACAGTTACTAATACCACGCTCAAAGCAGACATTGCTAATTGATCGTAGAGCCCCTTTCCTTCTTAACAACAGCCCTCCAGACAACCATTGCCATTGATCTGTGCTGGCTTGCAACATAAAACCTCACTGCCATTACTGTTCTTCCAGACATGAAAGTAATGAGGAAGTAAAAATTTGTTAGAATATTATCTGATAAGAATGGAATCGGAGCAAATGACCTGTTACCAGAAAATACAATTAGGAAATAAAATACCATATGCGAAAATAAATTAGAATTAAGGAATTATAAAAAGATGTAGGAAGTCAAGATGGGAGGGGGCATTGTTTTGTGTGGCTGGTGTCGTTAGAACTTAATAGAAATTAACAGGTTTCAGAAGGTAAGAAAGAAAATGAAAGAAGGAAGGAGGGAAGAAAGGCGGGGGGCGGGGGGGGGGCGAGTAGGGAGGAAGAGCTTTTGGATGGAATGTCATGGAGGGATGAGTGATTTGTTAGACAGCGTCCTTATTTCAATGACAAATGCAGCAATGAACTTCAGAAGGCTATTCCTCAGTAAATGCCAAGGGCATGAGCCCTAGGCATAATTCAGTGAAGACAGTTCCATAGTGGGTCAAGATAATGTGCTCTAATTTGATACCAAAAAAAGAACAGACTACTGAGAAGTGTGGGTGGATAATCCCAAAGGGAATTTGATAGTTTTGCTGAAAATTTTCTACATTTGGGATATTACTGCCAGCCCACTACATAGTATAACTTTCTAATGACTGTAATACTAAAAAAATAGTATCGTCTTTGTGTAAGCCCTTATAAAATAATACTCTTCCTCTCTCCCTTTTAAGTAATTTTTAGAGTTTGCCAGAAAATTCCGTCATTGTATTCCCTCACAACATTGCTATGTCCTATAATAAGGCGTTTCTGAATTAGTTATATTTTAGGAGAGTTGTTTCTTGTGAACATATGAAACATATTAACTTGACAGTATTTTTCTCCTCCACAATGTAACACACACTGGTGCTGTGTCCTCAAACACAGCAACTATAATTCCAGATGCTTCCCAGTCAAGAAATGTTCCTGGTACACCTAGGTGCTCAATAACTATGCATTGAATAGAGGAATATCAAGGACCCTCTTATATTATTTTCTCCAACATGCTTTAGGTTTTGAATGTTTCTTTAGTAAGCAAGCTCATTTGAATAGTAATAAGTTTGCATGTTCAGATCTCTATGAAATCACTTTAGCCCTGTGAATTCTGAATTTTTTGTGATATTTGATTCTTACTGAATTTCACTTATGGGGAATGAAAGACACCAGCTGGCTTTAAAATGTTGCCTTTATTTGGGATCTTCTCTCAATGATATATGCATGATCCTTACTGCATACCATAAACCAAACCAAATTCTAGAGGAGCTTAAGAGGTAAATGTAGAAAGCGAAATGATTTTTTAAAAATTAAAAGAAAATTTAGGGCAGCCCAGGTGGCTCAGCGGTTTAGCGCCGCCTTCAGCCCAGGGTGTGAACCTGGAGGCCAAGGATCAAGTCCCACGTCGGGTTCCCTGCATGGAGCCTGCTTCTCCCTCTGCCTATGTCTCTGCTTCTCACCCTCCCTCTGTGTCTCTCATGAATAAATAAATAAATCTTAAAAAAAAAGAAAGAAAATGTAGATGAATATTTATCTTCATCACATTTAAAGTATAAAAACACTAATAAAAATTGTAGATTCATTACATTAAACTTCTGCACACACAAAAAGTCTAAAGGCCAACAAAAAGTAAGAATATATTTTCATTAATATGTAAAGATTTAATAGCTTTCATTTATAAAGCACTCACACAATCAGTAAGGAAAGTAATTTTTCTTTTTTTTGTTTGTTTGTTTTTTTTTGTTTTTGGAAAGTAATTTTTCAACAGAAAGATTAGCAAAGGGCATTGACAATTTTAATAAGAAAAAAATAAAAAATAGCCATTAAAAACATTTTTAAATGGTCAACACTAATAATAGTAAATGAAGGGCAGCCCAGGTGGCTCAGCGGTTTAGCCCCACCTTCAGCCCAAGGTGGGATCCTGGAGACCTGGGATCGAGTCCCACGTTGGGCTCCCTGCATGGAGCCTGCTTCTCTCTCTGCCTGTGCCTCTGCCTCTCTCTCTCTCTCTCTCTCTCTCTATGTCTCTCATGAATAAATAAATAAAATATTTTAAAAAATATTAAATGGAAATTAAAATGAGATACTCAGTCTGATATATCACTTTAGTACATATTTCCACAACAATAATACTTAATACTGGCAAGGGTATAGATTTGCTGGAAAGCATTTTGGCAATATGCACCAAAAACCTTTAAGGCTCCCAGGCAAACCAGAGCAAGGTTGTATGTATCACATTAGTTCTATTACATTGTTTATAATGGCCAAAAAGTCTAGATGTCTAAAGAGAAAGGGAATGGTTAAAATAATTAAACCGTGTAATTGAAAAAAATTGTTGATGAAATTATGAAATCATGGGAAAATTCATGAAATAATATTAAATGACAAAAAAATCAAGGGAAAATTCATGAAATAATATTAAATGACAAAAAATCAAACTGTGCACATACACACATACACAGTGTAATTTCAGTTACCTTGAACCAATATATCTTTATGTGCATAAACTTTAGAAACAAATATACCAAAATGTTAACTCTATGTTTTACTAATTAAATTTTTTCTTCTTGGATCCCTGGGTGGCACAGTGGTTTAGCACCTGCCTTTGGCCCGGGGCGTGATCCTGGAGACCCGGGATCGAATCCCAGGTCGGGCTCCCGGTGCATGGAGCCTGCTTCTCCCTCTGCCTGTGTCTCTGTCTCTCTCTCTCTCTCTCTCTCTGTGACTATCATAAATAAATAAAAAATTAAAAAAAATTTTTTTTTCTTCTTTGTACTTTCCCCTTATTTTCCAAAATTTTCTACAGTGATCGTATTTTATTCTCCCAACTTTTGAGATGTAGCATGTGAAATAAAAAATAAAATGCCTGATCTAAATGGAGAATTCTAGAATGCTTCCATATAAACTTTCAGCTTTTTCTAGATGAGTTATTTCCTAGTATGTCTCTGGGTTCTGCATTCTGATGTTTCATGTCCTTAATCTGTTCTCAACTTATCTCCCCAGGGGCTGGTGCACTTCAGTGATGGATGATGATACAATTTCTCTAAGACTATACTTAAATCACTAAAAGCCAGGTCAAATCTGATAGGTCAGATGTGCGTTGTAATAAGAATAGAAAATGACAGTGTCACCAAGAAGTAGTCAAAGGGATGGATCCCCATCAGACTTTAGAAGCAAGTTTTCTGCCCAGTACACTTCCCCTCAGGAGTCTTCCTTGAACCCCTCGAGGGTTAGGGGTTCTTATTCTGGCTTCTCATGTCATCCTGACTTGCCTTCAGCATGTACTGCCTTAATGAGATAATCTGTTCACAAGCCTTTCTTCTCTCCCAGCCCAGGCTGCAAATTCCTTATGCACAAGTTTCAGTTTTACTCATCTCTGTAGCCTCAGAACACAGGACTGGTCAATCAGAAAAGTGCTTCTTGTCTAATGGTTTCATCTGCACCTCAACTCTTTAAAATGAATTTAAAAGAGAAGTGAAAACATTAGTCTCTTGAAACCAACATCGGGGAACGATACTGAATCCTGCCTGCCTTCTCAACTCAGCATGGCAAATCGGACACATATAAAATTGGTGGTTTCAGATTATTCTGGCCAAAAGTGGTGTATGAAACCCAAGCCTTGTATCATTATCACATGTTCGCTTACAACTCTCCCCTGTCCAACAGACTAACCATTAACTGAAATAAGCCCTTCTTTTAATAACTTTGCTTGGAAATGACTGCCCAAAACCATGAAGCAGAATTGAAATCTTCTCATTTTACTGAAATTGGACCAGCGGTTACTGTCACACACTAACTGCTGTGGTCACTGGCTGTTTCTAGCCTTGCAAGCCAGGGGTCTCTTCTCAGTTAACCTGCCTAGCTGTCACATTTGTACAGCCAGAGGCTGAGGCCACCATGAACTCCCTGGGCTATAGGAATCCTGGGAGACTCTGCGTGTTAGTAACATTCTTCCATTTGGGATTTGCTGGGTAATCTTCCTGAGCTTTTTCATCTGGACAGCTAACATCCTCTAAGGGCTTCTGCTCTGTGAAGCTTTCCCTGACCACTCTGTCCTATGAAGCCCTCATAGGGCTTTGTATGGGTTTCCTCCTATGTCTGTTTCTCTTGCTAGACAGTAAGTTCCTTGAAAGCAGGGGTAATAGTTCATGTATTTTTATAGCACAGTGCCCGAGAAACAATCAGTCAATAACAAATTGAATAGAACCACTGGGGGAAAAAATAGTACTTTCAGACTCACTCTAGGAGTTACAGCCACTTCTAAATAGATTATAAACTTTTTCTGACATAGTGTGGTTGGTAGAAGTCTTTGAATCATAGTTCTATCAGTTACTAGCTTTATATTCTAGTAAGTCAATGTCTCTTAAGCCTCAATTTCCTAATCTTTTATAAAATGGGGAGTAATAAGAATGTGTAGTTGTCAGGATAAATGAAAGTATGCCATTCTCCTGGCACATAGTAGGGGATTAATCATCTTTGAGCTGTTTTATAGTTTCCCCCACACCTACCAGAACAATTTTTCCTACTGCAGTTTTTCTCCTGTTCTTTAAGATTCTTACTTTTTCCCCATCAGACTTCACGATCTAGAGCAGGAACAAACACTTTCTGTAAAAGATCAGATATTGGATATCTTTAGGCTACACAATATTCTTATACCATATTCTTTGTTTTTACTGTCTTGTTTTTGTTGCTTTAGAACACCTTTAAAATGTGAAACCATCCTTAGTTCATGGGCTATAAAAAAAAAAACTGTCCAATTGGACCCGTGACCTATATGGGTTTATGGGTTTGAGAAACTGAGCTCTAGAGCCAGGATTCTTAAAGTGCACCCTGCCGGCAGTCTCAGCACCTCCCGGGAACTCATTAATGCAAATTATTGGATCCCACCTCAGACCTTGTGAATTAGAAATGCTGAAGATGGGTAAGAATCTGTGTTTTAGTACACCTTCCAGGTGATATTGATGGGTGTTCAACCTCGACTGCATGTTACCATCACCTAGAGAGCTTTTAAACAGTTCAACACCCAGGCTGCACTCCATACCAAATCAGGAACTCTGTGGGTGGGGCGGAGCCATAGGTATTGAAAACCCTGTGGGTGAATCAATGTGCATGTGTAGTTGGGAACCCACTGTATGAAACTGAGGGAGAGCCTTTGCATCTGCAAAGAGAGATTTAGTACTAACATTGCTAACGTATCTAATATTTTGGGGTCTTTTCTTGTTTTGACAATTTCTTGAAGGAATCTTACTACAATCAGTTCATCAAGGTAGCTACTCTGTATGGCATACAGAGCACTGTGTTAGGTACACCTGGAATATTGAAAAAGTATGTTAATATGATCCTTTCTACCTCTGAATAATTTGCATATAAAAAGCAAACTTCTCCATCTCAAGGGACTCAATTTCAGTTTTTTTTTAAAGATATTATTTATTTATTCATGAGAGATACACAGAGAGAGAGAGAGAGAGAGAGGCAGAGACACAGGCAGAGGGAGCTCCATGAAGGGAGCCCAATGTGGGACTTGATCCCTGGACTCCAGGATCACACCCTGGGCCGAAGGCAGTGCTAGACTGCTGAGCCACCCGGGCTGCCGAATTTCAGTTTTACAAGTAGAGAGCAACTCGGAGTACCACCCATATTTCCTTTGTCAGTGAGTTTCAACCTGAAACATCTTTGGTCACTAATTTCATTCTCTTCACCATTACTACAATGGGCCAAGTCCATTGCCCCATGATTCCACAAAAAGTAAGCTGAAGGGTGTTTTATTCTTGTTGCAAAATCATATTTTCCTATAAATATTCTGTGGAAAAGTCTTTGTATGGTTTTATATTGGTAAGATAATTCTAGAGTGCCACATTTGACAAATGACATCAGCTAGCCTGCTCTAGCCATAAACCATTTTAGAACTCTTATGCATAGTTTGGCTTCAGGTCAAGGTGGTGTAATATGAACCAGCAGAATATACAGCACAGTGTGTCCTTAGCAGCTATCCTAAAGATCAGCAAAACTCATTCCTGTAAGAGAAGCTCATCTGTGAAGCAAGGTCAAGCCCAGTGGTAGAGAAGGTTCCCTTAATGGAATCGCTCCTTGCCTGGAGGTGCTCCTGCTTGGTAACTCTTCTGTGGTGGTTGCTCTGGTTGCCTTATTCCTATTTCCTCCTACCACCAACTACAATTGACAGGTTTTCTTTGCCAGAGGTATTTCCATGTTGTTCAAGAGTGATAGCCATTTTTTTTCAGGGGAGGCTGACCCTAGGGGCAAAATCTTGATCATTTAGGTAATTTCATTTCTTTTGCCAGTGATTGGTTTAAGAATAAGCATGTGATTCATAATTCTGGCCAATGAGACCTGACAGAAAGTCTGCAGAGGGAGCTTTTAGAAGGATCTCTTTGCTATTCAAAAGGAATGCAAAGGAAGATGTTTCTTCTTAAGCCATTGGACACAGTTTTGTGAGGATATGATGCTTAGACTGGCCATAGGCATCTTGCAACCATGAGGGAATATGTCTGGAGCCAAAAGCTGACACCATGAGAATGATGCAATAAAAAGATGGAAAGAATCTGGCTTCCCTGATGAACTCGTTAGCTGTTGAATTAAAGGCTCAGCTATCCCCTGACCTCCAGATTTCATTGCTGTGTAAGATGATAAATATCCTTATTATCTAAGCCACTTTCAGTGGATTGTCTGTTCTTACAACCAAAAGCATCCTAACTAATACATCTGTGTTAGTATATCATCAAATGTAAGAGAATCTGTGTTATACTTAGTGTCTGCTTATATTCCAAAAACATACATATTAGTACTGGTGATTTTTCTGTTGGAAGGAAGATTTTTTTTCACTCCTTTCTTTCTTAGTTTTCTCCCTTACTGACATAGCTTATCTCCAACACAGAGCTATGTCTCACTGAGTATTTTATATCTACCACTCTTATTCATGAAGACCTGAGTGAGCTTTTAACTTTGATACTGCATCCACCTACAACAGAATGGTAATCCCATCCACCCCAAGCACAGACACAATGAAGGATAGTCCTTACCACGCAATAGCTGGCATTTTTATCCACTTGTGGTTAACAGTGACATTAGCATTACCATAATCCTGAGTCTGAGTTCCTCCAAACGTTCTCTATATACCCAGTGTTTGACCCATAATAGTTGTTCAATAAATATTTATTGGATGAATGTGTGAATAAACTATTAGTTGTAAATTTCACATCAAGGAGAATTTAGAGAATTGAGAATATTTGAGGCTCTATTTTTGAGGTTGAAGTCCAAATATTAACTAGCCTTTTTCTGCCATACCTCGTTAAACCCAGATTGATAAGTCTTATAGCTCCCCTTTTAGGAATGAAGAGCCCCTCTCTCTCTTTCTTTTGCTCTGCTTCTCATGCTGCCCTGTCTGGAAGTTTCAGAATCTTAAATGAGGGGCACCCGGTTGACTCAGTGGTTGAGCATCTGTCTTTGGCTCAGGGTGTGATCCTGGGGTCCTGGGATGAAGTACTATGTTGGGCTCCCTGCAGAGAACCTGCTGCTCCCTCTGCCTGTATCTCTGCCTCTCAATGTGTGTCTCTCATGAATAAATAAATAAAATCTTCAAAAAAAAATCTTAAAAAGATCTGATTCTGTGAAAAATTTTAAAACATATTTTCATGTCTGCAAGAAGATTGTTTTTTGAAGCCCAAAGAATTCCACCATTGCTTGTTGAAAGTCTGTAACATATTGGAGCATGTGTGTGCATTTTGAGAGGGACATGCACTTGTGTCAGTTCTACAGTAACTAGTTTATGTGGATGACTTCAAAGGCAAGGGACTGTGACATTGCTTTGAAGAAGCGCCTTCCTTGAAACGATTTCATCCATCAGACTGATTCTGGTAGCTAGAGTAAAGAAAAGATTGGCTCTGTTCAACCGCTTGTGTACTTTCCCCCAGAGAAGGGCCAATTTGTGACATTCAGGGTGAGCCTGGGCAAGGAAGAAAAAGCCCTCTTGTTCTCTTGTGGAAACTTCATCATCAGACTCAAAGAAGGGAGGCTGCTTCATGCTAAGATTAAATGTCTCAAGAACCAGATCCTCTTCACCGAGAGAGATTGAATAACCTCAAAGGAGAAAAAGAACGGCATGCTGGGACCAGGCTTCTCTGAAGCTAATTCTGCTTCCGAAATTAATTCCTTGGTGGATAACACTTTCCTGATAGTCCCATGAAGGAGGGGGAGCATGCAAAAGCAAAGGAAATGTGTGGGTTTTTTTTTAAGATTTTATTTATTTATTCATGAGAAACACATAGAGAAGCAGAAACATAGGCAGAGGCAGGAGCAGCCTCCCTGCAGGATGCCCGAGGGGTACTGGATCCCAGGACCCCGGGATCACTGACCTGAGCCAAAGGCAGATGCTCAACCTCTGAGCCACCCAGGTTCCCCCTGAAATGTGTGGGTTAAATGTGCTTTCCTCAGTCTCTTGTCATCCATGCGAAGATATAAAAATTATTGGCTGAATCCTATTGATTAATATTAATCCCTCCCAACAGAGTTGTCTGAATCTCTATCTAACCCTTCAGGTTTCCTTATGAGATAGTGGCTTGTTGATATGTCTGTCTCTTCCACTAAATTTTAAGTGCCTTGAAACCTGGTCCATGTTTCATCTTTGAACCCAGTGTCTGAAATACTTACAGTAGCAGGCACTCACTAAATATTTTGAAATAGAACTAAATCATTATGTAACAGTGAAAAGGCTCAGGCTCACTAAGTTGACAGGTATTTACTAAGCCTAGAGGAAATCAGGCAGAGACTGTAAACAATGGTATTTCACTTATATAATGAGGAGAGACTGATTCATAATCAGAAAGACCACATTTCAAATCCCAGCTTTGCAATCCACTGGTCATTCTATTTTGAGGTAGTTACTCAATCTCACGGAGCTTCATTTTCATCCTCTGTGAAATGGGGATAACAACAAATTTCTCAGTGGATTGTTGGGGAGATTAAATGAGGTGGTGCTGTGAGTTGATTACAGCCCCTCAAAATTCATGTTGCTGAAATCCTAATTCCTAGACTGTGACCTAATTTGGAAATAAGGTCACTACAGACATAATTAGTTAAGATTAGGTCATACTGGACTAGAGTAGCCTCCTGACCCAAGGTGACTGATTTCCTTATAAAAAGGAGAAAATAAATACAGACACACACACACACACTCAGGGAAAACACCATGTGAGGCTGAAGGCAGAGATCAAGGTGATGTTTCTAGACACAAAGATAACATAGGTTGCCAGAAAACCACCAGATGTAGAGGCACAGAACAGATTCTTTCTGTAAGCTCTCAGAATCAATCCTGCTAACACCTTGGGCTCTAGCCTCTACAACTGAGACGGTAAGTTTTTGTTCTTTGAAGCTACTCTGTTGATGGTACCTTGTTACGGCAGCCCATGTAAGGCAAGGCAGGTGGCATAAATAGTGTCTAGAGGGGGGATCCCTGGGTGGCGCAGCGGTTTGGCACCTGCCTTTGGCCCAGGGCGCGATCCTGGAGACCCGGGATCGAATCCCACGTCGGGCCCCTGGTGCATGGAGCCTGCTTCTCCCTCTGCCTGTGTCTCTGCCTCTCTCTCTCTCTCTCTCTCTCTCTCCTGTGACTATCATAAATAAATTAAAAAAAAGTACTGTCTAGAGGGTAGTGTGTGTGGGGACCCCTGGGTGGCTCAATAGTTTAGCGCCTGCCTTTGGCCCAGGGCATGATCCTGGAGTCCTGGGATCGAGTCCTATGTCAGGCTCCCGGCATGGAGCCTGCTTCTCCCTCTGCCTGTGTCTCTGCCTCTGTGTGTGTGTGTGTGTGTGTGTGTGTCTATCATGAATAAATAAATGAAATCTTAAAAAAAAATAGAGGGCAGTGTGTGTGTCATAGATATTCAAAACCTTTATTTATTATTCTCTAATAGACTTTTGTGAAAGTTTATACTTCAGGACTTTGGCTGCCATTAAACATTTGATTTTGAAAGGGACCACTGAAAACAGTGGGCAGAGATTATATAATGATTTATGTTAGGAAGGCAGAAATTGGCTAGTACGAGTCAGAAAAAAATATGAAGACATGGCATTTAAGGTGAGGATATGTTAATGGCTTGAGCGAAATATTCCTCTTTAAGGAACCACATTTTCTAGAAGTTATTAAAAGTTTCTCTTTCTTTCTCCCAAGTATTTTTCTTCTTCTTAAAGCTAGAAGTGGGGCACCTGGGTAGTTCAGTGGTTGAGCCTATGCCTATGTCTTTGCCTCTCTCTATGTGTCTCTTATGAATAAATAAATAAAATCTTTTTTTAAAAAAAAAGCTAGAAGAAATGTTGATTTCTGGTCTTTATGGTATATACTTAGAACTAAAAGAGAACCAATCAACCAAAAATGAAATTAAACAAAGCAGGGATGTCTTTTAGAGTCTACTTTCTCATAAGTTGCAAATAAGACCGTCTAAGGCTTTGATGGGAAAAGTACATTTAAATTTTTCCTCTATTTCCCTAGAGAACAAAGGTCTTTTCTTCTCATGTCCAAACTTAAAAGGCTTGAGATGTGGCCATTCATAGACATTCAGTCATCCAGCAAGGACTTCTGAGTGGGCCTTTTACTCCATTATACTGCTGTGTGTTGAGGTGCTGTGGTCTCCTCCTCAGAGAAGCTCCCAAGCTAGTGAAAGAGGCAGAGAGGTGAACTAATGATTGCCACACAAAGGGAAGAGAGCCCTGGGAAATTCAGGAACGTGATGCTGGGAGAAGCTACCCCGCCTAAGAAGGGGCAGGAGGGCTTCACAGAAGGACTGCAGTGACACTCCATGTCGAGGGGTGAGTAGAAGTTTGTGTGTTTCAGCAAGATGGACAGTGGAGATGAAGGGTGCTGAGTAAAGCAGGAGGAGTCAATGGGAGGGAGGATTTCCTGGGGAAAGAAGTCTGAGTTGAGATTTGAATGAAAGAGGGGGCCATAGAACCCCATGATGAAAGGAGGATAGTACAAATGCCTTACCATAGACAGGGGGACTTATGGGGAGTGAGCCTGGGGTATTGGCAGAGGTGTCATAAAAGCTCTTATTGGCCATGCTAAGGAGCCTGGACTTTATCCTGTTGATGGTAGGTTTGTTGTTCTTGTTGTTGTTGTTTATCATGGTAAAATATGCACAAAAAATTTACTGTCTTAACCATTTTGAAGTGTGCGATTCAGTGTCATGAAGTATATTCCCATGTTGTGCATCACGACTATCTGTTCACAAAACTTTTCATCACCTCAAACAAAAACCCTATTCATTAAACATGGAATTGATGTTTAACAGGGAATTACCATTTTCCCCCTACCCCCTTGTCAGTCTACTTTCAACACTGTTCTACTCCATCTCTTTTTTTTTTTTTTTTTGTTCTACTCCATCTCTGTGAGTTTGCCCATTCTAGATACCTCAGATAAGCGGAATTATACAATATGTGTCCTTTTGTGTCAGTTCATGCAGCATAATGCTTTCAAAGTTCATTCATTTGTAGCATGTATTGTAATTTCATCTCTTTTTTTGTTGTTAAAGATTTTATTTATTTATGCATGAGAGACACACACACACAGAGAGAGAGGCAGAGACACAGGCAGAGGGAGAGGCAGGCCCCATGCATGGATCCTGACACGGGACTCGATCCCGGGGCTCCAGGATCCCGCCCTGGGCCAAAAGGCAGGCGCCAAACCGCTGAGCCACCCAGGGATCCCCTAATTTCATCTTTTAAGGCTGGATCACACACACACACACACACACACACACACACACACACACACCACGTTTTTTAATACATTTATCTGTTAATGGACATCTGGGTTGTTTCCACCTTTTGGTTGTCATGAATAATGCTGCTGCTACAAACATCGTGCACAAGTATCTATCCCAGTCTGTTTTCCATTTTGGGGGTATACACCTGGAGGTAAAATTACTGTATCATATGGCAACTCTATGGTTAACTTTTTGAGGAACCATCTAACTCTTTTTCACAGCAGGGCTCCCATGTTACGTTCCCACCAGAGATGCACAAGGATTCCAGTTTCTCCATATCCTCTCCAACGTTTATTTTCTGTTTTTTTTCTCCCTTTTCTTGTCTCATTGTAGCCATTCTAATGGGTATAAAGTGGTATCTCATTGTGGTTTTGATTTCCATTTCTCTAAAGATTAGTGATTTGAGCCTCTTTTCATGGGCTTATGGACTATTTGCATATCTTCTCTGGAGAAAATGTCTATTTTCCTATTTGCCTATTTTTCTAACTGGGTTGTTTGCTTTTTCATTGTAGTATTGCAGGAGTTCTTTATATATTCTGGATATTAATTGCTTATTAGGCATATGATTGGCAAAGATTTTCTCCCACTGTGCAGGTTGCCTTTTCCCTTTTTTGATAGTGCCTTTTGATGCACCAAAGAGCAATATGTAATTTTAAGCAGAGAGCAGATATTTTCCAATTGGTGTGTGGAGGGTAGATTTGAGTGGGGCAAGGCCAGGGACCTGGGGAAACAGGTTAGACGACCACAGTATCCAGGTAGATGAGACACAGTGGGGTCTAAGCTGGAACAAAGAGAAGAAATGGGAAGAAAGGGATGCCTGGGTGGTTCAGTGGTTGAGCATCTGCCTTTGGCTCAGGTTGTGATTCCTGAGGAGGGCCTGGAATCGAGTCCCACATCGGGCTTCCCACAAGGAGCCTGCTTCTGCTTCTGCCTATGTCTCTGCCTCTCTCTCTGTGTCTCTCATGAATAAATAAATAAAATCTTTTTTTAAAAAATGGGAAGAAAGACTTATTTAGAAAGTAAAAGCAACCAGAGTACAGTGAGAGTGGAGAAAATAAAGGACAGAGGGAAAAAGCATTGAGGAATTGCTTTGATATTCAACAAGAGATGATGAGGACCTGAACTGGGAGAGCAGCAGTGATGGCAGAGAAGAGACAAATTTGAGAATATTAAGTCCTAACTGATTGGACAGGCATAGGAAAGAGAAGACTGATTGATGACTCCAAGCATGAAGAGCCCAGGAAAATATTACCTTGATTTACAGTTAACAGCCTAAATTAAATTAGTCTTTGACACAGACTAGTCTAGATGTGTCAACCCCTGTATAGAATGGTTTAGTTGAGCCTGCCCTAAGTTTCCCCTCCTACCTTCACTTTCCGCTAGAATCATTTCTTCTTGTAAAAATATATTCTATGATTTATACAACCTCAAATTCTTTTGGAAGGATATGGTATAATAAGTAAGTGTAGGGATCCCTGGGTGGCGTAGCGGTTTGGCGCCTGCCTTTGGCCCAGGGCGCGATCCTGGAGACCTGGGATTGAATCCCATGTCGGGCTCCTGATGTATGGAGCCTGCTTCTCCCTCTGCCTATGTCTCTGCCTCTCTTTCTCTATCTCTCTGTGTGACTATCATAAATAAATAAATAAATAAATAAATAAATAAATAAATAAATAAAATAGAACTGCTTTAAAAAAAAATAAGTAAGTGTAAAAAAATAAACCCAGGTTCAAATCTGGATTGCCATTTACTAGCTTTGCAATTTTGAGTAAGTGACATAAACTCTATGAACTTCTGTGTCCTTCTATGTCTGTTCAGTGGGTATAATAATAGCATCTCACTCATGCAGATGCCATGGGGATCCAATGGAAATGATTCAGGTCAGACACTCAGTGCTGGACCAAGAGCCTTTATACATATGAGCTGTTGCAATCATTGCTATTCCACCTCTCTATCCAATGTCAAAGTCGAGTTGGATCTAAAATAACTTGAAGATGTGAGGAAACAGGGTGGCAGGGCAGAGAGCAATGAGGGAAATATGAAGACCAGTAACCAGTGAGCTTCATGGAAGAATCATAGCCCTGGAATCAGAAAATCCTGGTTTAAATCCTGAATTATTCTCTTGACTAGCTTCATGGCCTCTTCTGCTTAAGACCTAGATGGGGAGGGACTGTAGGTCAGTACCAGTGGTGAAGGGAATGCTGGTTCCCACCCTTCTCTCAGAAGTTTGCCACTGTGTTTTTTTCTGGCTTCTGAGGCATTACCTCCAAGAGAAATGGCAGGTCCCTGCACTTGGAGCCCAGATCTACAGAATTGGTGCTGAATCTCCCACCCACAGGAATGTGACAGTCAACCTGGATGATGCAGAGGATTGCATTCCAGAATGTTTATGATACTGGTTAGGAGAACTGGAACATATTTCATATCAGAGCTTACTTGTTACTATGGAGGGAAGTGTTTCCTATGACATGCTCCTTCTTCAACCCTCACTGGAGGTGGCACTATGAAGGGTTCGGTCCTCAGCTCGTTGGCCACTGTGAACCTCAGGCAAATTCTGGGGAGTGTGGGTTACAGCTGCGGTGTGCTGCAGTAATAGTGTACCACAGTGTGACTTCCCGACAGGCTTTCTTTATCAACAGGCTGAAGCTCTTTCACAGCCCAGAGTGGGAAGGAATTTGACATTGTCTCATTTAAAATAAGCACTTTCTGCCCCATGGGTTCAATTAGCAGTAGTGATATCAAGCATTTTAAAGTGTCGTGTTCCATCTAACTATATTTCTACAGGGAAATATTAAAGACATATCTATCTATACATATGCACATAGAAAATGATTAAGAAGGGTACCTAGGTGGCTCAGTCACTTAAGTACCTGCCTTTGGCTCAGGTTATGATCCCAGAGTCCTGGGATAGAGCCCCGCATCAGGCTTTCTGCTCAGAGCCTGCCTCTCCCTCTACCTGCCACTCTGCCTATTTGTGCTCTCTCTGTTAAATAAATAAATAAAATAAATAAATAAATAAATAAATATCTTTTAAAAAGGAAAAGATTAAGAATCCATAGTCTGAAACCACAGGATTTTTTTAAAAAGATTTTATTTATTTATTCATAAGAGACAGAGATAGACAGAGACATAGACAGAGGGAGAAGCAGGCTCCCAGCAGGGAGCCTGCTATGGGACTTGATTGCCAGACATGGGATCACGCCCTGAGCCAAAGGTAGACACTCAACCACTGAGCCACCCAGGCATCCCAGAAACCACAGGATTTTAACATTTCTGAAATAGGCTACCCCAAGCTTTGAAGAACATATGACACCTCCCCCACTCCCACTAAAAGCAATATGGCAGCTTTTATCATTGTTTTGTTTAATTCTCTTGCTAATGCTAATTAACTTGTAACTATATTTTGTCTGCCTTCAAAGGAATTACATATAGTGGAGAGTATTAGTCACAAATACGTGTGTTCCACAAGCAAACACTGTCCCATATTCATTTTAATTTTGAGTTGATCACTGACATTAAAGACTGGAAGATTTCACATGGAAATTGAGATTTCTGTTCTCTTCTGAGAAAGCATAAAGGACTCACCTCCACAGATGTCAATAACCACCTGGAGCTGAGAGGCACCTCCATGCACCTCAGTCCCCCCTTGGCCTATGGTCATCATCGAAATCACTCCCTAGCCCTTAATAGCCATGTGAGTAAGACACCCTTATATCACACACATTCTGTATATTGTAACAGTAACTAACTACTTATTTATATTTATTTAACAACAACAACAACAACAAAAACAGTAACCAACCAAGTATTGATGAAGTATCTACTAAGTGCTCATTCCAGTCCCAGTTGCTCTTCTAAGCCAAAAACAGAAAAAAAAAAAAACCCTCATTCTTATGTTAAAGGCACTTACAGTCTGGTTCTGTACCACCCAATACAGCCTCTAGTCATGTGGCACTACTGAGCCTTTGAATTAAGTTAGTCTGAACTGAGATGTGCTGTAAATATAAAATACATGGTGGATTTCAAAGATATACCTCACGAAAAAGTAAAATATATCATTAATAATTTTTATATTGATTACGTGCTGAAATAACATTTTGATACTATGAGTTAAATAAAATTTATTAATAAAAGTACTTTCACCTGCTTTTTATTTTCCAATGCCACTATTAGAAAATTTAAAATTACACATGTAGTTCACATTATATTTCTACTGGACAGCACTGGTCTCATTGGTCAATGTGTGTTCAGCAGAAATTTATCCAGACTCCAAGAAGCTGGGATGAGAAATGCACCGTAATGGAAATGGAAGATGGATCTGAATAGATGAAATGTGACTAAATCTGTGCCTATTACCTCACAGAGCCTGAAACTGCAACAGGCTGTCTGTCCGTTAATCCCATTTCGACTCTTTTCCTTCTGCCTCACTGACATGCATTGGTGACAATGATGGCGGCTGACTCTGAGGAGTGGGGGAAGGGGGCAACAAGGTTTAGGATTTCAAGACTGCTGGGAAGCTCAGTTTGCTCAGTCCTCTGAGAAGCAAACAGCCAAGATGGAATTAAATATGCAAGGATTTTGTTAGGGAAAATACTTGAGTAAGAAAAAAAAAATGGGAAGAGACCCAGAGAAGCCTGGGAGAGCTAGTTAAGAGCAGGAGTGCAGGAGGGAGGGATGGAAGGTTGGGGGAGGTGTCTTCTGCTGCTGTGGAGTCTGAGGATGGTTCAGCAAAGAGCACAGTGTCCTGGGGGCAAGGACAGGGGTCCGACGAGTCCTGTGTTACCCAGGTATGGGTCTGCTGTAGTATCTCTAATGCACTCGGTCAATGGCTTATAGCAGCCACTGGGAAGCTTGGCCTCCACACAAACACAGCAATGGGTTTCTGAGCTCAGCAAAGCTGGGGCCTGTGGTTTCTAGTTGGAGATCTGCAAGTGCATTTTCGTGACTGCCACAGAAGCCATCTCTGGTACCCAACAGGCTTGGTCAACCTAGAAGAATATAGCTAGAATACTTGCTGCAAGAGAGCAAAGACTAAAATAGCCACTTCTTCCTCTCATCCTTAGAATGCCAGCATCTTTATCTATTCACACAGGCCTCGTGTTCTGATCCTTGAATTATCTGTACAACTCTCCTTCGAAAAATGCTAAAAATCAAATATATATAAAGAAGAAAGAACGACCCCAAAATATACTCTTTATAGTATGAGTTGAAGTGCTGATGGGCTAGCAGTGAGCAGAATGGGGGTTTGAATAGAAAATCTTTAAGGTCACTTCCAATCTCCGTAGCTATATTTCTCTAACTCCTAAAGGAGTAGACTCTTGTTTCAATAGCCTTTTTTCTGTACTATAAAATTAAAACAGGCTCTTTGAAAAATGGAGGGAAAATTTTTTTTTGAGAAAACGTATTTTAAGCAACAGTCACCTCAAATTCCACCACAGAAACCGCCATTGCTAACATTTTAATATTTTTCAAGGCATATGTGTATAAAGTTTAACCTTTATATGATCGTATTATATATACAATTTGATGTCTTCTTTTATAGTATAATGTAGCATAAACATTTCCTCATATCATTAAAGACACTTGAGTGTGGTATATATTACTGTACATTTCTGAATACCTCTTTATGATTAATTCCTAGAAGACTAGTAGTTGCTAGGGCAAAGGGCATATAAACTTCCAAAGCTTTTGATATATATTGATAAATTACTCTATCAGCAGTATATCAGAGTGCCTGTTTCCCTAAACTTTCCTCAATCCTAGAGGTAGTAATTTTTAAAAATCTGCCAGTTATATACAGAGAAAATGGCATCATATTTATTTTTTTTCCTTTTTTTAAAAAATGTTTTATTTATTTATTCATGAGAAACACACAGAGAGATAGAGAGAGAGAGAGAGAGGGAGGCAGAGACACAGGCAGAGGAAGAAGCAGGCTCCATGTAGGGAGCTCGACGAGGGACTCGATCCAGGGTTTCCAGGATCACGCCCTGGACCGAAGGCAGGTGCTAAACCGCTGAGCCACCCAGGGATCCCCTATTTTCTTTAAACACTAGTAACATTGAACTTTTTGATTTATTTTAATAATAGTTTATATTTCCTCTTTTGTCAATTATTTTGTTCTATCTTTGATTAGCTTTCTGTTGAATTTGTATCTTTTCTTATTGGACTATGGAACTCTTTACATACTAATGGCCTAATCATTTACCTATCAACTATATTGCACATATCAGTGTGCCATTTACTTTTCAATTTGTTTATGATGATTTTCTGTTATACAATTGTGTTATGCATTCAAAACTAGCAATTTTTTCGTTTATGATTTCTGCTTGGCCAAGCCTTGCCTATTTCGAGATTATACAAAATTTTAAACCTATGTTTTTTCTTGTACTAAAAAAATAATAAAAGTGCCTTTACTTTTCACGCTTAAATATGCCATCCTATGTCAACTATACTCAAATACAAAAATTTTTAAATAATAAAAATAAGAAATTGAGGCAAAAATATAAATACATATGTCATCCATATGGAATTTATTTTTATATTTGCTCAGGTATAATTTAATTTTGCTATTTTACAAAGTGTCATCAGTTTGTTCCAACCCTTCGAAGCCATAATCTATTTTTTCCCATTTATTTGAATTTTCATCTTTACTATACACAAAGAGAGTATTTTAAATTTTTCTGGTTGGTTTTAAAAATCTCCTTCTTATTAATTTCCAGTTTTATTGCACGGTCATCAGAATGTGGCCGATACACTTTTCTACTTTGGGAAATGTATGGACATTTTTTTTTTTTTTTGTCAGGTACGGTGGATCTCAGTCACTGTGAACTATTGTATGGTGTGTTGCAAAGTAAAATTTTACTGCTAATAAAACATTTAAACTTGCAACTGATATATATATATATATATATATACACATATACATATATATACACATATATATGAATCAGAGTTTATCTGATATATCAATACCAATATCTTTCTCATTCATTGGCATTACAATTCTTTTTTCCCCAGTTTTATTGAGATATAATTGACATATAGTACTGTATAAGTTTAAGGAGTAAAGCATAATAAGTTAACTTACATATGTTGTGAAATAATTACCACAATACCTTTAGTTAACATCCATCGTCACCTACAGATACAAAAAAAAAAAAAAAAAGAAAAGAAAAAGAAAGAAATGTCTTTTTTCCCTGTGATGAGTAGGCTTAGGAGGCATTACAATTCTTTATCATGGGACAAACAGGTGGAAGCTATGTGGAGTCACATCTTTACATTGATGTCCATGAAGTCTGGTCATTCTAGGGTTCTTTTCTTGAATTTCCAGAAGGATTCTGCTTCCATGATGTTTTTAGAGAGTCTTACAGTAACTCTCCCCAGGTTCCTCTGACTCAAGCTGATAAACTTGAGCCTCTATTTCCTTTTTTCTTTTTTTTAAAGATTTTATTCACGAGAGACACACAGAGAGAGGCAGAGACACAGGCAGAGGGAGAAGCAGGCTCTCCACAGGGAGCCAGATGCAGGACTCCATCCCCCAACCAGGGATCATGTCCTGAGCCCAAGGCAGCTGCTCATCTGCTGAGCCACTCAGGTGTTCTAAGCCTCTATTTCTTACAGTCAACAAAGCCCCACTAGAACACCATGCACATGCTGGAAGAAGGGACTGGGCCATATCAGATCAGTAGCCTGAGGACATAGATGTGAAACTTGAGCAACAGATCACTAAGAGAGGGAGGAGCCCTGGGGAGTGGGTGAGTTTTCCAGTTGTGCGGTAGTTCACGGTTGGCAGGGTGGGGCCCTCTGTCCAACAGTCCCCTTTAGCAGCTGGTTCTGAGCACTGCAGTGTGATCTAACTCTGAGTATGGCAGTTGGTACACTTCCGGAAGTTTCCGTAGGGATCAATTTGCTACTCCCTGGGTACTGTACCTCCAGGTTCTCCAGCATGGGTAACAGTGAGACTCCACTGCAAACTCCTTCTTCTTGCTACTTGGGTCCTGCTTTTGCATTTCATGAATTGGAGGCTGCCTCTCTTTTTCTTTCAAATAAGTTTCATTTTATCTAAAGGAAATATCTAAAAATATTTTTTTAGATTTTCTAGAATGTGGTAGCACTTTAATTGAGTTATATGTTTGCTTCTGTTTTAAAAAAAAACTTTGAAGGAGCATGAAGGAGTAAAGCCCTTGTGCTCCAATTATCAGCATCAGTTGAAAATTACATTTTCCATTTAATTCTTTTTTCTCATTTAAAACTAAAATGTCTTAATTTGTCTATAATACCTCCTTGTTGAATCTGCCCTAGTAATGAAGGAAAAAAATACAATGAAAGCTGGTAGAAATACCAGGATATCTTTAATAGCTGTAAAGCATTATTCAACATATAATTTGTATACTCTCAGAATAATAGGCATCATATTCTTTGATATTTTGCTTTATTCTTTTCTCCATACTTTTTTGTTCCCTCTCTTCTCTCTTATAGTCAGTTCACATCAGGATACGTAGTGGGTGATATCAGCAATAAATAACTTATTCAGTAAATACATTTTGAGCTCCGCAATTTACAAAGCTTTTAATTTTTAAAAAGATTTTGTTTATTTATTCATGAGAGACACAGAGAGAGAGAGGCAGAGACATAGACAGAGGGAGAAGCAAGCTCCTCGCAAGGAGCCCGATGTGGGGCTGGATCCCAGGTCTCCAGGATCACGCCTTGAGCTGAAGGCAGTTGCTCAACTGCTGAGTGACTCAGGCATCCCCTGATTTACAAAGCTTTAAGCAAAGGGTTCTAGGAAATGTGAAGGATAAACAAGTTCTGGCTGTAGCAACTGTCATCACAAAAGTGTAAGCAAACTTCAACCTTTTCATGTGTTCAACACAATTAGTCATTAGGGAAATGCAAACCAAAACCACAGTGAGATACTCCCGCATACCCACTAGGTGCAAAAAAGACAAGTATTAACAAGTGTCTGTGAAGATGTGGAAAAATTGAAACCCTCCTATTCTTTGAGGTGATAAAAATGTTCCAGAGTGAGATAGTGGTGATGGTTACCCAGTCATGTGACTGTACAAAAAAACAACCAAAGCATACAATTTACAAAATACATATCTACCACGTATTAGTCAGAATTGGTTAACTACTATAACAAATAAACCAAATCTCAAAGGCTCAAAAAAGCCCAAAACTTCAGTAGGAGGTGGGGGAGGCAGAGTTCAATTTTGACAAGGGGGTTTTGGAAAGCTTCTCAGAACAAAAGACATTTAAGTCAGACCATAAAGAACAAGAGATTACAATAGCCATTTACAAAGCATCCATGTCTGCCCTTTAAATGTGCCAAATGGCAGGCCTTTATGTTTAATTCTCTGTATATGTAGTATGGTCCCTTTGAGGCAAACGAAGACCCTGAGGCTCAGAGAGGTCAAGATCAGCTTGTGGGTGGCCACAGAGCTAATGAATGGCAGAGAAAGAGTTGAATCGGCTGACAGGCGAGTTCTTGGACTATGAAGAGGTTTGAGTAGTCTACACAGAGGGAACAATATGTGTAAGGGCGTAAGGGTAGAAATAATGGAATATGGATGGGAACCAGCAAATTAGCCAACTAGCTCCAGTTAGCACCTGGAACTGGGACTTAATCTTCAAAGGTAGGCAGGGCCCAAATTATGGAAGGTTTTGTGTGCGTGATGGAGAAATTCAGAGAGCAAAATCTCCTGTTCCCACAGAGTTTATAATCTAATGGAGAGACAAGACCAACACGTGAAATAACAATTACCATTCACACATTACAGGCTGGAAGCAGGACTATATTCTAAACTGATACCAGTTAACAGATGACTTGAGTATCTAGGGATTCATCTGTTACACCCACAGTGGCAGAGCTCTTGTGTGACCTGGAAAAAGGGGCGTGCCATGCTGGAAAGCTAACTTCCAATATCTGGGCAAGGCTGTGAAAGGTGGAGAGGTTGGAGCGAGCCTCGGGGTGTAGCTGACCCCTCCCGGATGTCCCACCCTCCTTCATTCTTCTCTTTTGCCTGGGGCTGAGTCTCACTCCTTTGTGATAGGTTCTTAACACTCCCTGCTTCAAGTGACTGTTACACGTTTTCATCTTCTGTCTACCCAGATTTGGAAAGTGAGATAAAAGAAATAACCGACCCTAGGGAGAAACCCAAGAAAGAAAGAAATAGATGTAAGTCAGAGTCATAATTTTCAGATCTAGAAAAGCAAGTTACTCAGAGTAATTCACACATCATTGAGAGACCAATTAGAACCATTAGCAAGTTGTTAGCACTGACTTTAAACTACCTACTCTGATGTAGCCCCAACCATTCTGAAGGGGCTGTGTGGTGTCACTAGAATCAACTAGTATAAACATACCTGTACATAAACAACCCTCAATCCACAACCGTTTGTTGGGTGCTTTACCTCTCTGTGCACTGTGGTCCCTCCCCAAAGGAAGATTTCAATGCACACACTCACACAACTATCTAGTCTCAAACAACTAGCTACTGGTCTTGATGGTGGAGCTAACATAAAAGATGTGGAAGGTCCCCAGCAGCATAAGATTGTGAAATTTCAGCAAGGTGGGAAGACTATGGTTATACAAAAGTTCAGAGATCCAAGGCTAGGGTTGCTCAGTTATGCCTCCCTTTAGGCCTTAGACTGGGAGCCTCCCCTTGAAGGATGAGTAAAAGTGAAGCAAAAAAGTGGAGGAGTTTGAAGAGAAAATATATTTCCAACAGAATGTGGGCTCTGGCATCTGACTAGTGAGAACCAATCTTGGCTTTTACCACTTGGCCTTGCAATCATTACTTTATCCCTACTTTCCTACCCACATCTGCGTGGGAATGATGAGAACAGTAGGATCTGATTGCATTGTTGAGGAAGATGAAGTGAGTTAGTTCACAAACATTATGATTTACATGATGCCTGGTATATACAGCAGACAATCAGTGTTAGCTGTTACTGCATGGAGCAAATACAAAGAAAGCACATTTCAGAGCAGTACTTACTTTAGGATCACTTGTTTCTGAATAATCCTGCCAAAGCTACTTTTAACTTGATTATTCAGAAAAATTAACATTAGAACCTTTTAAAAACAAATCATATAAAATGAATTCATGCTGATCAATATGAGATATTATAGGAGGTGTTGTATATAGTATTTACTACTTTTTTTTCCCCAATCAACCTTCATTTTCCTTGGTTTCCCTTTTATAGTCAATAGGAAAAGGAATCTATATGTCTGAGCTTGGGCTGCTATAACAAAATGCCACGACTGGGTGACTTAAATTCCAGATGGTTATTTCTCACAGTCCTGGAGGTTAAAGACTGAGAACAGGGTGCCAGCATGGTCAGGTTCTTGGGGATGACCCCTTTCCCAGCTTCCATTTCCAGATGGCTTTGTTGTGGGTGGGGTGGGGTCAGAGAGAGTTCTATATTCTCTTCATATAAAGGTGCTAATCTCATCATGAGGACCTCACCCTCATGACCTCACCTCCCAAAGTTCTAATAGCATGACACAGGTTAGGGCTTCAACACAGGAACTAGGTAGGGGGCGGTGGGGTTGGGGATACAAACATTCAATCTATTTAAAAGAAAAATAAGAAACAAAAAATTCCAACTTATTTGTTGTGAATGGTCTTATAGTGCCAAGTATGTATAAGTTAAAGCTTCAGGAATAAAAGAAAGTTAATTATAATAGTAGGGACTTTGATGTTTAAAAATGCAAATTTTCTGAGCAATAAGGATATCATTTTTCTTTGAAAGTTACAGTCTACCAGATTTGGGGTTAAACTACACATCTGAAATAACAGCTCATATTTCTTGAGTTCTTACCATGTGTCATTATGCAAAGTGTTTTACACGCACTGGCACCTCGTTTTATTTTCTTACTTTCACAACAAGCCTATGAGGTAGGAGCCAGTATCATCAATCCCATTTTACAGCTGAGGAAGGGAAGGCTAACAGGAATGAAGTGGGTTGCCTAGGGTGATAGAGATGGTGGCTGCCAGTGCCTGATTCAAATCCTAATTTGCCTAGTCTCCCTTCTTAACCATTCCTCTTCAGACTACAGAGAATCCTGGTTCCCAGGAGACAAATGAACTAGAATATGGATCATTTAAATGAACAGAACACAAGTAGATTTTCAAAAACAACCTGATATCAGTCTTTTACATTGATAAAGAGAAAGCACTGGAAAATCCTTTTTTTTTTCCCCCTCCCCAAAAAGGTTGACTTCCCCAGCCACTATGGGTGGTTATGAACTCATTTCATCACACTAAATTACGAATTTGCTTTTCAATTAAAGTGTCTCATCACTGTCACGGCTCTGACGTGTCCTTTCCCAATGTCCAACTTCATCTTGGTGTAAAGAGACACGATTCGGTTGGTTCGTGTGTAATCCACAAAGACCCAGGGGGGTATCTTTTGCCCCTATTGTTTTCTTGGGTGTCCTCACTCGGAGGCCAGGCATTCCTCACGTGTCTGGGGCAATGCAGCAGGAGCAGCAGGAGCAGCAGCAGCAGCAGCAGCAGCGAGGAGCCCAGAAGCTGCACAAAAGACGTCCGACCGCTATCGATGTGAAAGATCAATTCAGGGCTCGCACGAAAGACCCACGATGACCGGGAAGAGGGGGGAAAACAAAACAAAACAAAACAACCTTCTCCCAGAGGGTGGGGAACTGGGGACGTCTTGTGAGCGCCCGCGGAGACCTGAACGGATAAAGCAGTGACTGCGATCTTTCGGACCCTCCCCCGCCCCCCCCCCCCCCCCCCGGGAGGCGCCCGGCCCGTGCGGCCTCCGCCCTGGTCGTCCCCCGAGGCCGAAGGGCGGGGAAGGGGAGCGGGGCGCGAAGTCTCCGGCCGGGCCCCGAGGCGCACCGCTGTCTCCCCGCCCCCCCGCCCCCGGGGCCGCCTCCACCGGGTCACCTGGGCTCCGTCCAGCCGGCGGGCGCCGCGGCTCCAGGGCAGGGTGGGGGCGGCTCTGCGGCCACCCAGCGGGGAGGAGGGAGCGCGCGGCGCGCCCAGGGTGCCCGGCCCTCCCTCCGAGCGCTCCCGGCGGGCGCGGCCCCGCGGCGGGCGGGCTCTAGCGCGGAGCTGGGCCCCCGGCCGGGGAGCTGCCCCGCACGCCCGCGCCTCCCCGCGGGTGGCAGCGTCCGCACGCGCGCGGCGTCCCCGCCGGGGCCTCCCGTCCCGCGCCCCCGCGCCCCCGCGCACGCGCACACACGCGCACACGCACACACACGCACGCTCGCGCGCACACCTACGCGCAGCCCCCCTCCCCCTGCCCCCGCAGCCCGCGCGCCCCGCGCGCCCCGCGGCCTCGGCAGGCTCCTCCCCCGGGGGCGGGGCGCGGCCGCGCGCGGGGGCGTGGCCGGCGGCGGGGGGCGTGGCCCGCTGCCCCCGCCCCCCGCGTGAGTGACTGGGCGAGGAGCGGCCCTCCCCGCCTGCCTCCAGCGCCGCCGGGCGGTCCCCTCCCTCGCCCGCTCGCAGCTCGCAGCTCGCAGCCCGCGCCCGCTCGCTCCCTGCCCACTCCCGGGGGGACGTTCCGCGCCGCGGCCCCGCGGCCGCCGCTTCTTTCACACTTTAGTTGGGAGCCGCGCGCCGCGCTCAGCGACCGGAGAGCTGGCCGCGCGCCGTGGCCTCCCGCACGCACGCACGCGGGCCGGGCTCCCGGGCTCTCGGCGCCTACTCGGAGCGGCGGGGAGGAGGGGGACCCCGGACTGTCTGTGGGGAGGCGGAGGAAGAGGAGAGGAGGGAGGAAGAGACGCGGCGCGGAGGCACGGGGCGGGGGGCGGGAGGCTGGCCACCTTCAGCCCCCCCGCGAGCGCGCAAGGTAAGCGTGGCCCCCCAGCCGGCCTCGGCGCCCCGCGGCGCCCCGCGGCTCCCCGGCCGGCCCCGGCCGGCCCCGGCGGGCTGGGGGGAGGCCTGCGGGGATCCGCCGCGCGGGAGGGACGGGAGCCGCGGTGGGGGCGCTGCGGGCGCGGGGCCGCGGCTGCCAGTGCGGGGACGGAAGCTGGGGTGGGGGCGCCTGCTCGCCGGGCGGAGGGGCTGGGATGCGGCCGGGGCTGCTGACGACTTTCGTCACATCGAGGCCTGGGTGGCTGGTGCGAGACACCCCTCCCTTCCCACCCGCTCCCCCTGCCGCTCTCCGCCCGCCCGCTCCTCTCGAGCTTTGCATGCAGCCGCCGTACTTTGCAAGCCGGAGCTTGAAAGAAAAGGAAAAAAAAAAACAAAAAACAAAACAAAACAGCAAAACCCCCAAACCAAACCAAACCACAACAACAACAAGACAGATCTCAGAATCCTTCACTAAGTCTTCCGAGTCCCTTCTCCCGCTCGGACTGATCGATGTGTTTGGGTGGGTGTTGGGATCCCCGGGATTTCGGAAGTTTTGACCTTTTGGGGGTGGCTGGTCTCGGTGCATCTGTTTGCCCACCTCGGTGTGTTTATTATTCGTGCCCATGCGAGGCAGCAGCACAGGGTGCTTGGGTATTGTGCACGGAGGAGATTTCACTCTCCTCTGCAGGCAGTTCGCGAAGTCTCCCGGCTGCTGTCCTCCTCGATCATCCATCCACCCTGCCTCCTCCCTCTCCGGAGGGATTTCCCCCCCCCCCCCGTCCCCCGCCCCTACCACTTACTGTTTGTGTGAGAGAAGTCCCTGGGCTTGAGGGCTCTCATCTCCCATTCATTCCTCTTCTAAAAGCCCTGAATTGGCTCAGGCACATTGGTCAAATTTGGGTTTTTTGTGGTTTGTGTGTGTGTGTGTGTTTTTTTTTTTTTTTTTTTTTTTTTTTTTTTTTGCTCCAGGAGTTACATGGTCAGAGATAAAAATACATACACAGAAACACGCATTAATCCTGAGTGATGACAAACACAGTTGGAGATAGAAGTGATTTGTTTCAGTGGGAAGCCTACCTCTGTATAAGGTATCTTCCAATCGCGTGTGGGTTAGGAAATTTGTTTTAAAATAGATAGTGCTTGTGTTGTGTGTGTGGCTGGAAGACAGCCATAAGTTCAGCTATTGGAGCAACTCTGAAAGTGATACACCCTGATTATCCAGAACCTTGGTTGAAGACATACACATGCTCTGACTCAGACGTTGGGAGGGGGGCTGACACACCATAGATTCCATGAAACACTTTTTTTCTTTTTTTTAAGGAAACATTATGGACCGTTTGGGGAAGTGGCATGTTCATTTTACACTGAGAGAGGTTATGAAAACCTTCCTACTCAAGGGGGTGGACTCACCTTTCACCTAATAATAACCTTTCAGCTTGGTAGAGTTGGAATGTACCAGGGTAGAAGAAAACCAAGGGTAATGTGGGTCTGAGCTATTTCGCTCTCCTAGGGGGAGGTGATGTTTCTGAAGGGTTTTTCAGCCCAGGATGCTCAATTTGGGGGCTTTTCTCCCCTCTTTCGTACTTCTAGAGCCGGATTGTAGGGCCAATAGGACGTGTTCTGTGTTGGCTCTTTGGGAAATACAATTGAACAGACATGGAAATTAATTTAGACCAGATCACCTGTTTTTGTTTTGCCCCTTGTGAAGTGTCGTTGATAAGACATCTGAGTGTATTTATCTGAGGTGGACCAGCACTTTCACTGACCACAAAATGCAGCATTGAAATGGCATCTCCTCTCGTGTTTCTTACTGGGCAGATGGGATTTAAGAGAACAGTTCTGGAGGGCTGCTGGGCAAAGCAGCAGAGACAAGCAAACTTAAGCTCTTGGATCAGCCGATAGCCGATGCCTGAGGAGGAGTGGGCGCTTCTGTTGTCAGGCTCACCTCCATTGGAGCATATGCCCCAAGAAAAATGGCCTTGGTTAATGGGGGGAAGTCTTCTATCCAATGTTAAAAGTTCATCCTGGGAGAACCCTGAGGTTCTAGCTTCCCTCTGCAGCACTGACTCATTTTCACTCTTGGAGAGAACTGATCATTTTTGTTTTCTTGGCTGGTAATTTATCCACCACCCCTTTCTCCCTATCTCATTTTATCATCTAACATGGATTTCTGGGAATTAATAGGCCACTGTTTGAAGTGGTTTGAGCTTCTTGAAGAATCACAGGGTGCAAATCAAGAGCTTGTTCGTTAATTGGTACTACTTGCTGTGACTGATTAAAAAAATCCTACCGAGGAGGAAGGTGGTTTGGCCGATTAGGAGTATCATTTCCAGGCAGATGGTGCCTCATCGTTGTGCCGGGTTTTCCGCCTGGCAAGCCTTGACTGTTTCCAGTGGCTTGCTCCAGGCTCTTCATGGCCGGCCCTCTTTCTACTGGCTATTTTCTCTCAAGAGAATGAGACACCCTAGGCTGGGAGATGGAGTGTCATGGCACCTCCCAGGAGGTCAGAAGCAGGACAGGGCAGGGACTCAATCACAGGGCAGGGGGTAAGGGGCTGGGGGTGGGGTCCTGAGTGTGATAAATATTCCCGGCTTCCCTGGAACTTATCAGTACAACTTGGGGCTGCTTGAGGCACAGACTAGTGTATTTAGGGCCACTTTAGGGTTCTTCTGTGGAATTTCAGAAGTCCCATAGCATGGGAGAGGTAAATGTTGTGATTAATTAAGTTCTTGTTAAAACATGAAAAACAGATTGCAATAGACCAGGATAACATACTGCTTGGAAAACTGAGAAGACATGGGTAGGGCCTGTCTGCAGGGAGAATTGCAACACTGAAACTGTATTTTGGAAATTGGTGACAGTTGTGACTTTAAAAGCTCATAATTCAAGGGCTTATCTAAAGTGGCATGCAAATTATACGTACACATATTTTTAAAGTAGGCAATTATTTAGCTTGACTATCTCAGTTCTGAAGTTTAATTTTACAAGTTACAGTTGCAACAAGAAACAACTTGACATGTCGTGGTTATGCAATCATGACAAGAGTGGTTGGATGTAAGCTGGGCTAGGATGAACATAGAAATGAATACCCAACAGCGTCCTCAGTCAGCAGGTATTAAGAAGTTTCTTGACTTTTTTTTAAGTGAAATGTGTTCCTGGAAAATGTATTTCCTCGGTTGTAGGCCAGGCACAGAATGTAAAGCCTGCCGAACATCACCACTTGTAAAAGGAGAGAGAGCTCCCGTCTTCTGCAGTGGGAACAGAAGATGAATTGACCAGGTGTCTGGAAGGCAGGCAGGTTTGGGTCATCTTTGCAAGCCCCACAGTAACCAGCACTACCTTGTACTTGGAAATTACTCAGTGAGTGATTGAATTGAATTAATCTAATTAGTTAAGGTCTGTAATGTGTCAAAAAAACTCCTTGGAAATACATTAGCTACAGACTGCCATTTCAATAAATCAGTGTGATAGCTTATTAACAGCTCCATATTCAGCCTCTGATAGGGTTTTTAATTGTTGAAGAATATTTGACGGGCAAGTAAACGTACCAAGCGTCATGTCCCCCTCAAATTACTGGAATTTCTACTTAGGGGCATCTTGTTTGGATTATATTGTTGATAAATATTTCTTCCCTCACGAGTGTGACTTATGACCATGGTCTTTACCTTTTTTGTTCAAGGAGTTTGGTGAATAATAACGCATCATATTAATGGGGCGCTTTATGGTTTTCAGAGAACTTTCATGTACCTTGTCTTACTGGACTTTGTGCTGTTACCCTAGCACTCAGGGTTTCCCATGCTGGAATCTCTCCTGGAATGTGCCTGGATCTAGGAGTAGGGGAAAGGGTATGGGGAGGCTCAGGTCGCCCCAGGTCTTGGTTTACCAGGTTTTCCCAGGGGAGGCTGTAATCACTAGTCACTGCTGCTCCCTCTAAAATAACATGGAAGAAAATAGAGACTTATCTCATGCAGGGAGCTCACCAGGCTCCTGGCATCCTGTGGCTCTGCCCCTTCATCTGTTCTCTCTTCCGGCTGCCTCTTACCTTACTCCTTTGCCCAAATATCCCTTTCACCTTTTAGTCCTTTCTGGAGCTTTAACATGGCCTTCTGTCCCACAGATTTTCATCCATAAGACCCTCCCGCTTCTTATTCTTCCACCTTACTTTTGCCTGCAAGACTTGAGTATTTGGTGTCTGAATAATCTTGTCCAGGATTTTAACCTTATCTCCAGGCCCACTTTCTCCTTCACTCCGCCCACCTCCCTGTTCAAGTATAGACTTCTGGCTTCTGGGGAGCTTCTTCCTTCTGCCCTCCGGGTCCCTCTACCTTGTCCTACTTTGCCCCACACCTCCCTTATTACTCCCACCCACTTCTCTCCATCAAGCTTTAGATCTTCTAGCACATACCTGCCTGCCTGTGCCTGTTTCACAGGCTCATGCCGCTTAGCAGATGCATTTATAGCATTCATGAGTTCAAGTGCACATGCCTTGTGCCTTGTAGAAAAATGGGACTAGAGTACCCGCAAGTTTAGGGATCTTTCTGGGCTTTGTTTTCACTTTTTACTTCAGTATATTTTGGATTTTTTAAGGTTCTTAAGCCACATAATAATAGCTGGAGTACTTCTTTACTTAACTTTTACATATTGTGTTGAATAATAATGGAACAGCACAATGATTATTGTTATTTTTAAAGATTTGGACAGCAAATGAAAAGCATTCCGAGATTTTCGTAATGGCACCGTTGAAAGGCTTTGCTCTACACCAAAGTTTACCGGCTAATGACAGAACTGGAACAGTTTATTTAATGTCGTCTTCACATTACCTTATTTTTTTCTCCTTTGGTTAAATAAATATTACTATAAGTTGAACCAGTTTTTTTCCTCATTTGTTATGGTTTTACTGCTCTCAATGAAAATTTTATAAGCTTACAGGACACGTTTATGCCAACTAAGGATTCTTTAGCTAATATTATTAGCTTGTTAACTAATAGGACCTAATATTGTTGGTTTTCCCTGTAAGTTTGTAGCATAGGTCAGCCCCGTCAGTAGGGAGTCAGTGGGAGAAAAAGTATTAATGGGGACAACTACTAGAAAAACATTTCCTATTGACTCATTACATATATACTTGGGTTGGTCTTTTTATAAAATTGTACTTCACAAGTAGATCCAACACTAGTTATGCAATATCCTGAGTGCTCCAGGGCTTTTGGAAGAAGGTGCTTTAAAGCAGAGCAGGGAAAATGGTTTTTAAGTAAGAATTCCTTTTCTTTGATGGATTGTTGTTTTATTTGAGTTAGATGGATACCATGGTAGTTTTAGTTCACCGGTAAACCCTATGTTAGGATGTATTCCACCTCACTTGGTGACTTAAGATTTTCCCCACCTGAGCTGGGTAGAGAAAAGGTAATAAGAAGTTTAGTCTTCACTCCAGTTTGGGGGCCTCTTTCATGCCCGTCATCACATGTATATCATAGCCACTCCTGAAACCCTCTCCCTGAATCCCTGGTTGACAAGGAGGTCTATATATGGTTGTTTACAGTGCAGAGGAACCCTTCTATTGACAGTACGATTTCTATCATGAGAAGATTGAAAGGCCAGGTGTAGAGTAAGGAGATGCTGCAGGCTGCCAGGCTGTGGTTTACAGAGAACTTTTCAAAGACACAGATCGTTAATACATGCCAAGGGGTGACTTCAGCAGTTCTATATGAAAGTTCTGCCAGAAGCAATTTCCTTAAAATAATTTTGTAACCGTTCTTACAGTTAAAAGGTTATACAGGAAGAAACAACATATATCTCCTGTGTCTCAGAAAGCTACTATTACTATTTTAATGAAGGAGATGAGACTCTAGGAACCTCTTTGAGTTGCTTAATATTTGCTGAAAATTCAGATGTTCTAGCTTCTTTGCCAGGAATCCATGGCAGTCTAGATACAAGCAACCAAAACAAACCTTGTGCTTATCCTTGGTGGCCAGCCTTTCTAGCACCCACCCCAGCCCCACCTTGGGATCTTCAGGTCTTAGTTTAGATCCTGTCTCTGACCCTTTGCGGACAGTAAGAGTGGCTCCTCCCTTGCCTTCCATGAATGCCTGCAACACTTACTTGATGTTTGTTTCTTTCAGTGTTAGTTTTGATTTTTCAGTTATGTATTTTTTGCTGCCCCACCAAATGATAAGATCCTCTGTCATGCTCCCTGGGGATGTATTATGCTGAATAAGTGGCTGTTGGTCGGCTGACAGCTGTTCAGTGGTCTAAAGCTCCCAATTTTTCTCTGTGAAGACCTTGCTCCCATTCAGAACTCTCTTTAACCAAATGAGGAAGTATAGTGTGGGATGAGAAAAGATAATGGCGAAAAAAAAAAGATAATGGGAATTTCTAAATTCCTTTCTTGGCCATGATTAGGGCATCTAATCTTTCTTACTCACTCAGATAATTTATTAAACAAACATTTACTTTTGTTGATGATACTTTGTGTCATCTCTGTGCCTGGCACTGAAGAGATGCTGGAGATAGAGATAAAAAGGCCTGGCCCTGCCTTTGTGGATTTCTCAGACAAGCATGTGAATTGACATGCAAACACATGGTATGTGGTGAATAGATGCTGCTTTGGGAGTTGAGAGAAGAAAGCAGCCAATTCCCTCTAGAGTTAGGCTGACCGTGCAGCCTGGTTTCCCTGGGACAGCCCTGGTCAATGCCTAGTGTTCAACATAGGTCTTAAGATACCCCCTTGGCCCTCCGAAGTCTCCTAGTTTGAACAATAAATTGAATGATTCCCCCAAATAAAGAAGTCGTAGAAGGCTTTGTAGAGAAAGAGGTATTTGGGATGACAGTCAGTGGCTACACAAGAGTCCTCTAAGGTATTGTTTACATTTCTAAAAATATTGGGGGGCGGCTAACATTGGCTTTTAAACTTTATTTTTCTCATATTACTGTGGATTCATAGACTAGTTCACAGACTGGCATTTGGGGATAAAGGAAAAAGGAATTTATGGACAAAGGGAAGATGAAATAGGACATTTTAAGCAGAAGACACACATGATGCAGAAACCTGTGGATGTGGGCGAGGAGGCTGAGGAACCACACAATGCTTCATGGTAAACGGCTTTGACTTACTGCCCCAAATACAACAGTGAGAGGCACTGGAAGATTGTAAACAGGGGAGAGACATCATTTGCATGATAGTTCCTTCCAAGTGTGGGTCAGAGACTGGAGGGGAATAGGGACTGGAGTCAGCCAAGGGAACTTGGTACTACTAAGTAGGTGAGAGCTGATGGGAACTGAATTAATTCCTGAAAATGGAGAAGATGGACAGACAGGAAAGGTATTAGGAAGCAAGATTGGTGGGACTTGGTGACAGATTGGGACTGGAGAGCCAAGAAAGGAGTAAAGGATAATTGTACAATTTTGGGACAGATTGTTCTGTCTTTGCCTGGGACAAGGGATCCACGCATCCGGAGGAAAGGTTGTTAATTTGGTTTGGAGTATGTTGAGTATTTGGTGCTTCTATTCTTTTAGATGGAGATATCTTGAAATTTTGGTCTAGATTTCAAAAGAGAGATTTGGGACAGAATTGTGGATTTGGTCTCAGTGAATGTTTCTTAGGAAATTATTCCCTAACCACCACAGTAAGGTTAGATCCCTCTTTTCTGTCTTCCAGTTGCAGCACACATCTTGTCTGTATGTACTTATTATGATTATAGTTGCAGATTGAGTTTTGTGATTCCTCAAATCTGATTATTCACCTCCACCTCCCAACTGTAGGGTCCACGAGGGTAAGACTATATCTGTTTTTAATTCTCTTGTATCCCCATGACACCTACCACACAACTGGGGACTAGCATATATTTGGTGAATGGATGAATGAATGAATGAAGGAAAGAAAGAAAGGAAGAAAGAAAGAAAGAAAGAAAGAAAGAAAGAAAGAAAGAAAGAAAGAAAGAATGAATTTTTGTAAATTTGGTAGTTGAAGCTGTATGGTTTGGTATGAGATTGCCTGGGGAAAGTAGGTTGAAGAAAACTGAACAGTGAGTTCCAGGCAACACCAACCATTAGGGCTATGGATGGAAAAGGATAGTGAAAGAGAATGAGCAGTACAGGCCTTCAGAGAGGCAGGAGAACCAGGCAAGCCTAGTGTCAAGGATAAGGGAGGGTGGATCAAGAATCCGCATGTGGTCAGAATGGTCCAATGAAGAAGTAAATAATATTGAAGAGTAAAATAATATTGAAATGGCCCAATGAAGAAGTAAGATAATGTTTGTAATTCTGTTATTAAATAGAAGTGGAGGGATCCCTGGGTGGCGCTTTGGTTTGGCGCCTGCCTTTGGCCCAGGGCGCGATCCTGGAGACCCGGGATCGAATCCCACGTCGGGCTCCCGGTTCATGGAGCCTGCTTTTCCCTCTGCCTATGTCTCTGCCTCTCTCTCTCTCTGTGTGTGTGACTATCATAAATAAATTAAAAAAAAACAAACAAATAGAAGTGGAAATATATATCTTATGGGAGATATCAAGACATGGGTACTTAGCCCTGTAGTATTATGTTAGCTTACACTGCATGCAAGTTCAGAATTCTACCACTGTTAGTTTTATATGTTGAGATTCTGAGGTTTGCTTTATATAATTTACACCAGCATTGATGTAGCAAAAATTTGAGGCCATTATTTTGGGAGGATGGTGAAATAGCCCAATGTTTAATCATTGTGAATTTATGAGTGTGCATACTGATTGAAGTGGGTTAAAATACTTGAGTATTTACATGCCACCAGATGAGGAGCCATTAACAGTTGAGACACATGAAGCTCTAACACTATAACAAAGGATGGCTCATTGTCTGATTCTAGAAGCCATGAGTAACAATGTCATCAAAGCTTTGTCTTGTGAAAAAGAGACTTTAAAAGAAAATATTTTATTTATTTATTCATGAGAGACACACAGAGAGAGGCAGAGACATAGGCAGAGGGAGAAGAGAAGCAGGCTCCAGGCAGAGAGCCCCATGTGGGACTCCATCCCAGTGAGCCAAAAGCAGACGCTCAACTGCTGAGCTACCCAGGCGTCCCCAAAAGAGACTCTTATTGCAGAGTATTTTTACTTGTTTTTAGTCTCCACTGAGAAACTCTGGGTAGAGGTGGGAGAGGCATCGTAATGTACTGGAAAGAAGGAGGGCCTTGAATTCAGCACATTCTATCCCAATTCTACTTACGTTTTGACTCTAGCTTCATAATCTTGAATGGCAGTGGTAATAATTGACAATAATAATAGAAGCTAACATGTTTTTTTTTTTTTTTTTTGAAGCTAACATGTTTTGGTGGCTTACTCTGTGCCTGGGTCCTGTGCTAAGTACATTACATGAATTATCTTCGTTAATGCTTGCAACATGAGAAATCTTCTGCCATTACTCTACTTTATGGATAAAGAAGAACTGAGCATCGGGGGCTTTGGGACCTTGACCAAAGTTTTGTAACCATCAAGTGGTGGTGCCAAGACTGGAAACCAAGCTCTCTGACCCTAAAGTCAGGCCTTTAATTACCAACTCCTGGCCAATTCTGTTTTCTCCATACTCATTTTCCCCTCCTGCCACACACACCCATTCTCTTCCCCTCACCTACTGGTTCTTTTTGACGTAAATCACAGACATTATGTCATCTTGTCTGTGCATACTAGATTATATTTCTAAATGATAGGATTTTTTTTTCTTTTAGTATAACCACAATATCATTATCATGCCTAAAAAATTTCAACAATAATTCTTTAATATCAGATATCCAATCAGAAAGCAAATTTTCCTGATTGGCCTGTAATTATTTTTAATGATTAATTTGTCACATTCAGGATTCAGATAATCTTCACACCTGAAAGATGCATCTGTCCTTATTTACAGACCTTCTCTTTCTATTTTTCCCTCTTTTGTTTCTTTCCTGGCAGTTTATGTATTCAAGAAACGGATTTTTTTTTTTCTGTAGGATTTTCTGCATTTTGTAATTTGCTGATTGCATCTTCTTTCTTGGTGTTCATCACCATTTCTGTTTTTTTGTATTTCCTGTAAGCTGGTAGTTTGATCTAGACTGGAAGCTGGATCAGATAGTTTGGCAAGAGTGCATCATGAAAAGTGTTAGGTACTTCTGTTACAACCCTTTAGGAGGCACGTGTACCTTCTTACCATGGTGAGTTTAAGACTGTCAGTGGATTGAGGTGTTGTCAGCTTGATCTCTCCCTTATGAAGTTTCCCCAGGCCCTTCAGAAACATTGCTAGTCACTGTTTTCAGTAAGGGTTGTGCAAGGATGATAAACTGCCATCCATTCTGCATTTGTTAGCTGGAGTTTTTCTATCAAGAAGAAATGAACCGCATCAATTATTTGGTTACCTCAGAGTATAGCTTATCTAGGAAAATTAATACTTGGTTTTATTCACTCATTTTAAATAATATTCAGAATATTGTATTGATTTTCTAGCATCTTCCAAAAAAGACTGAAGAGGTGGTGGTGGTTGTTGTCTTTTCCTATTTTTTTGGTATTCTGAACTCATGGATTTTAACACAGGTAATGTATTTCAGTCCCTTGCAGTTATTTCTTTCAGAGCTCTAATTATCTTTGGCTTCTGAATCCCTTTGACATGACTGTAGTGGTTTTTGATATATTCTTACTTTCTGGTATAACAAGATATTTCAGACTTAGCTAGGACTTTTTTTAAACTGCAGATCATTTTTAGTGGTCAGTGGTTTTTAGAGACCACAGTCCAGGTCTTAGGAATTCTTATTGTCTCTGGTCATTGGGCTGGTCATTGTGCAATGGACAAGTTAGGAACACATACATATGTATTGTATAGGTATGTGTTTGTGTATATGTGTGTGACGAATGTGACATATTGCCATATTTTATTTAATGTATGCAAACACCTTCATTTCCTTCTTCTAAAAAAAAAGGTAGCATATTATAGTTTTTCTCCTTGTTTTTTGTATTTAACACTATATTTCACAGATCACTCTGGAGCCGTATATAAAGTTTTTCATTGTATTTTACAACTGCAGAGAATCCAGGGTATAGATATACCACACTTTATCCATTTGGATATATGGTTGTTCCCAGTCTTTTGCTCTTACATTGTAGTAGGAATGATTGTTTTTGCTGGTGGAGGATTATTTGCAAATCAGACATAAAGCCTGAACTAAAACATTATTTTTCCTTAATTGAATGGACAGTGCTGGCAGTTTCCTCCCTGGTTTATCATTTATTTGTTTTTTCTCTCCGACTGTTTCTTTTTTTTAATTTAATTTAATTTAATTTATTTATTTTTAAATTTTTTTTTTTAAATTTTTATTTATTTATGATAGTCACACAGAGAGAGAGAGAGAGAGAGAGAGAGAGGCAGAGACACAGGCAGAGGGAGACACAGGCAGAGGGAGAAGCAGGCTCCATGCACCGGGAGCCCGACGTGGGATTCGATCCCGGGTCTCCAGGATCACGCCCTGGGCCAAAGGCAGGCGCCAAACTGCTGCGCCACCCAGAGATCCCTCTTTTTTTTAATTTTAATTTTTATTAGTTAAAAATGTTTTTATTTAGTAATCTATACCCAAGATACAGCTTGAACTCATGACTGTGAGATTAAGAGTCCTATGATCTTCTGACTGAGCCAGCCAATGTAATTATGTTTTTATTAATGTAAATTTTTTCTTTGATATAGTCAGTTTTATCAGTCTTTTATTGCTTCTTTGAGTCATGGTTTTGAATCATGATACAGAAAAAAAATTTTCTTCTAGATTATAGCGCAACACTCTACAGTAGAAACCACATATGTAGATTTTTAGTAGCCATATTAAAAAGAGTCAAAAGAAACAGGTGAAATGAATTGAATAATAAATTTTATTTAATCTGTCAAAATATCATTTCAATAATTTAGTATTTGTTTTAAAGATTTTATGTATTTATTCATTAGAGACGCAGGCGGGGAGAAGCAGGCTTCCTGTGGGGAGCCCGATGTGGGACTCGATCCCAGGACTCCAGGATCACTCCCTGAGCTGAAGGCAGATGCTCAACTGCTGAGCCACCCAGGTGTCCTAATAACAGTATTTTTAAATTAATGAGCTATTTTACTTTTCTTTTCCATGCTAAATTTTCAAGAACAGATGTGTATTTTATACTATAGCACATTTCAACTTGGTCACTAAATTTTCATAATAAATACTTGAATTGTATTTAGACTTCATAAAGTTTGCTGTTGAAAAAGTAAATTCTCATAACCAGATTGTTCCAAGTGTACATGAAAGTTTCCAGTAACTGAGTTAAGTATTTTAAACTTACAATTAAGTTAATTAAAATAAATTAAAACTACCAATTTAGTTCCTCAGGCACACTTAACTTACATTTCAGGTGCTTAGTAGCCACATCTGGATAATGACTATCCTTTTGGACATTACAGAAGGTCACCCATATTTTCTTTTAGTGCTTGTGTGGTTTTATCACTAACATTTAAGTCTGTGACCCCCTTGGAATTTATTTTGTTATGTAGGGAAATGGATCCAATTTTCTCTTTTTCCACATGGCTATCTAGCTATCACAAACGACTTATTAAAATTTCAATCTTTTCCCCATGATCTGAGATGTGCCCTATCATATGCTTAATTTTTGTAAGTATTTAATTGGGCTTTCTATTCTGTTTTCTACTGATTTAATCATAGAAGTGGTATAATATGTTTTAACATTAAAACCATGATGAACTACCATTTCATACCTACCAGGTTGGTAAATATCTGTCAACATCAAGCAATGGGCAAGGATATAAAGCAGAGGGAATATGCATATGATACTGGTGATAGTATAAACTGATATAACGATTTTGGGAATAAGTTTGAAATTTCTTGTAAAATGGTCCCCTGGTCCTCTTAGTATTCGGGGTAGCAGAGCAAATTGCAGGCCTGGAGTAGAAGCAGTTTGGTCTCATAACTTTATAACTTGTCATTCTGATACTTTTTTTTTTTTTTTTAATGAAATGGAGTTGTGAAGAAGATTGGGAAGCATGGCCTTAGAAACTCTTACACATTGTAGAAATGCTCATGCAAGAGTACTCGAAATAGGCTTATTAACAGTATATTGAAGAAAGGAATTGTGATACATTTATAATAGACAGTAGTGAGAGTAACCTACAATTGTGTGTATCAACAGGCATGAATCTCCTAAGCATGATATTGAGTGGAAAAGCCAGATAGGGGCAGCCCGGGTGGCTCAGTGGTTTAGCGCTGCCGTCGGCTCAAGGGCGTGATCCTGGAGTCCTGGGATCGAGTCCCACGTTGGGCTCCCTGCATGGAGCCTGCTTCTCCCTCTGCCTGTGTCTCCGCCTCTCTCTCTCTCTCTCATGAATAAATAAATAAAATCTTTAAAAAAAAAAAACCAGAATGTATATTTGTAAATGAGCTTTTGTTGTATTGTGTGGTGAAAACCTACACTGTTGTTTGTTCTTGGCATCTTATCACCTGTCTGTTAATAGAGGTTCCAAAGTCCCATTGGAAATGTGTATTCAAAACTCTGTGTTGCTGTTTAGACAATTGTGAGGGCTAAGATATATATATATATATATATATATATATATATATATATATATATATATATATATATAAAACGGGAGTGCTGCATCAATGGAGAAATGAAACTAAACTGTCAGCCAGTTGATGAAACCAAGACTCTCAAACCACACTGTTGACCAGGGTTGTTTTTTTTTTTTTTTTTTTTTTTTAATCTTTTATGCAGAATTGCCTCATGATCATTTGGTTCTGTGGCAGAAATGCTTGCATCAAAGATGCTTACAGCCAAACTACCTAGAACTCTTCTTTGGATCTTTTTTTTTTTTTTTTTTAAAGATTTTATTTATTTATCCATGAGAGACACACAGAGAGAGGCAGAGACACAGGCATAGGGGGAAGCAGGCTCTCTGCAGGGAGCACGATGTGGGACTCTGTACCAGGACTCCAGGATCATGACCTGAGCTGAAGGCAGACGCTCAACCACTGAGTCATCCAGGCATCCCACTTCTTTGGATCTTAGATGTTGTCCATCACAACATCTATTCCAAGGGGTTATATCCTTGGAATAGAAAAAGAAGCACTGGTATTTATGATCAATTGTTGTGCATTGGAAAATAGCATTTATACTAGAACGTGTGACAGGTTATTTGTTAAGTGGTACAGAGGATCAGGATTCCAAGGGAAATGTAGTTACATTCAGTTTGGTTGGCACTGCTTCTCTTCTCAGTACAGCCTGAAAATAACCTTGTAATTCACAGAAATGTGTTTCCCTGATTGCTCCTTTAAAGGACTACAGAGGAAGGACATGAGCTTCACTCTGTTACATGTGCTTTAGTGAGCCAGCTGCATGTGCATGAAAGAGGAAGGGAAAAGAATAAGTGGATTTTTTTTCCCTCCCCACACTATCCTCTACCTCCTTTTCCCTACGGAATTGAGTTTTTGATGTGGAACTGTGACTATAATATTTTATATGTCTAAAATGAGTGAGAAAAATTAAATAGGTGCCTAAATGGTATTTCCCATAATCGAATGAATACACAACTACATTTGGTAACACTTAATATGAAAAACTCAGAAAATCTCTCAGGTGAGATTTTCTTTCTAAGCTAAACAAAACTTTCCCCACGGGTCCTATCCTGTGCTCGGCCACCTCTACTTAGTGCAGTGTATGCATCTATTAAACACATGCATGTGCAGGAGTTCAGGAATCCACAAATACTGTTTTCCCTCTGAAGTGAATAAAATACATCAGCTTGGGTTATTTTTATAGCTCTTATAATAGCTCTTACCTGCTTTACCTTTGAAGCATAATGGCTTTTTAAATTTTTTATTATTTTTTATTTTTTTATTTTTTAGGGCAGTAAGTAGGGACGGGGGCATTTAAGGGAGTGTGCTGGGTCTCTAGCAAAGCATTATGGCTCTTGAGATGCCAAATGAGCATTATGTTTGACATGCATGTTTATCTTTTTAACAGACGTAAAGAAGTCTAAAATAAAAAGTTACGTATCTTCATTGCACTGATAGTCATGGGAAGGTCTGGAGGAAAGTCATGGTGAAGAGCCAGGTTCTGGTTTTTGCATTGCGTGGGCGTATGGATTCCAACTCAGGGTGCTAATGGGTGTCATAGAGGGAGAGGAGCCGAGACCTTGCACTCTGAGGGGTTAGAAACCATCAGGTGCCCCTGGATGAATCTGAGCTCTCATTTTCCATCTATACTAACCTGGCTCTAAGATGGGCAGATAATGAGAAAAGTGTCCTAAGTAGGAATTGTAGAAATTCAATATTTCCTTGCTGTGTTGGTATATGACTCAGTGTACTTGGTAATACATTAAAATTGTCCTACTAAAACTGGAAAGCGTGTATTAATATTGTAGTATCTCAGTGGGCAATGGTTTATTTTTGTTGGTGGTAGTGTATTTGCAAGTCAAACATAAAGCCTGAACTGAAACATTACTTTTCATTAACTAGAGGACAGCTGAATGAATAGAGGAGGTGAGTAAATTTATTTTGCCATAACAGCTCTGGGCATGGAGGGTTTGTGCATGTTGGCAAACCCTGCCTCCAAAGAGACTTAGTTCTGCGTCTCAACAGTAGGACTCATTCTATCAGTGAGAAAATACTGCTCTGCTGGATTTTTTTATTGCCTTGATTTTTTTTTTTGTTTTGTTTATTGTATAGTATTTTGAATCCCAAGATCAATGACGGGTTATTATTTGGATTATTTATTAGGGCCTGGAGCTTTGCTAAATTGAGCTATAAGTTAAAATGTTTATAATTAAGGAGGAATTTTTATCTGTGTTAGGTATTTGTAAGGAATAAAGAATCCCTGGTAAGCACCTAGAAATAGGAATAGTCACTGAGCTTCTGAACAGATAGGATGTGAAGGCTTATCCCCCCTGAAGGCTTTGCCATCCTTTGGGGATAGTCTGACCTTTGAAAAAGCTGTTGTAAGCCTGGTCAGGTTTCACTACCTTTTCTCTGGCATCCCAATCTGATGAAGTCTCATGCATAACACAAATGGTAAATTAGGGTCCTTTTATTTAGTTCTGACAATGTTCCATCAGAAAATTTTAGAACAAAGTCTGTGCCTTAATCACACAGCTCTTCCCACAGTGACCTAATGGGTTTAGATGTCAGCATCCTTTTTTTTTTTTTTTTTTTTTTTATTTTATTTTATTTTATTTTATTTTTTTTTAGATGTCAGCATCCTTTGGGTGCCAGACTACCAAGAGTTATTTCAGCTGAGAAAGTAAAATATGGAGAGCTTCCAATATTTTTGTCTTCTCTTCAGCACTTTGGTGTATGTGTGTGTGTGTGTGTGTATGTGTGTGTGTGTGATTCTTACTGATTTTCAAAGAAAGTTTTCTTCAGTGTGTTTTGTGGTGTGGGGATGACCTCAGGCTAGCAGTTGGCTAACCCTATTTGCTTGCAGTTTCTTTTCTGTCCACGTGAGTTTCAGTAGAGGGGCCAGAAATCCACTCTGTTTGTGTTTTTCAGTGAGGAGACTCTTGTGTTGGAATCCATTCTGATCTTCAGCCTTTGTAGGAGGAAATCAACTCACGGTATTGGAGAGGAAGTAAATGAAAGGCAGTAATAATGGAATGTAGGTGGGGTGTGGGATGTAGCTTTTCAATGGTGATGGAAGGACCACAGGGGGAGTGTCAGCATAACCCCCTTACCAGGTGTCCTCTGGAAAAAGGGATTCATAATGGATCTTGGCAAAACAAAAAGAGTAAGAAGACAATGATTTTTTTTTTTTTAAGATTTTATTTATTTATTTATGAGAGACACAGAAAGAGGCGGAGACATAGGCAGAGGGATAAACAAACTCCCTGTGGGGAGCCCGCTGTAGGACTCAGTCCCAGGATCACAGGATCACTCCCTGAGCTAAAGGCAGATGCTCAACCACTGAGCCACCCAGGTGTCCAGAAGACAATAATCTTTACCAAAGTAACAGAACTCTCTTGGTCATGAATTAATAGTTCTTTACAGACCACCAATTAATAATTCCTTGTGTGAGGACTTTGTCCACATGGCCTGCCCTTCATTGCTCACTGTCTACCAAGCACATTGCTTGGTTGATGGCAGGCCTCGACAGATCGTACAGAATTGAATTAAATGTTCTGGTGACTCCAGGGGCTCTGGGTATTCATTGTTTCATTTCCCTTCTCTGTGGGTTGCTGAGTAATATCTTACTGTTCTAAGCTATAGTCTCAGTTGGCTTTGAGCTTATTTATGGCCTTTCTCAAGTAGCACTGCAGAGTAGCTACCACAGAAAAGAATCAAAACATTTATATAATTTGTATAATGCCAGAGAAAAAGAAATATAGCAGAATAGGGCTAACGTATGAAAAATTGGCAAACTTACGAGAAGTAAAAGTGATAGACTATGGAGAAGAAAGGGTAGGGACAGTAGGGAATTTATTTTTCCAATATAATAGAAATGAAGTGCCTATTCTTAAATTTTAAAATAACATCTAATAAATATGCAGCAAGATTCATCTTTTTATTTTAATTTTTAATTTTTTTAGGTTTTTTAAAAATTTATTTTTTAAAAGTTAATATGTGCAAGATTCATCTTTTTAAAGGATTTATTGTGGGGCGCCTGGGTGGCTCAGTTAAAGGTCTGACTTCAGCTCAGGTCATGATCTCAGGATTCTGGGATTGAGCCCCGCCTGCATTGGGCTCTCTGCTTGGTGGGGGAGCCTGCTTCTCCCACTGCCCCTCCCCCTGCTCCTGTTCTCCTTGTCTCTCTCAAATAATAAAATCTTTTTTAAAAAAAGGATTTATTGTTCTGATAAGGAAAGGAAAAAAAAGAACTATAGTAGATAAAAGGTATGTGATTAGTTTGCTAATTTAGGAAATATGGCTTTGAAAGCAATATCCTAATAATTATACCTGTGTCTGGGCAGATAAAGATGTTTCAGGAAGTCAGAATTTGTCTTGGGAGGAAGAGTTTTGCTGAGCCCAAGGATATTTTTTAGGTGTATATGTTGGATTTCATACTCTAATCATAATTTTTGAACATGTTGAATGATTTGATCAAATTTATAACAGCACGTGAAATATCTTAGATTCAGCCTTTGGTTTGGTGGGCATTGTTGAGACAGCAATGAAATCTAGTTCATTTCCAGTGTATTTCTGTATATTGAAATGAATCACAACAAATTCTATGTGGATGAAGGCTGATGGTATATGACAATATTGAATGAGAGCTTGTGGTCAGTTTTCAGATTTTCTTCTGATATATACTGTGGATTAATTTTATGTGATGTAATAAGAGTTAATTTGCCAAAATATCCTGGGACGCCTGGGTGGCTCAGCAGTTAAGTGTCTACCTTAGGCTCAGGGTGTGATCCTGGAGTCCTGGGATCCAGTCCCACATTAGGCTCCCTGCATGGAGCCTACTTTTACCTCTGCCTATGTCTCTGCCTCTCTCTCTCTCTCTCTCTGTCTCTCATGAATAAATAAATAAAATCTTAAAAGAAAAAATTTGCCAAAATATATTTTTTCCTCTAAATCTCTGTCTCAATTAGAGTTGTTTCTCTCAGGCAATTCTAAAATCTTCTAGAGATAATATAAATGAAATATTTCTAATTTAGAGAAAATGCCCTATTTATTCTCTGTATTTTATTGCCAGTGTTTTGTTGTTGTTGTTTTTTTTTTTTTTTTTTAGAGAGGGAGAGAAAGAGAGATGGGGGAGGGTAGGGGGAGTGAAGGGAGAGGGAAAGAGAAAATCCTAAGCAGGCTCCACATCCAGCGTGGGGCTGGATCTCACAACCCTGAGATCATGACCTGAGCCACAATCCAGTCAGATGCTGAACTGACTGAGCTATCCAAGTACCCTGCCAAAGTTTTTTGGTTTTAGTAAACATGGAGACTTTAACATGAATGCATGTGACTTATAGGAAAGTTTATGATCAAATGCAAGAATCATCAAGGTCCCATCTAGTTTTTTGGTGTTGACATAAAGTAGGCTTGGAAAACCTGCTGGTTTCTGTGCTCTCTAGAAGGTCTTTTCTGCAAATGGACTAGGGAATATCACTCCCTTATTCATTATTGCAAAATAAGAATATTTATATTTCACACTAAAGTGTGGCTACTGGGCAGCTTTCCATGCTGCTTTCAAATTAGAATGTGGTAAGTTCAATGCTATCTTTTATTAAAACCAATATAGCTAAAGGTTTTTGGTTACATGAATTTCTTTTTAAATGCCCTGTCCTGAGTTTATTATGAGAGATTAGCAGGTTCTGTATGTTATTTCTGTCATAAGCTAAAATTTGTCTTCAGTCCACTAAACTTGCCTCACTGCTCCAGACCTGAATGTGAGGTTCGAAACTCATGTGATACTTCATTGGTGTTAATCACGTAAACGGGACACCTGACATTAGGTAGAGATGAGTGAATATTTAGAAGCTATTTGAAAAGGCTGTTTATCTTCAAATAAAATCAGAGAGAACTGGGATGTAGAGGCCTAATTTACCATCTACTCTGTCTTCTTTTATTGTAGATGGCTTTTTAATGAGATGGACTGTGTGACAAAAGATGACATCATTGGGTGCTTTTTACATTTCTATGTTTTTAATTGAGTTATATTACTTTCCTAATCCCTATTTTTCAATAATCCTGCCAGATAGGATTTTCGTAGTTAACAATAAAACCAGGTTTAAATACCACTCAAAAGGAGACAGCAGGGGCAGCCCTGGTGGCGCAGCGGTTTGGCGCCGCCTGCAGCCTGGGGTGTGATCCTGGAGACCCCGGATCAAGTCCCACGTCGGGCTCCCTGCATGGAGCCTGCTTCTCCCTCTGCCTGTGTCTCTGCTTCTCTCTCTGTGTCTATGAATAAATAAATACAATCTTTAAAAAAAAAAAAAGGAGACAGCACTACCATCCACTGTTCAGAGGATGAACCGCTCAGGATTGTCAGCAGGCCAGCAGTGGGTTTTCTTCTGTAGGAATGTATACTTGAAGATAGAAATTATGGTCTCAGGGTAATGTGAGCGTGTCTGCATGCTTGGGAACATCCTGACAGGTGGTGAATGCTTAGGGGAAGCCTTATACAGGATAAACATTGCTTAGGTACTTATTTGTCTGTTTCTTAACAAAACACATTAATAAAGACTAAGAACGCAGAACAAAAGTGGCATACAGATCAAACAGATGAAACCAGAAGAGTGTTAAAATCAAGAAAGGCATTCTATAAGGCTCTGCCTAATTATATTAAAGGTAGTCTGCAAATGTGGCCCTGAGTTTCCCTGCAGCCATATGAGAGGAAGCAACATTATCAATGACAAGATTCAGTTATAGGATAAAAATACATCTTTGCTTTACACAGTGCAACTGTTGCTGCTACTCATACAGAGAGAAATTCATATGGAGAGAAAGGGACACTGAGTGATGACAGTTCAACTTTGCATGGGAAAATCCAGATTTCTTCCTGAGCCTTTTTTTAGAGATAATTCTGATTGATTACTGCAGGCAGGGAGCAATGTAAGACATTACGTTTGAACATCTAGAGGGATTAACTCTCGAGATACAGTCATCCTAAAACCCTGAGAGCAAGTGGAAGAAATCTAATCTTTGCTGTTTTTTCTATTATCTCTTTGGAGGACTTGTGTTACTGCAGTGAACCTGCAGGGTCCACCATGAGTAATTTCTTGAATTCTTCAAGCAAAGGAGTGATTGGGGCTTCATGCATGTTTTGATGTATTTATATATACATGTATGATGAAATGTATGTGGGAGAATTTCTTAAAACACTAGTATTTGTCATCAAACTCCAGAGGTGAAGCCCATCCTCAAATCCTGATAAAAATTATGCAGTATATTTGCAGTCAGTTGTTAAATTTATTTGACATAAATGACAGAGTTGATTTTCTTCTTAAGGTTCATAAAAGTATTTGAATTCCGTAGAATATTTCTTACTTTGATCATCTACAGAGCTTGGCAATAAATCTCTGAAGTAGCTATGGTCAGACTTGAGTTACCAGGGAAGTGTGTTGCTGAAAAAATGCTCAAGGCATTGAGTTTTTAGACATACTTGACTATTTCATAAACCCCTTGTTTCCAGAGAATGCTGTGGGAATCTTCATGAGCAATGTAGGGACTGAAGTGAGGGGATGTGTCAGCTTTGTCTTTACTCTCACTGTCTTCTGTGCCCTTAAAAATATGGCCCGTGTGTGTGTGTGGCAGGGGCACCTTCAAATCTTTTCTTCTACCTGGACTTTGCCAGAGAAGTCAAAAGGAGAATGAAAGATGGAGGAGTCTCAGAGTCAGGGATAAGGGGCCCAGGGAGGCCACTCTACCTCATTTGCATTTTTCTCTGAAAAAAAAGTCCTCATGTGTATACAGTTTAATTACTTGCTCCTTCCTTCCAGGTAAATATGTTGATTTACCTTCCAGGTAAATATGTGCCTGCTTGTGTGATTAATAATAATAATCTAATACTTATGTACACACTGAGAGATTTTTGCAATAAATAATGCAACTTGAGAACTGCAGAGTCTTCTTAGATCTCTTTCTACCCCTATAGCATAACACCGAACCCAGAAGTTAGTAGTTCAGTAAATGCATAATGAATCAATTTGATTTTAGAGCCCAGAAAACCATCCTTGGGCTGCTTCTGGAAGAGAGGGCAAACATTTCCTCAGTGGAATCTTCATAGATCACTGGTCTTACCATGGGAATTACTGTGGCTGTGGACCCTAACACCTGACTCATGTGAACTTGAACTAAGTGGAGGAGCCCTTCAGATGGAAAAGTTGATATTAGAAAGTAAACTCAAGAGAGCCTACCCAAACCATGAATCTGACTATAAACATTCCCATTCCATGGTCTATTTTTATTCTATTATATATAGCTAGCTTTATTTAGTATCCTAGATTGACTTGCTTTTGTTGATCTTATTCCTTTGTTAGAATCTGAGAAAACCATGTGTGAGTTTTACGATTTAGAACTAACACTGACACTTCTTATTACTAGTTTATTGCCCCTTTTGGCCATATTTGGATAATTTATATAACATTTTCTTCTTACCTGTATAAAGGGGAAGCAAAGCACCCTTGCCTCCACTAGTTCATTTTTCAATCTTTCAGATGATTTGTTTTGTTAGGTCAGAGGTACATTTGAGGAAGATCAATGCTTATTAAACAGTGTGCTGGTTGTTGGGTTGGCCATATGTATGATTTTGTACTCCTTTCTTCTTGGAACATTAATTTTTGAAATGATAAGACCTACATTTTTGTGGTTCTTCCTAACCCCTCACCCAGAGCAGACATGGCACTGTTCTAGGCATTGGAGATGCAGCAGTGGGTATGACCATTGAGTAAACTTGGGGGATATAGATCAGAGATGGTCATGAATGATGCTCTCAATGTAATTAAAGAACACTCTCCAGGAATACAGGAGGCAGGAACCTTGCTGTTGACTTTGGTACTAATTAGAAATATGACCTTGAAAAACCATGTAGCCTCTTTGGACCTATTTTCCTTATGACTTATGGCTGGGTAATGGTCTAGACAAGTTTTCAGACTTCAGTGCACATCAGAATGATGTCGGAAGCTCACTGAAATGACAATTCTTGGACTTTACCAACAGATCATCTGTTGTAGAATGTCTGGGATGGAGCCCAGGAATTTGCTTTTTTTTTTTTTTTTTTTTTTTTTTTGCATGTTCTATTCTGATGGACGTGGACTGTGGGCCACACTGTCAAAAACATCTGGTGTAGGCCAGTATTTTGCGAACTGTGGGAGGTAACCCATTAATGAGTCATGAAATGAATTTAGTAGATTTTGAAAAGCCTTGTAAAAATGAAGTAGAAGGGAAGGTATCAGAGGCTTCTTGGGGCAAAGGTAAGTAAAATGAGAAAGCCACCATGTGTACTTTTATAAGGGTTTGTTAGAGCAACATCCCACTTCCAGGCATGTAGAAGACTGTAATGCCTACTCATTGCTAATTGACTTGAATCTGCAAATAGGAACTTTGGAGTTCGTCTTTTTCCTGGAGCACTGATTATTTCAAGAAGATGAATTGACTTGAGATGGAGGTTTTAATACTGATGGCCACCTGCACTGCCCCAGGATTAGAAGTGATTCCACCATGGCCGGGGAACCTTTTGCTCAGTATCAAACATAGAGAAAGAAGATATTTTCTAAGTCTTCTCCTCAGGAATCTAATAGGAAGCCCTGCTCCCTTCCACTTACTGAATTCAACTTGGGTAATATAAAATAATGGTCCCAGGCCAAAAAAAATTGCTAAGGATAAACTCCATCTTCACAGCCACCAAATCATCTTCCTAAAGAGATGATTTATTCACAGGAGATCTAGATGGTTATTCTTGGCAAACTGAACATCTCTCTCTCTTTACTAGTATTTGCTCAACAAATATCTTTGTAATGAATGCTCTCAAAAGCTACTTTAACTCTAAGATGCTAAATAAATAAGACTTTTCTTTTGTGCATTTGATCATTTGCTTCTTGAGGGAATCATATTTTAATATTTTTTGCTATCACAGTGAATGATTGAAATTTATGAGAATGATGATGGGAAAAGGATAAGATTTCATGAAAATTAATCAAAATGTTAAATTAGGAGGCAGTTGGCAGAAATTATTAATATAATTTATTGTGTATACTCATATGTGTCTCTAAACTGGGAGAAACTTCAGAATAGCTTTGGTTCATTTCGTACTAATGTTAAAGATCTTGCCATTGCTTAAAAAAAAAAACCAAAAACCAAGAATATTCATCATCAAACACTTTTTGAACTTTTCTTTGAATTTGCTTTTAGAGTCTAGTTATGATCCTCATAAGAAAACCAGTTTTATTACTTTAATGGTCACACCTCATTTTTATGAAAAACAGTATTACTCAACTTGATTACCTACATTATTTGGCAAGCTTGGGCTCTGAAGGTCTGTCTAGTGCTTCCCAGAATCAAATACATCTTCAGAGAAGGACAATTTACTGTCTCTGAGCCATTGAAATGGAGGCAGCTGAGAAAGAGGAATTTCAAACATTGGAGCAGCCTCCTTCACCATGATACTGGAAGAAGTACTGGTTTCTAAAGGTGACCACTCCAAAAGCCTGTACTGTTAAATGTAAAATTTCCGAAGCATTTATTTTAAAACAAAACTTGGTCATACTTAATAGTGATTGATAAGTTGTCAGTGAAGGGTCCAAAAAAGAGAGATTGGAATTAGGTCAAGTTAACTTGTGACAAGAACCTAAGTGGGCCTAATCTGTGATTCCTTCAAGGAACAAATGGTTGAATGAATGAAAGTCACCTTTTTTCTTTTCTTTTTTTTTGGGGGTGGTGGTGAAGTCTGGTATTCCTGTTGATCTATACCTCTATGTTTGGGGCTCAGCTGAAAGCATGGTGCTTGACAGCAAGACAGAGGGGTATACCTAGGCGAGACAGGGCATGCTATATATTAGGTAGATTACTGTCAAAGCCCTTTCCAGTGAAAAGGAAAGCTGTGTATAAAGAATATGGCCTTTGCTAACATAAGGAAGAACAGTCAAAATTTAGAGCTGCTTCCATAGCGACAATGCTATTTTCCAAGTACAGTTAGAGTCTAGGTACACCCCTCCCCCAAAGGCATCCATGCGTCAAGACCGCTCTCAGAGTGGCTATGGAATCCTTGCGAAGGCTTTAATTAAACATTTTTTCCTAGGGACTGCCTGCTTGTTTTACCTTACTAATAAAGTAAAAATTTCTGCAGATAATAGACCTGAAAATTAAGACTTTAGATTGCTGTCTTGATTAAAACCGTTTAAGCAGGGATTTTAAATTTGGGTTTGTTTTTTTTTTTAACAATTATCACAAGGAATTCTTGGCATTTATGTGTAATCTAATTTTAGATATTGAACTCACAATTTAGAATTATCAAGTGAAAGAAAAAACTTCAGTTATCCATGTGATACTTTGCAATCTCAGATATTTCATCTGAATGAGGCAATGCCAACATGCTGACTCTCGTTTTAGCTCTGTCCACAGTTCATTGAAGCTGCCACCTCCCACCTCAGAAGGGTGGAAGAAGCAGTGCGTGGTTGAGAAGCCACCAGACGAATATGAATAAGAAGATCTAAAAAAAAAAAAAAAAAAAAAAAAGAGGATCTGATGAACTGTGTTGGAATATGCCCGGTGACTGGGGACATAACATCATCATGCCCTGTGTGTGGGATTCGGGGGAGCCCTTGGTTGGTCTTCTCCCCCCACCCCCCAAGTGTCTGTGGTGGTGACGGGAGCCTTAGGATGGGCATCCCAGCCTTGCCAAACCACACAGCCTATTCTGAGTCATAGAAGCCGGTGGCTGTTGTAGACTGTTGCCCCATCTGCTCCAAGAGGAGCTAACCCTTCCAGAAACTTTTTCCTCAGGGGCCTTGTCTCCGTTGTGGGTTGGCGTCAACTAAGACTTTGGTCTACTAGTGAGATGATTTGTAGAAAAGAGCCTTTGATAGAATTAACCTTTTTCTATCACTCTCTGGGAATGGCTGAACTCAGCTGTCTGAGTTGCCTTAGGTTTTCTTCTGTTGGGCTTGTGTCATGGCTCCCAAAATACTCCTACCAATCTCAGAAATTGTGATCAGGAGATAACTGAATTTACAGCGTGCCTTTCTTCTGTATATTCATTATTTTTTTCAGATTTTTCTCACTTAGTCTTAAAATCTGCAGGCAGTATGTAAGGCCAGGGGTGTGGCATCATGCCAGTGGACTGAGGCTCACTGAAGGGGATATCACTGCTGTCCACACAGAAGGTCCTTAGGGAGACCAATGTTAAGTTGAATCATGCCTTTTCCCTTTCAAGTTCTGTTATTATTGGTTTGGTTATAACAGTATCAGAATGATTTTATAAGAAAAACCATATGTTTTATTAAAAGTACAGCTTCTTTCACAAAATTTTGTTGCCCTTTTTTTTTTTTTTTTAAGCCCAGGTTTTCTCTGTGAAATTAACTGCATACTGGTGTTTTTCCATGACACATCCACGGGGTCTCTGTTGTCTGTGCTAGTGATGAGTTGAACCAGTTTCATGATGAAGGGGGCAGAATGGGACGCCAGATGGCCCTAAAGATGCAGACAGTCCAGCACGGGCACTCATAAGTCAAGTATGGTCTTGGGTTATTTACTTATTCTGTCTGAACCTACATTTCCTAAGACTCCTTAAAAAATTAAGGAGGAATGTAATGTCTTTCTAACTGGCTTTTGGTGATGATTAAATGAGAAAACACATATAAAGCATGGTACCTGGCACATAGTAAATTCTCAATAAATGGTAGCAATTCATGAAAAAATTTTGAACTTCAGTGAATCATTTTCTTGGGTTGGTATCTGTGGGGAGATAACCAGTTATCAGTTTACCAAGCAGGAAGTACTGGATACTTCATGGAATTGTAAGAAGTTAGAGCAATAAAAGATCTTATTTATTCATCCTACAAGTATTTGCTGAACATCTGCTGTATACCGAACACATGAGATGCATCAGTTAACAACACAGGCAAATCCTTGCCCTCAAGGAGTGTTTGTGCTAGCTGGAGGAAACAAGACAATAAGCAAGAAGCACAGTAAATACATTAATTATGTCGTTTGTTGGAAATTGATGAGTACCATGGAGAAAGAAAAATAATGAAATTTAAAGGACATGAAATTTTAAACAAATCTAGTTGGGAGGGAAAGGTTTATTCAGGTATTTGAAGGTGCCAGTCATGCAGATATTTGGAGAAAGAACATTCTAGGCAGAGAGCAACCAAAGCAGAGAGGCTAGTGTAGCTGGAGTTGGCTAGCAAAGGGAAAATCAAGAGGTGAGGGCTCAGGGGTCAGAGTCTACAGTGGCCTGAAGGCCATCGCAGGGCTTTGGTTTTTACTCTGACAGGGGAGGGTGAAGGGAGTTCTAAGGAGAGGGATGACAAGAACTGACTTAGTCTCCCCCATCCCCCTTTTAAAGATTTTGTTTATTTATTTGACAGAGAGAGAGAGAGAGCCAGTGTGTGCGCACAAGCAGGGTGATGGCCAGGGGGAAAAGCAGACTCCCTGCCGAGCAGGGAGCCTGATGTAGGGCTCCATCCCAAGAGCCCTATCTGGGATTGGGACCTGAGCCGAAGGCAGACGCTTAACCGACTGAACCATCTAGGCCCTGATGATCTTAGTTTTAATAGGACCACTCTGGTGCTGCTCTAAGTGCAGTGGAGATGAAGAGCAGAGATCTTGGGGGTCATCTTTTACTCCTTCATGTTAGAGTAGAACTTGGAATTACGGTTCAGATCCTGGGTCTGCTGTTGTACCACTCTGAGCATCAGAGATCCCTAAGTGAAGGAAATCTTCAAAATATTCTACTACTCTCTGAGAGCCAAGATTTAGGCTGTGAAAGAAGGAAAAAAAATGCTGATTCCATTTATTTTACTAACGTATCTTGGGAGGGTGAAAGCTGAGGCATTTTTTGTACCTTAAAATTACTTATGAGGTGGTCGTCCATATAGCTTTGGGTTTACGGATTGGATACTTCAAATAAAAGTTGAGATTTCACTAGGTTGGCTGTGACATTTTATTAGACTTAAAATCTCTAGTTCTGGTTAGCTCTGAAGTTAGCTGTCAGTACTTAGGGAACCAAAATACTTCAATGGTGTTTAAAAGGGAGGTTTCTGATATTATATCATTTTTACCTTAAGAAAGTAAGCATTGCTAAGAGATCTAATTTTAGACTGTTACGAGGAAAAAAATGACTTAGTTTGATAGGCTTGCCTCCCTGTTAGTCCTTCTTTATTTTTAACCTTGGCCAATACTTGATCCCTTATCTTTCTGCTTTTGGAGAAGCCCCCTAAATGTACCATTTGGCTTACAAATGTACTTCAATCCTTCTTGATCCTTCTTGTTGCTTAAGTTGCTAAAAATAAGTAAATCCCTTAACCCCCAAAGCCAAAAAATAATAATTTTCTTTCAGTTCTAATTTTCTAGGTATTTTTAAGCCAATGATTTTTTCTTTTTTTGTTTTTAAAATTTTATTTGTAAGTAATCTCTGTGCTCAATGTGGGGCTTGAGCCTACAACCCCAAGATCCAGAGTCATATGCTGTAATGACTGAGCCAGCAACATGCCTCTCATGATTTGAATTTTTTTTTTTTAATAAAAAGACCTTAGTAAAGATTAATCAGTGCTCAGAGGCCAAAGTAATCCTTTGGAGGAGAGATAATTATTTAATGTTTGGATCTTTTGATCTTTCTGCTTCTTTTCTATTAATTTTGCCTACATTATGACCACAAATCTGCCCAACCCCTTCTATAATTGGGGTGAGTTTTTTGGTGAATTTTCCTTGAGATCTGCTATCACACTTTGGTTTGGTTGCATACTTCATCAAAAGTTGGCCATGAAAAAAAAAATTCCTTTAGTTTTTAAAATAAAACAATATTTGACATAAGCCAATGTTAGAAAGTTTTTATTATGCTTCTGATAATTTTAATTTAATTTGAAATTTTAAAAGATTTATTTATTTACTTTAAAGAGAGAAAGGGAGAGTGTGAGCGAGTGTGGGAGAAGAGGTAGAGAAAATCTCCAGCAGACTCCCTGCTGAGCAGGAGTCTGACTCTAGGGCTCAATCTCATAACCCAGAGATCATGACATGAGCCGAAATCAAGAGTAGGACACTTAACCTACTGAGCCACCCAGGTACTCCTATGCTTCAGATAATTTTTAATGTAAAAGTACTTCTCACTTTCTTCCACTCCAGCTTATAAGGAAGCCAAGAAAGTAAATATGACAGTTTCAGATAAATATGTATTAGGGAGGGTAGAGGTTTCTTTTGTCTCACATTCTCCTGTCTGTTTTTAAAGTCCTTAGATGGAGTTGCAGTTTTAAATAATAAATCATAGTTTACCTCCCCCATTAGTGAGAAATTCAGGATGATGAGTTAGGATGAATAGGAAATATTGTTTACAGTAGAGCTGTCTGCAGTTTGGGGATTTTTCTAATTTTAGCTTTGGATTGGTAATTAGCATAGCAAATATTTCTGAACTTGAGCTGATGATCATTGTCTTGTGGTGCTTTGTAAAGTACCTGCCCTGAGAATGTGAGAGGCATCCTAGAAGCCCCATGGATTCTTGGTCATATGCATGTATGTGTATGCCAGGTTGTATGGGTGAAAGTGTATATAAATACCAACTGTATACATAAGACTGACCCTGACCCAAGAGGCATTAGCCAAGTGTCTGAGAGGGAGATCAGAGTCACATTTGTGGAAGAGGTCTAATGGGATGGCTTTGTTGGCTGATGGATAGGATTTCACTGGGTCAGGACTCCTGGAGAAAGAATATCAGGCAGAGAAAAGAATGAGCAGTATTGCAGTAGCAGGGCAGTGTGGAATGTTGGCCATTTCTATAGCCAGTCATACCCTCCCTGCTCTTTTTTTTTTTTAATATCTTATTTATTCATGAGAGAGAGAGAGACAGAGACACAGACACAGGCAGAGACAGAAGCAGGCTCCATGCAGGGAGCCCAATATGGGAGGACTTGATCTCAGGACTTCAGGATCACGCCCTGGGCCGAAGGGAGGTGCTCAACCACTGAGCCACTCAGGCGTCCTCCCTCCCTGCCCTTATACCTACATTTGCCATCAAAGCTTAGCACTAGCATCATCTTGGTGCAGGTAGATTCCTGAGGAAGGCTTTGTACAAATGGATACTGGAATCAGATACTTGGTGTGTTCTGGGTCAAGTTACTCAATAAGTAAACTTTATGCAGTCTCAGGGAGCATTTTCATTGCCTTGCATAGGCTTAGTCATTACAACATCCCTATGACTAGGAACTGTTCTGATATTAGAGATGGAGGATCTGAGGTATGGATGGCACACAACTAGAAAACAGTAGTACCAAGACTAGAACGATGGCACTTGGCCTCCAGAAGCTGTTGTGTCAACCACTAACCATGTTATAGCTTGCCTGGCTGCAGTTTATGTATTTGTCAAAGCTTGTGATATGATTTTCAGTACCTTGTTTAGCATGCAGTAGGTGCTCAATAATTAGAAGTCATTGCTATAATTAATATTTCCTGTCTCCCCAATTTGGTTGAAATGTTTTTCTTCCTATATATACCTCTCTGGTAGCATTATTGCACTATGCCATAATTGTTGTTTTTTCTCTGTCACACATTCAATTGTAAGCTTCTTGAGAGCAGGAACTCTCCATCCAGAACCTGTCCCCTAATGGCTCAGTAAATGCCGTGTTGAATGAGTGAATGAATAACATGTTTTAGCTGTCACAGATGGCCTTGCTGGAGGAAAGCAACATGTGGAATGATTCCTGTCCAGAACTTTAAAGCATGCAGTACTAGGTTTGAATCTAACCCCTTTGTGTCTTGTGCAGATGATTTATCATCCCTTACCTCCAGTTCCTTAGGTATTTACTGGGGACAACAGAGTTGTTCTGAAGATCTGAGCAGGTATTACATATCAGGAATTTAGCAGAATGCCTGGTTTATGATAAATAAGTAATTTCTATTGTTATAGAATGACTACTGAAAGTTAAGTATTCTACTACTTGTTGAAGGCACAGAGATAAAGATTCTTCCCTAATTCAGGGACTTCACAGTCTCATGGAAGAGAAGGACATGCATTATAATTGTGTGCAATAATATACAACAGTAGACATCGTTCAGATAAATTGTAGGGGAGAGAGTGAAGAGTGTTCATTTTCTTGATGGAGGACATAGCTGAATTGGGATTTGAAAAATGTATAAAGGTCCTTAAGGTAGAGCTGCAATAAAATCTCAAATAAATGTCAGGATTGTGGACTTAACTCAATAGACAATGGGAGAGCCATTGGATTTTTCTGAGTAGGAGAGTGACCTCAACAGAACTGTCCTTCAGGAAAATTAATCTGATAAAAATATACGTACATCAAATATGTATGAGTTAGTGGGAAAGAAATGAGGAAATAAATATCACATAGACCTGTAGTGGAACCTTCTACATGGAATGGAAGTCCGTTCTTCAGTGCCCCTTACAGATGATCATCTAGCTGATACCTGAACACGCCAGCATGGGGAAGTTCACTCCCTCCTGAGCCAGCTCCGCTCCCTCTTTCCTTCCTTCCTCCCCATCCATCCATCCATCCATCCATCCATCCATCCATCATTTCTTGAGTTTATTATGTGCCACTTTGGGCAAGGTGCTGGGAATGTCCATTATTGAATAGTTTTTATTGTTGCAGAGTTCTTTTTTCCTTAGCCTGAGTCAAAAGTTGCTTTCCTTTTGAGCTTTTCTCCTATTGGTCCTTCTTTTCTTCTTTTATGTGACTGCTTTTAATTATTTTTAAAACCATATCATGGGGTACTCTTTTTTTCCTGTTTTTTTAAAAAAAATTTTTTTTATTGGTGTTCAATTTGCCAACATATAGAATAACACCCAGTGCTCATCCCATCAAGTGCCCCCTTCAGTGCCCGTCACCCAGTCACCCTCACCCCCTACTCACCTCCCTTTCTACCACCCCTTGTTCGTTTCCCAGAGTTAGGAGTCTCTCATGTTCTGTCTCATGGAGTTTTTTAATCATCTCTTCTTTTGGAAAATGATTTTAACTTCTAAAAGGTCCTCATAAAGCAGGATTCATAAAACTGAAGAAGCTTTAGAGCTGAATGGGACTTTAGGAGTCATTTAGAATTCATATCTCAGCCGTCATCACTTTACAGGTAGGATCTGAGTCACAAATAAGTTGTGACATGCCTGAGATCACAGAGCTGGTTAGTGACAAAACTGGGGCAAGAACTCAGGCTTTTAGGTGTCTGTACTTGCAAGACTAGTGCTTTCTCGAAACTTCTCTCCTGATCACCCTTCCCATTCTGTGAATTTTCACTATCTCATAAAATGTGGAACGTGCAGTTGAGTGGGATGTCTCACATGTGTTCTGACCTTGGCAGAGAGCTATAATGAGAGTTAATAAAGACCAACATTAACAGAATGTGCCAGGTTTGTGCCAGGATGATTCCCTGCACTCATTTGGTCTTTTCAACAGTCTTGGTAGGGTGGGCTTATGACTCCCGATTTCTGCGTGTGGGGAAACTTCACTTGGGAGTGAAATAGTTTCCAGTCCATGGCCATAGAGCTAGTAAGTGGAAGTTTTGGAACTCACACTGTGAGCTGTCTGACTTCCAGGTCACAGAAGGGCCATTCCTGACTATATTTTCTAATTGTATCTCTTAATGAAGCTTGTATTAGCTGAAATATCGTATTTGTCAGTGTGTGTTACATTTATGGTCATCGTGCCCTTATGGAAAGCTTTTAAAACCTAAATAGTGGCCTTAGTTTTTCTTTCTGTGAAATGGCACGCTCTTGGCTTTGTTTAGTTTCACTGGGGAAGAGCGCAGCAAGGCTCAGGAATGGGGCCTGATCACTTGGGTGTGAGGTCTGCTGGCTCCATCCCAGGTGGTGGGGTGTGGGGGAGCGTCCCTGTGCTTTGTTGTCAATCAAGATTAGTCTTACTGACCTCAATGTGAATGTGAGATGAAATGAGACAGTAGGTGTGCATGGGCATTGTAAATGGGCCAGCTCATGCTAATCCTGATCTTTTACCAGCTGGATTGAGGCCTGCCTTGCCCCTGGGCTCCAGTAGACTCATTCCTCTTCACTCTTCTTCTGCTCAGACTCTTGCTGCTCCCGGGTATGCTCCCTCCCTCCCCTCCTCTACCCCTTAAAGTGTTACTCAGTCTGAAAGGCTGAGGTCAGAGGCCAATTTTGAAAGAAAGTTGCCCTACTTCCCTGCCAAAATTAATATCTCTTGTTCATGCACGCCCATACAACATTGTAGCACCGTTACAGCCCTTATCTTGGCCGGCCTCATATTAACGTGTGTTGTGTGTGTCCAGACTTCCCTATGGGCCTGGGGGTTCCGTGAGAACGAGACTGTTCAGTTGTCATCTTTATCAGCCTTCTCTTTCCCAAGCCTACAAGAGAGGCTAGGAGTGGTTCAATGGACTTTTTGGTACTGGCCATCCCTCCCAGATTTACGTACTAGCGGTTTGGCCGGTTTCCCTCCTGGCCTCATGCCCATCAAGATAATGTGTTGGAAAGGACAGAGACCAAGGGCAGAGCCAAAGAGAAATGTGGCCCCGTGTGATGAAGATCTTCCTGAAATTGTCACCTAAGCATAAATGAGCTCTTGGGTTATGGTGACCTAGTGGTGACTCCTCAGAACAGTGCTCTTACCTGCTTGTCTGTTCATTTAAAACTTGCCAGGATTACTGCAGGAGCCGCCAAATTGGTGTTCTTTTAGTTTCCCCCTCTAATTTATTCTACACACACAGCCAGAGTGGTCTTTTAGAAAGCCTGTCTGATCATGTTGCTTCTCTGCTGTCAACCCTCCGGTAACACATCCCTTTGCTCTCTGGGCAGGCATCTTCAGAGACCTGCCCACCTCTCATGCTCAGCCCCCGCACCTTGTGGAGGCTCACTCTGCTCTGCCTTGTAATCCAGCCCCACAGGGCTGCTTTCCTTTCTCTCAATGCACACTACGTCTTCCTGAGTTGGAGATTTCACTTAGGTTGTTCTGGAAGACGTTCTTCCCCCTGTCTTTTAATTCGTCAACCCCTATCTTGATTCTTGGCTTACCTGTCATTTCCTCCCTAAATGCCCCCTTGAGTAGCATCTGGCACTTCCCTTCTGTAATGCTGATAATTATTTGTATGATTATTTGCTTTATGCTTGTCCCTGTCAGAAGACTCTTACGTCCACCTGAGGGCAGGGATCCCTCTGTCTTGTTAAAAGCAAGGCGCACTGGTGCTCTAGCACAATGCCTGGCACCTTGCAGGTACTCAATAGATAATGAACGTTTAGACAGAAGCATGAATTCATTCATTCAGCCAACACTAATTAAGATCCTCCAACGTTCAGGGGCTGTATTTTTATCAGCTCATGGTCTACTTAGGGAGTCCAGCCAGGTGAATGAATCACAGGAAGCTGTCACCTTCGCCATAGCAGCACGAGTGTACAGACCTGTGGCAGTGGAGTATGTGGGGTTTCCAGGTCTGCAGTGGGGCTGCCGAAGGTGTCCTAAGAAGGTAATGTTTGAGCTAATTTCCTTTTACTTTACCATTTTGATCTCTAAGTGTGAAAACATCATATACCCTAAGTCTTGATCCTTTAAGTGGACCAGACTTTTTATGCTTACCAAAGACTGTAAAAAGCGAGATACAAAGTTAACTTGACATGTTTCTACTGAATTCTTGTCAGTACCTAGTGCATATAAAAATCTACTAAGCCCCTTTTTAGCTTAGACGGAACCTGTCTACTGGTTTGGTTTCCTGTATCTACCCCATTTATAAAAAAAAAACAAAAAACTCGGACCGGTCTTCCCTTCCTTTGCAGTGACTTCTCTTAAGTCTCTGTGGCTCCCCAAAGATTTCTCAAAGAGGCTTTAAGATCAGGTTCTCCTTATGTTCCTGGATTGCCTTTTTAAAATTTATTTTTATTTTTATTTTTTTACTTATTACCAGGAGGCCCAGGGAGGCAGCTGGAGGGAAAGGAGCCCTGAAGTAGAGTCTGGATGCCTTGGTGGAATACTCTTCAGCTGGGTGATCTTGGACAAGTTATTTAACTTTTCTTGGCTTTGGCTGCCCATCTGTTAAATGAAGTGGTTGAAATGAATGAATTTGATGTGTCCCTCCAGCTCCTGGCAATAGGAAGCTCCACTTCTTAATATAGTGACCAGCTCTAAAATACAGTCTCAGTAGCTCTGCCTTTAGTTTGAGGAGAGTACATCTTGCCTTTCCATCTTTTTGATCATCCCTGCTTAGAAAAATCTGTTTGATTGTCTTTCTTCTCCTCCCATGCCCTTTCCCTCAGCCTTAGCTCATTTGGGGCATGGCCTCACTAACATTTTTATAGGTTCTAACCACTCTTGGGCAGTGACCCTTTGTCCAGTTGACTATAGGGCTGCAATAGTCAACCACTTACCTAAAACAGGATCATGTTGTCCAGGTTTAAATCTTGGTTAAGCTGTGTGGCCTCAGGAACGGTACTTAATCTCTCTGAGCCTCAGTTCCTTGTATGTAAAGTGAGGGTGAAAATAGACCTCACTTTGGTGGATATTATGAGGTGTTAATATCCCCCTGACTGAGCACAGTACCCTACATGTGGTGAGCGCTCTGCAAATGCCATTTTTAGTATTTGTCTCTCTTTCCATTCTTCAGCCATAGGAACTTTTTCCAGCAAACCTACACTGAATCCTTTAGCTGTTTCATAAGGTACATCATTGTGCAGGAGACTGTGTAAGACTTCACAGGTAAACAAATTGCTGCATGAAGAAGCATTTAAAGTCAGGGCATTACAATAATGAACAGTTTTGAGGAGGAAGAAGAGAGGAAGCAAGGAGGGATGAGAAGAAATTCTTTTTCTGAATGTTGTGTTGGTGGTCTGCCTGGTAATTTACCTTAGGACAGCTTTAGATGGAAGGAGGAAGGAATATCTGGTCAAGGCTGGTCATACTTAACATTTCATCAGAATTAATAAAATGTACCCATATTCCACATTACATGCGACCTTAATAAGGTGAGCATTGAGTTGCATTTGATTGTTGACTTAAAATAATGTTTTATACTTATCTAAGCAAATATTTACTAATTTTGAATGTTCTGATTTCCTTTTATATTCTGGAACTAATTCCTTTTACCTTGAGTCACAGACATTAGTGAGAGCTTATGGGGCTTCTTTCTGTGCCTGTGTCCCTGGTGGATACAATGAATGGTCCTAAAGAGGGCAAGCAGCTGGGTCTGAGCTGACCCAGGGCTACGATCGGGTTGCTTTCCTGAGGACCCAAATATAGGGGATGATGACATCTTTGCATCATTACTGAGGAATAGGACAAACAAGAGGATCCAGTTAGAAGATGGCCTGAGAGTAGCAGTGGCTGTGGTCATCCTGCATTCTCCAGTATCCTGTTCTCAGATTTCCCCTCCGCTTTGCTTTTCCCCATTTCACTTTGTCTCCCAACCAACACATATGGTCTCAGTGACTCAAGACTATGCACACAGTCATCCATTAACTCATCAAATATTCATTGAGTGCCCACCAAGTGCCAAACACTTAGGTTACACAGATGAATTCAATACTCAGCTGGTCCTCAAGGAGCTCATAGTCCAGTTCTCTTCTATTTATATCACCACTTGTGAAAAGGGCCCTGACATTGCCAGCATTGGAAAAATAAATAAATTCTGGGCCTGGAGAGGCACTGGCATCTTCTTGGTTCTCCTGTGGTTAAATGTGGTGCCCACGTCACTTAACTCCCATGTTGGTAACTGGTTGTAGGAAAGTTATTTGTGCTAGGGAATGACATAATTTTTTCTTTTTCTTTTTAAAAAGGAATCTATGCAAGTCTCTAATTCTAAAATTCTGTGATTGTATGATTCTAAATTAATTTAGGAAAGCAGTCAGACAGTTTTTGAGTGTGTTTCCATGGACACTGTGGATGTTGTCTTGAGGTGTCTGCTTAGTCACATTTAGTGCCATCTGGCATGAAAGAATTACTGGGTTTTGGTCTGAGGGCAACCCAACGGACTTAGAGGGATCTGCTATTCTAATATTCAGTTGAAATGTTCCAGCACCTTATCAAACCACCAGGTAGCATTAGGTGTGCCAGATAAAATACAGCATTCCAAAAATATGAATAATTTTTTTAGCATATCCCACATAATATACTTCAGGACATCCTTATCTTAAAAAATTATCTGTTGTTTATCTGAAATTTAAATTTAACTGATGATTTTTTTCTCCCCTAAATCAGGCAATGCTAGGCAGCATCCATGTATAATCTGTGATCTTGGGTACTTATTGGTACAGGTAACAAACTTACCAATCAACCCTGCCTCATGTCCCCCTGAATGTTTTCCCCTCCTCACATGAGAGGATTTGCTGTTCAAACCTAACACATTTTACTGTTTGTAGGACTTTGACATTTCTCTTTTCCCCGGTTTATTGGTCAGTTGCCAATAAACTGACAACCAACCATCCTGTTAAAATGCTTAACATGTCCATGCATATAATGTATATCTCAATTAGCAGTCTGTTACCTATCTTTTGGAAAACGTGGTTTTTTGATTAAATAATATTTGATGAAATCTGAATTTACAGTACTTTATGAGTACTTTTGGCTTTGTTTTTCTTATGGGATAAAACAGCTCTGGAATTTATATGAGGTCAGGACCTGTTAGCTTAAGCACGCACCAGGAGCTATAACCCCCAAATACCAGATTTTTCTACAGTTCATCTTTGGTTCTCATTAGCATTGGAATATTTATAACTATACCCATTCATCATTCCTTCTTTTGAGATCTGGTGCCTCTGTGAAGAAGAAGGAAAAATACAGCACCACATCTTTGCAAAATTTATAGGCTTTCAGTGAGTTAAGATATTTGCTGAAGAACTAGAGAACATGAGAGATTTTGCAGAATCCTTAAGATTATTACGAACTCCTCTGCTTTGCTTTTCCTGTTTTTAATGATAAAGAACATGGAATCCCAAATTTGCTATTTTTTATTATTGAATTTGATATCAAAAGACAAGTCTCAAAATCTTTAAAACAAAACACTTTATTTTATTTTATTTATTTTTTTTTTTTAATTTTTTATTTATTTATGATAGTCACACAGAGAGAGGAGAGAGGCTGAGACACAGGCAGAGGGAGAAGCAGGCTCCATGCACCGGGAGCCCGATGTGGGATTCGATCCCGAGTCTCCAGGATCGCGCCCTGGGCCAAAGGCAGGCGCCAAACCGCTGCGCCACCCAGGGATCCCAAAACAAAACACTTTAGTGATAGAATTGTGACGCTAAAGTTTGGGATCAGTGATATCTGGGTCAGACTGGAGAGGTACAATGCTTTTGTTGTCTCAGGTTTGTAGAATGAGGAGCCATATGTAGCACCCTTTCTGGGCTGTCACCAAACCATAGGTGGGTGAGTTTTTTCAGGGCCCTGGATTTCCCCCTCACTCTGGGTTCTTTTTTAGGCAGGTGTGTGTTTGCTGCAGCTTGAGGCAGCAGTGCATGGCCGTCTCTTGGCCTCCAGCGCCATAGCCTAGCTGATCTGACAGCTCTTCCTCTGTGGGGATGGGGGATAGGGGGGAGTGTGTACATGGTGGTCACCCATGCCCTAGAGTTTTCCCTGCTCTGGGCCAATACCTTGGCCATGGAAAATTCTTTTCCCTGTGCTCAGGCTGCCAGTAGTGCTACTCAGAGCTCTTTGCTGGACTGGCAGAGAGAAGGTTAAATATGCAGAACACTTTTCTTCCCCAGTCTCCTCTTGGCTAGAAACTGAGAAAGGCCTGTTTTTGTTTGTGTGTTTTTTTTTTTTTTTTTTTTTTTTAAAGATTTCATTTATTTATTTGACAGCACGAGCAGGCAGAAGGAGAGGGAAAGGCAGGCTCCTCCTCTCTGAACAAGGGGCCTGATGTGGGGCCCAGTCTCAGCACCCTGGGATCATGACCTGAACTAAAGGCAGACACTTAACTCACCTAGCTACCCAGGTGCCCCAAGAAAGGTCTGATTTAAAATATGCAGTGCATACGTGGTACTACTTATATGCCAATCTTCATAAAGTGCAGCTTTGAATATACTACTTGCCTACATGGATGCTTCCAATGGCTCTAGTTATCCGTAAGAAGAATTATACAAATCTAAGGATGGCAGCATGAGAAGAGACCAAAGCCCAAGAGGGCTAGGAAGAGAAGAAAATAAAATGTAAAGATGAGAATGACACAATGGAAAGAGAGGTGCTGGTGATGTGGGTGAAAGGGGGTGATTGCAGGAGAGAAGTCCCTGGGAGGTAGGAAGAGGTGGGGAGGGTGGCCTTTGCAGAAGGAACACTTCTGGTATCGTAACCACTTAAGATAGAGGATGTGGAGTAGATGCAGCTGAGTTGGTGGCATTGTTGCTGGGAAGACGGGGTAGTTCTCATTTCATGGCACCTGTTTTCTTTATGATACTTTTAAGGATACAGGCCGAGAGCACGGGGTGAAGTCTGACACTTGAATTAGGAGTGGTCAGCCTGGAGCATTTGAAAGTATGTGCATGGGAGGGGTGGAGAAGGAGTGTGTGCCAAGTTGAGTGCCCACTAGAAATGTCCGAAGAAGTCACCACTTGTGTACGTCTGAGACAGAGCGGCCCTGGAACCTAGTTCTGCACAACCCCCAGGAGCCCAGGACTTAGCCACACACTTCCCCGAAGGTCAAAATCTCAATCTGGTCTGTGCCATACTGCTTCTTTCCCCTCTGAGTGGGCCAGTTGTTAGAACAATACTGCCTTTTCCTTGTGTTTGCCTTTCCTGGGACTTCCATTCTCGTTGCCATCTAGCTCTTCCCTTCTTCATGCATTGAACACCTAACAGAAGCAGGCCTTGGTCTGTGTGCCAGGAATACAGTCATGAACAAGGCAGAAGAGCCAGTCCCCAGAGCATCTATTCTCAGAGGGGCCAGCAACCATAACCCAATGAAGAGACAACTGTATGCAATAATTTCAGACACTGATAAGTGCTGTAAACAGGCAGTGAGATTGAGTCACTGACTGAGATTGATGGCAGGGGGGCTACTTGAGAAGGTCCCTTTGAGGACTTGACCTTTGAGTTGAGAAGGATAAGAAGAAGCCAGCCATGGGGAATCTTTGACCACTGGGAACCTTTTCTGTCCCTTGTGGAACAGAGGAGACCTGACCAAAGAGAAATCCTGTGGGAATAGGTATTGGGATGGGGTGGGGAATTCCTCTTGAAATTTTTGTTTAGAAGGTTAAAATGCTAAAATGCTTCAATCTCATTGTGGAAGGAATCTATCTCCCTTCTTCCCTCTTTCCCTTCCTGCCCTATATTTCAACAACTATTCATTTCAGGAAACAAAATCATCCTGGAAGGACTACTAAAAAGGGTTTGATCTTGGGTTCAAGCCCACTCCAAAATGAACTCAGAAAATTGACCTGAGACAAAATCAAGGCTCTTGTGTAGGGAACACAAGCAAACAATGAATAAGGAAATCTTTCTCTAGTAAGAAGTTCCACCTGGGCCTACCCTTGCTCCTATTTTTCCCCCCTATCTTAACTGTATGTTTGGTTCCTATCTTACCTGAGGGCCTTTATTTTTCCCTGGTGTCACACCCTGGGTGTAAAGGTAGCTGCCTCTGTGGGGTAAAGGCAGGCTGGATGGCTGGAGGTTGTTTGTGTGCTTTTTGGGCGGGACACAGAGGAACCTAACTTTTAATCTGCAGTTGTAACACTACTTTATGGACCTTTCCCAGCAGGGAGAAAGGCCAACGACCTCACCTCCCATTCTTCGTGCTTTCAAAAATCAACTTCCCTCATTCTTAAAGGAGGATAGAGCTTAGCTCAGTTCCAAATTCTGTGTTACCCTGGGAGTCCTGAGCAGATGTCATTCTGAAAAGAAAACTTTTATTTGCCAATTATATTTTCTCCTTTAGGAATCTGGGAGCCAAAGAGGGTCTTGAAGCTTGTCTCGGTCACCCAGAGAGGTCCCTTGGTTCTCCTTCCATGTCAGCTTGGATGACTTGGTGTCAACAGAGCAGAATGGTCCCTCCCACTGGGCTGCCCCTCTAGTGCCATAGTGTGGCACTCCCTGGTGTGTTTTTACTTCACAGTACACATAGAAAATGATCATCTTGGCAAGGCATATTAGGGTTAATAGACAAGGTTGCTCAAGGCCAGAGGTGACTGGCAGGGGGGCCTGGGGTGGAGGGATGCACAGAGGAGATGATATCTTGGCAATCCATTGGTGGCCCCCTTGTTAGGAAACACTGCTGATAGACTGGACTCCTTTGTAGATTGTGTGCCCTTGAGAGTAGGGGCTGTGTCTGATCATTCTTGAATAGTTCTTGAAAAAGTTCTTTACAACTAATAGAGAGCCCATGAATATGGTTTCCTTAAAAACTAGGATGTCTTACTGGGAGATCACTACAGAGAATTCTTTCTAAGCTTCATTGAAAACTAAAGACATATCGTTGGGCTCCTGGAATCATATCACTCAGGTTTGAGTTCCAGCTGAACCACTCATTGGCTGTTTATCTCTTGAGGCCATGGTTTCCTTACCTGTTCATTGAAGACAGTAATACTATCTATTGTGTGACAGAGTCCAGATTCTACCCCAGAGCTCTCTGACTCCAAAGCCTTTGCTGTAAATCACTCCATCAAAATTCCCCTGTAGAAGCCTTTTGGTAACACAACCACATTCATAAGATACCAGAAAAGTTTAGAGGTTGCATTTTTTTTTGGTAAAAAATTGTGTGGTTTAGTTCAAATAGATATTGGCCAACAATGCGTAGATTTGTCAATCATTTGAGTTCAGTCATTCAACATACATTTCTGGGCGTTGTCTTATGTTTTGGAGTTAGAAAGGTTGGTCCAGATAAAGATGGTATGAAAAGGGAGGATAAAAAGTGAGCCTTATGATTTCTTAAGGTTTTTGTGGTTGTTAACTTAGCAAAAATTAAAATGAAATAAGAATTCAGCTTGATGTCAAATTTCTCTAAAGAAACCAAACCCTCAAGGCTTAATATTAGACTTGTTCGTTGCTTCTGTTTTTTAGTTCTGATTGGAGCTGAGCCTTATGAAACTGAGGAGCCATTGAGCTGGATATAAAGATGGTTGCTGACCAAGGATGTTAGGAAGTGATAACTGATTTCTCCACAATAGATATTGATGGCTTTGGTAAAAATTAGCATTTTTTACCAAGACTGCTTTAAGATGAATAGAACCAGAAAACATGTCAATTTCCTAATTTTCTTTTTTTAACATCAGAGGAACCTGTCTAAATATTTGCCTTGAGGAAATCAGATGATCCTAAAAGCTTCTTTGAAAGTAGTTTACTAAGAAGTTGAATGAGCATATTCCAAAATAGTAAGTTTGGAAGAACATCCCTGATACTTTAAATCAAAGTATATCATATCATTCATCAAATATGAAAATCAAGTATATCATAGAGAGGGGAAGGCGAGAGAAAAAGAGAAGAGTGTTTAATAAAGTTTATGAAGTGTATATCACTTAAAAGCATGTATTAAGTAATGCATTAAGCATTCATGTTAAAAAAATTATTAGGAGACCTGATTGACCTTTACTGATTAAAGGGACCTGGCTGAGAGACCTGCCAGATTCTATTTTTTCCAAGAAAATCAAGTCCTAGAAAGGTTCATTTCCTTTTGAATGTTGGTGCCAGAGATACATCAAAAATACAGGGGGGAAAAAAAGAAAAAAAAATAAAGGGGGGAACATCTTACCAAGTGCTCCCTCTAATTTGAACTGAAATGTTGTATATGATATTTTTTTGTTAGACACAGTGTCCCAGGTAAACTGAAATTCCACTTCTTCCCTTTGGAGAGGCATCAGGGGAGAGGTACCTCCTTAAAATTTTAAGTTTTCTGATAAAGCTTCATCTTTTCATTAGTGGAAACTTCCATTCCCAGGATACATATACATTTTTACCTCGGTGTAGTTTCCACTTGGTTTTGTGATTGAGTTATTTTTAGTGAGTTACCATGTTTCTCCTCATTCCCTATTTAACAATGCTGTATCTTTTACTTCTCTTTCTTCATTAATTAATTCCCACAGTTCTGTTTTAAACCTTTCCTACGCTGAGAGGTATTTTCTTTTTTTTTATTTCTCTCTCTCTCTCTCTTTTTTTTTTTTTTTTTTGTTTCTCTTAAGGAAAAAAAAAGAAAGGAAAACATCTGGTTCGTCTAGAAATCACTATCAGTTCTGCCCCCAATATCAGATGCTTTAGTTCCTGGTGTGTATTTTTGTGTCTTACAACCCAGTTTGAATTCATTCACCAGTTTCTTAGTTCTCTGATTCTTACTTGACCTAAATGACCCAATTCTAAAATAAGTGGGCAGTAGCAATGCTGTGTGGTTATTATGTGCCAGTGCTGTGGACATTTATGACTTTATTTAAATCTCACACAACAATCCTCAGATGAGTGGCATCATCCCCATTTTATAGATGGCATCATCATCATACACATTTTAACTATTGTGTTTACACTGCCTGGTAATACTAATAGATGAACAGTTCTGAGCTAATTGGAAATTGATTAGTGTTTTTAAAGCTGCTGTAAACTCAAGGTATGATGATTTTCTTTTTTGACTTGGTTTAGAAGCATGTCAAAAAATTTAACAATAATAAAATAAATGTTTAGGCCTAGTTACTGGTGGTTCATGTCCAGCAGATATTCATGTTAATAGGGGTTAGTAATCATTAGTAATATTAGGAGTAGACGTCAGTGAATGTCACAGCAGAACTCTTGCACTCTTTTAATAGCTATGCTGGGGTCATTGGTGGGACTAGCCTTACAGATGAGTGCACCATGGATTTTCAGTTCAAATAGAACTTGATTCAGTGTCTTCCCTACTCTTCGATGACCTTGCAAGCTGTTCAACCTTCTAACCTCATTATGTCTATCTGTAAAATGGGGATAATAATATCTCTTATGTTAGTGGTTATTACAAGTGAAAATGCATGCACATTGTTTAGAGCCTTACACAGAATAAATATTCCACAAATGGTACTTATTAATAACAATTGTCCTAATCATAGAGTCTCTGAGTTGAGAAGGATCTTATGGTCAGATAGACTTAGTGCAAGTTTTCACTCTACTAGCATTCACTATAGTCAAATTGCGTGGCCCTCTGTGTTTCTATCTCCTTGTCCTCACAATAGAGATAAAATATTTAACAGAGGGTTGTGATAAAGATTATGTGACATGTGACATCTGTGAAGTGTCTACCACCAGTTGATCCTCATAAATGGTGATGACTCGCTTCCTTTGACTCATAACCTCTAGGGACAGGGCAGCTCTAGGGAGCTGGGATTATTAGAGCTTTACTCTAACCAAACATTAGTTACTCTGTGACATTTACCAGTTTGGTGCTGATCCCATGATCTGAATGATTGAAGAAAGTTATTTTTGTTTACTAGGTCATGATTTTGATTATATCTAGACATACTGTCAGGACCCTAACCCACTTACTTGATTGTTAAGATTAAAAGTTCCTATTCTTCTACCATTGATCTTTATCTCTGTTTTCCTGGATACATTCTGTGCTGAACAAAAATATTTGTGTACATGAGGAACAAAAGTTCTGAGTCAAAAGACTGTGAAAGTGTGTCCGTTTACATTAGTGTGTGGATCGGAGATCTCAGTGCTCTGAATGGTTGTTGCCAGTGATCCAGAATGTAAAATTGAGATCATCAACATTTCAAATAATTTAATGCTAAGTACAGCGTTTTAATTTCTTTTATCTCTACTCCATTCTCTCTCTCTCTCTCTCTTTCTCACTTCATGTGAAGCCCTGCAGTTTGAAGTCAGCAATAACGATAGTAATATGCTGTTACTGAAATGTGAATGTGAAAACATGAACAAAGCACCTAAATCATTTTACTGTGCATTTTCTTGAAGGGAGTTCCCCTGCTTGCAGTATCTTCCCTGAGGTTTAGGTCCAAAATCCCTTAATCATATGCTTAGCATTTCTACTCCTTACGTGCAAATTTACTTCATTTCTGTGGGCTGTTTCATGCCCTGCATAAAGAGCTCTGGGTGAGATTATTATATGTAATGTAAGATCTTACCTAACCTGCTTTTCAATGTTTTGGAACTAGGAGTGCAGGAGCTGTTCTGATGTGAATAGTTATCAGGTTTTAAAATCCAAAATTCTGTTGGCCACTCGATGCCAGATTTAATATTCCACTGGCTAACAAGTCTGTAAACTGCATGTTAACTTTCCTTCCTTGTCTCAGAGTGGCAGCAACAATTGTCATGAACATACGTGCCCTGTGGTGGGCTTCTGGAGCCCTCAAAGCAAAATTTCCTTTATAAACACAGTACCTGTGAAAGTGTGCTTATACTTCGTGTTATTTAAGGGGCATTGGGAAAATTCTTCACCTCACATTATTCTCCCTGCTAATTACAAGTGTTGGTGATTAAAAAAAAAAAAAAAAAAAAAAAAGTGTTGGTGATTTATTCCTCTGGGGTCCACATCCCTCCCTCCAACACCTGGAGGAACAGTACATGAGTCCCTGGTACGTGATTATTCCATCACTTCCCTTTAACTAGCTTCCATTTTCTAGAGCTGCGAAGGGATGGCAGGACAAGGTGGGTTCCCACTAGCCTAGAGTCCCTGAAATGGGAGCATCAAGCACAGAAATCCAAGCAAAGCCTGAAGTGCACTGGGTTCCACTGTGTCTAGAGTCTTCTGTTCTGCCTGGCAGGAGGTGAGAATGCCCAGTCCTGAAGTTGAGGCTGTATATAAGCAGCATTTTCCATAGTGATCAAGAGTAAACCGTATATGAGCAGCATTTTCCATAGTGATGAGGAGTAAACCACAGCCTTAAGAATGAGCTGGTTGTTGAAAATTCTTTCAATTAAAAAATTCTTGCTTTGGGGTGGACACAAAGGGAGTACAGCTTCCTAAAATGCCCTTCGCCCCCATTTGTTTGATGTGTATGTCCCTAGATGGCTCTGCCTCTCAACAAGGAGAGTCCTGAAGAGAGCTCCCAGGGCCTCATCATCAGAGTCTCGGCAGAGGAAGACTGCATCTTCTACCTTGGTCCATCGGTCCTCTCCTTCATCTACTCAAAATGGACTGGTTTCAGGGGCCCTACTTACTACCTGTGAGAAGGTCATGTTATGTTTGAACCTGATTTCCTTATGTATAAAGGAATATATGATGTATGTCCTTCCCGTCCACCTCACAAGGTTGTTGTAAAGAACACAAGGAAAGTGCTTCATCCAAGCATTCAACAAACACAGGGTTAATGCCAAGCAGTTTGTATCAAGTGCCCAGGTATCACAGGGTCCCCTATGCAGGGAGGTAAAGAGTACTCTTCCAAGCAAGTTTATTCCTCTCACCTATTGTATCCTCAGTGGGTAAACACCTAGTATGAATACGGTAGTCGTTTAATGGTTGTGTGTAGTGTGATCTGTGCTGTAATACTTTTTTTTTAAAGATTTTATTTATTAATGAGAGACACACAGAGAGAGGCAGGGACACGGGGGCAAAGGGAGAAACAGGCTCCATGCAAGAAGCCCAGTGCAGGACTCAATCCTGGGAGTCCGGGATCACGCCCTGAGCCAAAGGCAGACGCTCAACCACTGAGCCACCCAGGTGTCCTTGTGTTGTAATATTACATGTGACCCAATATGGGACAACAGCAAGATGGTGAATTAGTACCTCATGGGTATGGAAAGACCTTCCAGGAGAGACATTTCCCACCATTTCATGGTGGACCGTCACTGGTTTCCAGACTGGTATATGGGAAACATTTCTTGACTTTTTACTTGTCCATGGAAATCACCTCATTGGTGCATTTATAAATGCATTAAAACGAGGCTTGTTTTGGGGCACCTGGGTGGCTTAGTCAGTTAAGCATCTGCCTTCAGCTTAGGGTATGATCTCAGAGTCCTGGGATTGAGCCCCACATGGGGCTCCCTGAGCAGGGAGGAGTCAGCTTCTCCTGTTCCCTCTCTGGCTTGTGCTCTCTCTCTCTCTCTCTAATAAATAAATTAAAATCTTTTAAAAAAGGCTTGTTTTCACATGAATGTTTTTAGGATACAAAGTTTTATGATGAAAAACCTGTTAATTTATCTGAGCCCTTTTTTACCTGATACTATTTCACTCTAAATTAAAACATGCTTTGTTTTTAGACCTGGCATTTGTTTGCAATGGCAGAGTAATTATAGTGCATGGGAACACGCAGTGAGTTGGAACATACCTGCTATAGATGTTGAAATAGCATTTGTTCTTTTGAGGCAGGGACAGGAGAAAAGTCACAGAAAGTAAGACAGGTTTTTCAAGAGGGCATGTTGGTGGAATGAATGTGTCCCTTGGGGGGCATCCATTAATGGAGCTTGTGTTTTGAAGAAGAGCGTTCTGTGAAATGAAGGTTTCGATCCTTTAAAAAAATGTCATGTGAGGATACGGTGAAAATTAATGAAAAGGGTATATATAACTTTGGATCTCCTCTTTATTACCATATTACTGGAGCAATTACATCGATGTTATTACAAGGCTAAATATTTTGTCTTGTGAAGTCGAGGGACATGATTATATGGGCTCTGTGGTTACAAGACAGAAGTTTCCTACATGGGTGATGTGGTAGGCTCCTTTTTAGTAACTTTTCTTTGGAAGCTTTCTTCTTGAACCCTAATTTAGGATGACTGTGATGGGTGCCAGTTGTTACCTCTAACTCTATGGAGAGATGCTTGGGGCTGCTTGAAATGTTCCCACAGTGCAATGCTTTATGAGTAGGGTATGCAGTTGCTTTTATATTTTTCTGTTTCTTCTTTCACTGTCCACTGTCTTTCAGGCATGCTTTTTCCCATTCTTCACCCTCACCTTTTTCATGGACTTCTTTCCCATAAGATATTGATTGGTTAGCTGCATCTTTTAAAAAATCTTACTTATATATCTCCTGGTGGGAACCTCAATACCCTGTAGGAAGTATTCTTGCCGAAATATTGAATCAGAATCTAATCCAACTTGTAATGTCCAGGTACCAATTTATAAGATACAGAGGAGTCAGATGAATGTTGAATATTACTTTGGGAAACAATCAGAAAAAAACAACAACAAACTTTTACAGAATAAATGACCAAGGGAAAAATAAAGGAAGGAAGGAAGGTAGAAAGGAAGAAACAAGGAGAGGAAAAGGAGAGAAAAGAAAAGTCATGTAAAGGAACCTATAGGTTAAAAGACGCTAGAAGACTTATCAGTCATAGTGTATGGACCTGATTTAGATCCTGCTTTAAACAAACTGAAAACGCAATTAAAAATATGAGGCAATGAGAGGAAGTTGAACACTAACTGGATATTTGATACTTTCAAGGAGTTATTGTTAATTTTTGAAGATGTGATAAGGCCAGCATGTTTATGTATTTTTATTGTGATCCTTTTAGAGGTAGACACTGAATGTTTAGTGATGCAGTGATAGGAATTGATAATTGTTGAAGTTCAGACATAGGTAAAGGGGCTTCAGTAGATGTTCTCTCTACTTTGAATATATTTGAAATTTTCTATAAAAAAACAATAGCAAACCAAAACTCTACTTTGAACCTAGCCCTGTCCACACGCCTGTTATCTCACATTCAGTTGTGGAAGGAGTGGTCTGCACTCACTGGGTCTCAGATACTTAGCAGCTCGCTCTTGCTGCTTCTTTGCTCTCTGTTTTATTTTTATTATTATTATTTTTTTGCTCTTTCTTTTAATTGTCTCCTCCCTAAGCCCCCTTCTCTTCTTGCTTTATGCTAAGAGTTAATAGATAAGCTTCAGAAGATCTGGAATTTCTTTGATACTTAGTGCCTTTTCTGTGTTTGTAAATGTGCTTTTTTTTGGGGGGGGGGTGTTTAGGCTCATGACTTTTATCAGAATTTCAAGGGTCTGTGATTTAAGAAGGTTAAGAACACCTCCTGACTTTTTCTTCTACATGCATGTTTGGCATTTCATAATTTGCTGTCTGGTCCTCAGCTTTGTCCTGCACTTCAGCCCTGTCCATTGATTTGTGTGGTTTTAATCTCCACTACCACCTCAGAGATAACATGTTTAGGTGATGGGCTTCCCGTATACCCAGTTCCTCTTTGTGCCAAATACCCCTGAATTAGCCCAGATTTCACTATTTTCTTTGCATGAACTACTGCATCTAAATAGTCCTCAGACTCTCGTCATTTTACCTCCTAAGTGATATCTCTTGTGTCCTCTTCTTACTTGGTACGTGTCTTCATATGGATGCTCACCATCCCTCACCTGGCTACTGGACTACCACCGTGAACCTTCTTACCAGATAATCAATCTCCTTGCCTTTAGCTCAGTGCTTTCAGTTCCCAGAAATGATGTTCCTAACTTTTGTTAAAACCTGGCCATTTTGGCTCTCTGTTTATATCAGTGCTTACAAGGTCTTAGCAAGGCTGTTCATTAGGCAGCTCTTCTCTACTTAAGCAGTCTTATTTCCTGACACTTCCTCCTCAAACCTATTTAGAGCATAACAGATTTGTCAGATTTCCTAGGCTTTGCTTATATATTCACTTCACCTGAAAGTCACCACACCTTACCACTAACCCTCCCCTCCCCATCTTGCCAACATGGGAAATACCACTTTATCCATCACATCTTAACATCTTAACTCTGGCCCTTCTCTCAGAGGCTCCTGATGGCCTCCTAGAGCACTCGGGTGCTTCTCAAATGCTCACTCTGCCAGTTGCACATACTGCCACTAAGAGTTGTTTTTAATTGCCTTGCAATTGCTTATACGGCCATAAGCTAACCTGTTAATACCTTCATAGCATCTTTTTGAGACTATCTAGCTTTTGCCCAATACTGAGGGAATGAGCGTTTGATAGGTGGTTGCCAGATGTATGCTGACCTGGGACCCCCAGAGACTCTTCCTTTCCAACATGTGTGTTACCCCAAGCTCTTTCAAGGAGATGGTGGCAGGGAGACCACAGGGCTTCTTTTTCTCTTGGATCCCATTTCCCGAGGAGAGGCAAAGCAAGGCATCCTGAGTGGCCACCGGGAGGGGAAACCAAGAGACCATTTTCAAGCAGAAGTTTCCCTTTGGTGACTCCATTATTTCCTTCCCTTTCTATGTTCTTCTATTCTCTCCCATTTCTTAGTGACCTCTTTGAGAATAAAGGGTTTGAAATAAGACTACTCTCTTTCTAAACCTTCTGCCTAAATATGTATTTTTTTTAACTGAATCCAGTGGATTGAACTTTATTTTTAACTTATTTTATAGTAAGTTTTAGCAATGCAAATCAGTACTTAACTAGATTTCTTACTGCCCTGGGATGACTGAACTCCGTATTGAGAGTGAACCCATTTTGTCTGGAAAATTATTATTTAAATCTGTCTGAGAGCTGCTTTAGTTGGAGAAGGCTTTGTTAGTGATTCCAAGAAAGATTTCTATCTCAATGATATGCCCACAGACTGGTAGCTGTGAGTTTGTATCTCACTGTGTGATCGTGTATCTCCATTGACTTCATCCTGCCAGCTTCATGGTGGAGAAGGCAGGAGGGTGTTGTACCCTGAGTCCTGAAAAATAGAAAAGGAAGGCTTGCATCGGATTTTGGAAATCACAGAAAAGTCTCCCTGCCTGGTATGTAGGATATGGCTATAGACAGAACACAAGATGGAGGGAGGTATTTTTATGGTAAAATTGGGGTGTGTGGTGTCTTCAGTTCCAGGCGTATGAGTCATTTATTTTGAAGATAGCACAATGAGGTTGTAGTAGGTGGATGCCTAGTACAGTCATCGAGGGGATGGTGTATGGGTCACCTTGCAGAGTGGCTCCATGAAGGGTTTGTCACTCAGGGTTCAGAGAAGCACCCCTTTGCCGACTTCATGGGGTCAGTGAAATGGAGAGCATGGTTACTGCAGCGAGTGCAGACCTGTCAGGGGTTCTCCAAGCCCAGTGCCCTTGCAGGCAGGATGCTCATTACTGCCCTTCCTTGGACTCTCCTTGTTCCCACTTAGAGCCTGCCAGGTGTCTAACCAGCTAACTTGTAGCACTGAATCAGGGAAGCGGGTTAATGATAGAATATGTTGTCTTCTGAGTAATGTTTACGTGTTAATGGATGTCAACAGCACCATTATACAAAGAATGGAAAATCTGTTGAGTTTTATGGTGACAGGTAGCAGAAGTGCTATTCCCAATATGCCTTGTAGGTTGTGGCATGCCCAAGAGGTGTATACATGCACACACACAGCTAGATAAAGGTTGTCAAAATAAACATATGGCCAGATTGCCTATTCTCTGGCTTTAACTTTCCTGTCCTCTACTATGTCCATATCAATAGTAAACTTAATTAAATCTCATCTGGATGAAAAGCTTTATAAAGGTCAGGGAGAAAACCTAACTCATTTTTTTTGTGCTAATGAGTTCCTTTATTGTTTAAAATCAGAAATGAAGATGGAGAAAAAAGTTTCAGATGACCTCTGAATTCACCAGTATAAGAATTGCTCATTAAAGCTATGATTTTAAAAAATGAATCACATAAAAATAATTGCCATGCCTGTTCTTTTTAAAATTTTTCTATTTTTCACCAATTTTGGAACACTGGTTTTAATCTCAATCTGCCCATCAACTTTGTGGCTCTAAAGAATTCTTCACACATACATACACACACACTTTTCTTACATGCTGAAAAACAAATGAATTAAGTTAGCAGAACTCCTCCCCCCAGAAATGAGTATCTTGCACACTGAAAATCTCTTCTGCTCCAAGTTCACAAAAAGGGCATTAGCAAATTATAAGCATCTGAAAACTAAAGTTTTCCATGTTTATAAACTTAATGAGCAAGTGCTCCATTGAGTGATTACATTCTTTATAAATAATTGTGTTTTGAGAAATAAATATTAATGTTAGTTTGTTATTGGAGATGAATGAAAGCATTAATCCCCATGTAATCTTTTGCTTTCTCTGGGAGGCAAAATATTTTGTGACACTGAAATCAGATGTCAAAACCAAAGCTAACTACTTAGATGAAATTTATTCCTGGCTAGTGTATGGAATGCTTCTTAAACCCTTAGACATGTATGTGTGCATCAGAGAAGTATTTCTTCTGATGAATATTTTGTGGAATGCATCTTAGAGGGAGCTTACTGTTTATTAACAAGATAGAAGGTGTGGTTGGCAGGAAGGATGGTATCACTGCCATATCTCTGATGATGGACTTGTTTCCCTTAAAAAGATTTTGGTTTCTAAGGTTCCCAAAGCCTGATGCAGAGCAAAATTCCCCTTCCTTACAAGGGTGGGTGTAAGACCAGCTCTCTTACCAGTCCAAAGGGAGATCAGACTTCTTATCTCATTGGTGGGTCACCGTTGCATGTGGGTGACTGGATAATGTTGTGTTTCTTAGAAACAGAATTAAGGTTTGCCCCCAAAGTAAACTCTGGGTTTTTCTGCTTGTGTAGTAAAGGCCATATTTGCCTCATGTACTGCCATCAGCCTGACCTGAGTATGGCCAGGTGGCAAAAACAGGGTATAATCACCACATGCATTGTTTGCACATCAGAAGGCCATGATTTATATACCTTTTCATGGTACGTCAGTGTGACTGGTGGCCCAGAACATACTTGAGTTGACCTTTTTGTAGCTATCAACAAAGAAGTTCTGTGAATGATTGTAGTGTCTCAGAGGATTGATGAGATTGTTCAGATTATACCTGGTAGTAGTGCAGTCTTCATCTTACTTGTCTGTTCTTTCAGCCTGTCCTCTCTGAAGCTCTCTCTGTCTCGTGACCCAGCATAATTTGATGTACAATTTTTTTAAAAAAGATTCTATTTATTCATGAGAGACACATACAGAGAGAGGCAGAGACATGGGCAGAGGCAGAAGCAAGCTTCCTTTGGGGAGCCCAGTGTGGGACTCGATCCTGGGACTTCAGGATCACGCCCTGAGCTGAAGGCAGACGCTCAACCACTGAGCCACCCAGGTGTCCCTGATGAACAATTTTTAAGGCATTTAAAAAATTTAGTAGCTTTGCTTCACCTCTATTGTTTGTTCCTTAAAAGCTTTCCCTGGCCTCATGAGTGGAAAACTTTCAAGTCAGAAGGAAGCATATGGTCTTTTGCTGGGAAGATTGCTGGGTACTAGAGCCCACTGGTCTCTATTCAGCTAGGGTCACTTCCCTCCTAAATGGTAAACAAGCTAGCTGAGGAGGAGCCACAGTCTGTTTCTAGAAAAATCTGAGAGCTGGAAAGCATGCTTTGGAACGCATCTAAATAGTGAAGACCTCAGTGTACATTACTGTGGGAAGAGGCAACAGCTGGAGTTGCCTTATAGCTAAGCTTATCTTAAAGAACTGAGCCCCATTCCCTTCTCCAGAGCTTCCCTGAGCAGAGAACTCAATTTTAACCCACTGTTGCATCCCAGTTTTGGCATCCTTGAAGCCCCAGGTAAATGCACATTAAACAGAAAACAGTGCTCTGTTGTGTGCACAGAAAACAGTGCTCTGACTTTGCTCTGCAGTTCTTTCTTTGCCTTCCATAACATTTTAAAGTATTGACAAATACACAGCTTAGTAATAGATTTTCTTCTACATCTGCCTGTCTCAGGAAACTAGTGTTTCATTTTCGTAAAGGAAATAACCCTGCATAAGTACTGGTTTGGGTGTGTTTTGTCTTTTCCTTTATTTACTGCCTGTACTGATGTTTTGTGGGTTTTTAAAGATTTTTAAAAATTTATTTGAGAGAGAGAGCAAGGAGAGAACACGAGCAGGGGGAGGGGCAGATGGAGAGGGAGAAGCAGACTCCCCACTAAGCAGGAAGCAAATGCTGGGCTCGATCTCAGGACCCTGGGATCATGACCTGAGTTGAAGGCAGACGCTTCCCTGACTGAACCACCCAAACACCCTGTACTGGTGTTAATGTCCTTTCTTGTGTTCCAAAGCCTTGACTTTGCTTGAACACTGCCACCTATTTTAGTTTTTAATCTCTGAATAAATCTTGGGCCGAACTGTTTTGTTTTGTTTTGTTTTTAATTAGGTTATTTGTTTATAACTGCTATGTTTGACTTGTTCTTCAAGACATAGCTGTTAGTTTTCGTGTGTGAAACTTTAGGGATTAAGGGACAGTGAGTTGCCAGATATTTTGTAGCTTTTGTCTGTGTCTGTTAGAGTTTAATGAAAGAAGCTGCTCTTCTGCTTTTCCCAGAATGTGCTTTTAAATTACAATTTTGAAAAGTCAACTCTGAAAGGGAAGAAAGATTATATTTAAATTTTCTTTCCAGCAGCTAGAGAGGATGACCGAAATTTGTTTTTGGACTTGAATATAGGAAACAAAACATTGTTTGGGTAAGAAGATAACGTATATCATAAGGGGATTCTCAGTGCTCTGGGCTAAACATATATCATTGGTAGCAGATCCATAAGGAAAGCACTTAAAAATACATACAGAGAGTGAGTTTCTTTTGTTTTATTTACTTTTGGAAAGACTGAGAGGGAAATTTTGTATGCTTAAAACTTAATCCTTATCTAGTAATGGAAGCTGAGAATCAAAGGAGAAAAGAATACTTCAAGTTTTGATATCTTTGATACAGTTCATTATGATACGGTTGAGTAGATTAGAAACCTTTAATTTTATATGAATAATCTATTATCAGAGTAGGTATAAATAGAATCAGTAATTACAGTCACAGATATTTAGAGGTAATTTAATGGTAGGTCCAAACAGCAGTGGGCAGCATAACCCAGTAGTCAATAGCATGTGTACAAGATAAGGATCTCTCAAAAGGCATCCAGTACCACACTGTGGTTTCTCTTCATTCTTGATGAATTATAAGCCACTAATCTCAGGCAAATCAAAACTGTTCTCAGACACCTGCATTATTTGGAGGAATTAGGGAGTAGTAAATATATTTCTTTAATGTAGGCCATTTTAAATTAGTTAATTATATCCTTATTTCAAGACAGTCTAGATTCTGAAAGTAGGAATTAGAGTTAAATGAAGTGTGATATGTCCTGTTTGTTTAATAAAAACCTATCCTGTCATCCGAATTTTGAACAAACTAAGAAAATAACTAACTAAGATATTTGTAGGTTTGTCCCTAACCTATGACCTAATATTTTAGAAGAACGAATGAGCCCGCTGCAGACTTTCAGAGCTATTGTTCACAGCACTTTCTCCAAAACTGGAAGGAGCGGAGGTCTCATTCAGCCACAGATATAAAGTGACCCGTTTGTAATTAGACTTGGAAGTAAAACTTCTGAGAATGGTGCTTCTGAAACTTCTGCCTGCATACTCATTAGTGGGGCTCTTGTTAGAAATGCAGATTCTGGGGTTTGGGATTGCGCATTCATGAAAAAAATCCTAGGTGGATCCCAATCCTGTTGGTTCCCTATATCATACTCGGAGAAACAGTCTTAAAAAGTAGCTGTGAAATAGCCAACCCCCAACCCTGAATTAGGAACTCTCCTTTTATACATTCTCCCTAATGGGTATTACATGGGCCCTGATATTTTCCCACTTTGTGGGCATCGATGAAAACCAAGCACTAATGGTTACCTTTCTGGGATTGCTAATACTAAGTTTTACTGTAAACCTCTTTCAAAATGACTTCTAATAGCTCCATGTCTTCTTGTTCCCATTATGTTTCAAGGACCTAGAGTGGCTCCTGGCACATGCTGAGTGCTGAATAAATAAATACCTACTGAATAAGGTCATAAATGGGTAAATATATAACATTCAGATTTGGGGACATTATGAGTATCATTCACTTTTGGCTTTCACCATCAAATTGCTAACACCCCATGGGAACACATCAAGAAGCTACCTAATTCTCTGTGTCTAAGTGTAGAGCAGAGACTGGTTCTTACTTGAGGAGAGTTGTCAGGTTGACAACTGATCTCTTTTCATTGCTTCCTACTTAAGTTTAACTACTTCTTTCATTAACCAAATCAGGTAATCTTTTTATCATAGCAAACATTTCCACAGCAGTATGAAGAGTTTACTTCTGGGAGCAAAACTTGGTAATCTTTGGAAAGGTTATGATATGTTTATATTCGTTCACAGTAAAGATAGTCCCAGTCTTCCTCTTTAGAATCAGCTATAACAGCACAAGTCCCAGACTTGATATTTTTCACATTAAAATTCTCCAAGCATCAACTCAAACCCTACCTTCTAGCACAGATTTTCTGGAATCCATCCAGGCATACTTTGTAACGTGGTCTCCTCTGCTTGGTTTGGTGCTGGCCACATCAATCAGCTTCTTGTATGGCAGGCTCTGACTTGCTCATCTTTTACTCTCCAGTGATCACTCCATTGGAGAGAAATACCTTTGTGTATATATTTTTATATGTCCAGATATGCCTAATCTAATGCTGGCCCACAGCAGCAGTAAATGTTGACCAAAAACGCATGAATGGTTTAAGCATTTGAAGAGAGAAAGAAGACCAAATCAGGCAGAAGTTTTTTGGGCAGCTTTCTGGAAAAGGTGATGATGATCATGTGGTTTGACATTATCTCCTCCTTTATAATTATGATAGCACTGCTGCCAATATTGGAGGGTTGTAAATAAATGCCCCATAAGACGATGGTGTTGCAGGGCACTTGGATGGCTCAGCCGTTGAGTGTCTGCCTTTGGCTCAAGTCATGATCCCGGGGTACTGGGATTGAGTCCCACATCGAGCTCCCTGCAGGGAGCCTGCTTCTCCCTCTGCCTGTGTCTGCTTTTTTCTCTCTCTATGTCTCTCATGAATAAATAAATAAAATCTTAAAAAAAAAAAAAAAAGATGGTGTTGCTGTGTAAAGCAGCAAACTCTGAAGATATTTACTGAATTCCGAACTTCATTCTTACTCATAGGAAGGAACTTTCACAGGGACACAGAAGTGGCTAGAATTATATCTGTCATCTTGAAAGGAAAGTTGATGTGTTCAGGAAATACTTAAATGAAGAAAAATGAGTAAAACTGGTTGCTTGCTTCCAGGGAGCCATGGTCTACTGACATAGAGACCAAATAGGCTTTAAGGAGCTCTGTTGTGGCGAAGCAAACACAGTGGTGTGAGAGCCCACAGGGAGGAGGCGTGGATTCCAGCTGGAGGAGATGGAGGCTTACCAGTTGGATAGAAATGTTTTTTGCATGGATTCTTCCTCTCATACCTTCTGGAGTGGAATTGTTCTGCTGCAGGCAATGTGATCTCTTTGTGATCACTCACATTAACATTGGTTTGTGACCTCGGTCAACTGAAAGCTTCTCTTCTGGGACTGCCTGGATGCTTCTGGATTCTTGCATCCGGCTCTTGGTTCTTTTGTGCCTCTTTCATGGGTATCTTGCCAGCTGTCTGTGTGCTTGCTTCCCCCATGTTCAGTCTGGTGTGTTAGGAGCTGTAACACAGATGAAGAGAAAGTGAGATGGCATCCATTTTGGGTGTCCTGGGTTTTTGTATGTTTTTTTTTTTGTTTTGTTTTATGGGAGTGAAGCTAGGTAGAAAGCCATTTTTATCATTTAATGGCATGTACATTTCCTGATTCATATTCACTTATAATGATGGCTGTCTTCTATTACTTGTCTACTAAGAGCTTGGTATCATGGCTGTTGCTCTGTAGACATTGCTTCACATGCTCAGAACTGTCCTACAGGAGTAAATGGTGTTTATATATCCATTTTATAGAAGAGGGAACCAAGGTTTCAGAGATTCATTAATTTAGGCTTCTCTCATAGCTGGTAAATAGCAGAGCCTAAGTTTTTCCCAGTCTGTCAGAGTACAAAGCTTTGGTTCTTTTAACTGCCCCATTTTGCCTCTATTGGTGGAGCTGAATCCCCTGATCAAGGGGCCTCTGTTCCTACTTTTATGGAACTTTAGCTGGGAGCTAAGATATTTGCAGCCTGGATAACTGATCCCAGGAGAGGAACTATTACTGTTTTGTGGTGTGTACAGATTATTCCAATGGTGTTTGCCCTTTCATCTGTCTTCTGCTAATATTTGCTTCTCTTCAGGAATTTTGATAGGGGATTGATTGATAAGATTGATAGGGGAAAAAGGTTTGTCACAATCTCCTAGTCATTTATCTCTGCTGGATCCCAGTGGGGAAACAGATAAAAGGAATTAACATATGTAATAAAGGAGTTAGCATATAGACTGCTAGGTCTAGACTATTTGAGGCAATAACTATATATTATGCTTGGCACATGTGTACTGAATAGTAAATGGATATGGTTTTGAATCTGCTATAACTTGAAACAACTCCAAAAATATTTCAATTTAACATCTCCATTTATTTATGCTAACTCTGGCTTTTACAACAATCTGGCTTTTTGCCAGTTATCACAAAAGATTGGAAATTTTCTCATAATAAATTCATTCATTTATTCATTTCTAAATACATGTTATAAAAATAATTTTGAAAGAATCAAACTTAGACTAATTCATAGTTTAAGGACGTTAAGGTTAAGCCAGGAAACAAAATAATAGAATGCTAGGACTTCACAAAGAGTGAGAAACTAGCTCTTGCATAAATGAGTTTGTGGCAAATTTAAATAAATAGGAATCAGAGTGGTATTTGTATTTGTATTAAGTTTTTCTGTTTTAGAGGTAATTCTATCAGAGGTTTTTCCCATTCCTTGAATAAAGTTAAGTGTATGGTTTAAAAAAAAAAAAAAGCCCAGAATCTTAGTAGTATTTGTATTTATTTAAACATTGTTTTACTGACTTCCATGTATGTTGCATTGTGCTGTTTGTTATGAAGTACTTTTGTTTTTGCATCTTGATTCCTTTCTGGAGAACGTCGATGTTACAGAGACTTTTCCAGCATCCTAAACGTTTAAGTGTCAGCTTCAGCCATCTTCCCTAGAAGAGTAGATTGCAAAGTGGTCTGGGGAGTAATTTATTTGGTAAATAGCCTGACATTCAGGAAGTTCATCACTTTAACAGATAGGGCTATATTATTCCAAAATATAAATTGTTCCTGGAGAAAGAGAAGGGTAAATCAGACTCCTGTAAGGTTTGCCTGAATGCATTTAGGTCAGAGTAAAAACTGTTAAATCTGTATTCTTAAGGAACTGATGCCAGCTAATAAAGTGCCTCGTTGGGCCTTGTGTAATATGGAAAGGAACTACATGCAGCTTTCCTTGTTTACTTCTCAATGACTGAATGCCTATCCTTTCTTATAAAAGAATTTTATGGCTGTTTGCTGTGCTGTATATTGGTTTAATATCCCAAAGCTGCCCTAGGATTGCTATGGCCGATATCCTTTATTAACATCTTCTCCATTTTTAAGATTCATGTTATTCGGCAAACGTGTGTTGAACGTCTTCTATGTATCATCAGTCAGTGCTGGGATTTGGGGATAGATTTTTTTTTTTTCTAAGTGAGTAAGAGTCCCTGTGTTTGTTGCTCATGGTCTAGTTCTGGAGACAAACATAGGAAGCCGAGAGGATGCAATGCAGAGCTGAGAGCACACAGAGGGAGCAAGAACCACCAAAGCCTTCCTAGAAACCTGATGCTTTTGAACAGAGTGTAGAGGTTGAGTTGGCCCTGGCACAGAGAGTATTCATAAAAACCTTTTTTCCATTCCCTTCTCTTTTCCTTCTTATTTCTTTTACTTTTCCTTTGGCTGCTTCCAGCTTCCTCAGCCTCCCACAGCTGCCCAGCATGTCTTTTCCTCACACCCCACTTCTCTTCAGTTCTTTTAGTTCTTTAAGACTTTTCCTCACTGGGGCTATACACACAGCCCCCTTCCACAACAAAGGATGCAGTGGGCACCCTGAAAGAAAGACCTATTTCCTCTGTGGTAGATGGGAACCATCACTGCTTTTCTTCAGACAACCAATGCACAAATTTTTTTTATTTTTTTAATTTTTATTTATTTATGATAGTCACACACAGAGAGAGAGAGAGAGAGAGAGAGGCAGAGACATAGGCAGAGGGAGAAGCAGGCTCCATGTACCGGGAGCCCGACGTGGGATTCGATCCTGGGTCTCCAGGATTGCGCCCTGGGCCAAAGGCAGGCGCCAAACCGCTGCGCCACCCAGGGATCCCCCCAATGCACAAATTAATTCAAAATCATGTTGGTAGATAGTGATAGAAATAGATTAGAAGTGGGGGGATTAGCAAGGGGTGAGAGGAAGTCACTCAGTCCCCAAATTCCAGCCGTCACTCTGCTCATTCAAGCAACTGCTACCATTGTCAGGAGAAGCAGGATCCTTTTACTGATGTAAAAATCAAATGCAGCTTCAATAGACATTCAATAGAAATTGAGCTGTGGGTGTGTCAGCAAGAGGTACTAAGGTCAGAGATATTATAAATGCCATCAAATAAGTTCTGATAGCCTTATTGATTTCTTTTGGTCACTAAAACCTCTGTTACTCTCAAGCAAAAGAAATCAAATGGGGTGACTACCCTCCTTTCTAGAAGTAGCCCTTCCTTTCATTCCCACACATGGGAACTGGATTAGCTTTACTGGCATCTAGAATTGTATTCGAGGTGCCTTCTAAGGTACTACTGAAGACCCTGGCAGATCCACAGAGCCAATTTGTATGAAAGGTTCTGCAATTAGTAAAGTGGTGTGTAGAATCAGTTGTTTTGCATCTGTGATGCCAGCAAGTGGCCTGGATTCCATAGCTCTCCATCACTGATACTGAGGACTAGTGTCATTCCTTTTCACCATGTCTCCATTACCTTTTCTTCTTTGTCTCCATTTCTTCACAGAAAATGCTGATGCTTGCATGCCTGCCATTATCTGAACTTCACTGTCAGAGGTAGCATTTTCAGTATGAGCACCTTGCCCCACTCCCATGACCCAGGAGCATCCACATCATTCATTCTATTGGCCAGGCCTTTGGCTTGGGACCTCAGAGTGCTCAGCCAGACGGGCATGAATGGGCTTATTCCTTGTATGCAGTGTGGTGGCCTTGTCCATCTAATAGACTATCCTAATGGCAGTGGTCTGGACTCCCCATTGCCTTATACACTCTGTCTTTGATCTTCTTGACAGAACGTTATTGGTATCCAGCTCTAATAAAGGGTAGTTGACTTAGAGGGAGCAGGGAGTCAGATTTTTGATCCTAAGCACAGTACATAGGCAACCACCTGATCTGAAGTAGCCTTGGCCAGTTTAGGTCTCTGTCCTAAGGCACTGCTACTGATAAATTGTCCTGATCATTGTTGCTACCCAAAGATGTTGTCCTATCGGTGAGCCCGTATCCTGCACAACAAACAGAGCCAGAGCCATCAGCCAGTCAGCTAATGTTTAAAAAGAATGCAAGTCTGGCTGCTGCATTTCCTGTCTTGTAGATTGATGATCTTTGGTTGTTTTGCTGATGTCATTGTACATCTGTTTTTTTTTGGAGTGAGTATAACAAGGAAGGAGAATGGTTAATCTAGCAAGAACTCATTATACCATGAATGATGAAGGGTGGCTCCTGTTTTATTTCTATTTGATTTGTTTGCTTCATTGGGGAAAACAAATGATTGTGTCACCCTATAGAGAATTTCACTTTCCCTTTGACATACAAATAAACAGCCTCCCACATTTCATTTATTTTTGCCACTGCTGGGATGGTTGATTTAAAAAACACATTGTGAAGCTGCTTTCCTATATCCTGACCTTCACTATTGGGTAGGGAAGAGAAACCAGTAAAATATGTATACTTTTTAAGAAATGAGGGACCCTTAGCACAAATGCCCCTAGAAGCCCATGTCCATTAACGAGGTGGATATAATGGCAGAAACAAACTAAATAGGAAGGAGGAAGACCTGAGTCTTCATTTTATTTCCTGTAATACATCTTGGAGATGAGGCAACTCTCATTATTTCATTAAAGTAAAACATCAAAGTGTCCTTTCTCCTCCTTGTCTAAGTCTTTACCTGACAAAATGTTCCTGGTAATGGGTACATTTTTTCATTTCCACTAAGAACATGTGTTCAACCTTTTATATATAAAAATACGTGAGGTGTTGGTTGGTAAAGGGTTACAGATACTGGCTAATTTGGCTTTTCCCAGGGCCAAATCTCAATTGGCAACTTCGTGGCCACTAGATTCTGGTAATGTGTACCTTTACTATTTCTATTCCTTGACACTGGGCTTTTGGATACCAGCGAAAGGCATTTTGTTTTATTTCCTGAGCTGGCCAATATCGATTTGTGATTAGCGAAACCTGATTTGAACAGCATTTTACAGTCCCAGGTCTTGGGGGTATGTGGCTATTGGGCACTTGAGGATATAGATTAGGGGGTCTTGACATTCTGTTGCTAGGTTACTGAACCCTGAATTGCTGAACCCTGAACAGAGCATTTGTGTTCTAAAAATTGTTATTTATGGTTGAAAGCAGCTGCTGCACATATTTTGGAGGAAAGTATGGTGAGATCTAAAATAAATAAAACTAAATAGTTAGACACAGTACATCAAACAATAATTATAAGGAAATGTTTATGGCAAACTAGGAAAGAGATTGATTCCTCCCCTTTCTTCCCCTGCAACGTTGGGAGAATTATTTTGCTCATGTTCACAGAGCTGTTGGGCCAACCTTTATAGAGTCATTATGTGAACTCAGTCATGACCTAGACTCTGTAATAAAAGTCAACTGATTCAGTTGTGGATGCTGCCGCCAATCTTCCTGATCTAGAGGAAGAGGTGAGGGTGGCAATCTTGGGTATGTTTTTCTTTCCTCCCTTTTTTATTCCTTTTTAAAAAATTTTTAGTTTATACTAAATTTCCTTTTCTATTTGTAATTTTTTATCATATAGATGTTTCTATTTTAAAAAAACCTTTATTCAGAGAGTAATTTTACAAAATTATGGTATAATTATACAACCAACATTTGACCTTTTAAAACAGCCTCTAATAATCAGAAATGTTCAACTGCAGTTTTGGCAAAAGTTTTTTTTTTTTTAATAATTTCTATAGTTCTGTCATCCTGCACACTTTTGTTTTCTAGCCAACATGTCAGGTAACAAATATTTGTTTAACCTTTTACTTTGTGCCAAGAACTGCACAGGATCAGACATCGAAAGCATGGCTTGCCTTGAAGGAAAGTCAAAAATGAATTAGGATGGCAAGACCAAAATGCACAAAAATTAAACAGTATCAAACAACAGTACAAGATATGTCCCAAAGCTGTGTATATGATTCTTTCCTGAGAGTTCAGTGCTGCCTTCAGAGGGAGAGGCCTCCCATAGGCCACATTAGACTGAGATGGAATGATGACTGGACGTGTCCCAACATGGATGCATGAATGGTCATGTGCATGCCTGCTGATGTGCTTACAGAAGGAGCAGATCCATGTGGCCTGGGGCAAGGTTTCTCAGAGGTGACAAGACTTGTTCTGTACCCTAAAGACAGGTAGAATTTGTATCACAGGTGGAGATTAATGGGGAGGACTTTCTATCTGAGGTGAGACCTTCTAACTGAGAGGTAATTAGAGTTAGACTAGGAAAATAGGTCCATGGCATAGTAGCTAAAGACGAGACTGGCTAGAGCAAGGTGTACCTATAGAAACCCTTGATTTCCATGAGAAGGAGTTTAAACTTTCTTGTGGATACATTCATTTATTATTTATTCACTGTGCACATATTTTGAATGAAGTGCTGTGAAAAGCTGGGGATACACTAGGGAGCAAGAAACACAGCCTGTATCTCACGAGGCATGTGCTCTCCAGACCTGTGGAAGGGATAGCAATTAGGAATTGAGAATATCCTTCACCCTTATTGGTGCCATGAAGGGGAATTCACAGGTGCACTGGGACCTTTTGGAAGGGACAGCTCATGAAGAGCATAAGTTAGGCAAAGGTGAGGAAGAAGAGCTTTCTAGCCAGGGGGATAACAGGTGCAGAGGTAGGGGGACAAAGATAGCCTGCCGCTTGCTGTCTTAAAGGTTTACTGAGTTCGTACTATCTGCCTAGCAGTGCACCTCTCACACACACACCAATAGTAGGGGAGACAAATACAGGAGACGGTTTCTTCCCTCAAAGTACTTAGTGTCTTTGCAGAGAGAGATGTCTAAGAAACACCAAATAATTTACTCTAGAAGTAAGATTTAGGAGAGAAAATGGAAGGAAGTCATGGAATGATGTGGAATCTTCTTCTTACAACAGTTAGAGCTGAAGCAGATGGAAAGAGGTTGGTATGTGAGCAGAATATTGAGGAAGATGGACAGTCTGTGAGACCCACTTGGTGTGATGAAGAGGATGCTAGTAACCGTGGAGCCGTAGAAAGAGACAACAGTGGTTCAGCAGGTTTCAGTCCCATTGGTGGAACTTTGCCCTTCAGTTCTCTCATTTGTAAATTTAGAAACCTTGACCTCAGTGGTCCCTGAGAATATGCCTGCTTGAAAGTCCAGGTATTTTGGGCTTTACCACCAAAGCATTAATGAGTTCTGGAGGATTTTGAAACAGAGGAAGGATCTGACAGAAACAGTGCTTGAAGAAGATTAATTTGTCTTTATTATAGAAAAGTAATGAGATAATAACTAATTTATAAGAAGTAGAGTTTTTTGCTAAAAATTTTAATCATGTTCTGATATTTTAAAACTGCTAGTAGGACCATCCTGATGTCTACTGGACATTGCCCTTTGAGTTCTTTCTCAAAAAAGCAAAAAACAAACAACAGATATGGCCTAGGAAAGCCTGATGAATAAAGGAGAGATTTAGAGGCTGAGTCCAAAAAGTAATCTACAAGTACAAATTTTAATTTGGATCCTTCCCGAAAACTCTCTAAGGATTTCAGGGAGACCTTGAAAAATGTATGTCTTTTATTTTTGTAGTACTGTTCCTAGGGTGGTTGTGGCAATGATTGTAATAGAGGTGATAATGGGGTGGCAATCCATCCAGATACAGGAATACTGTGCAGCTTGCCAGATGTGCCTTTGTCATATCTGGGACCACAACTGCCTCAGCCTGTCCATGCACTGGGGGTCCCACAGAGAGGACAGCGGTCAAAGGCCTTGTTAGAATAGAATGTGGTCAAATCCTAATTGTAACCTACTTTGCTATTCCTTTCTCAAATTAAACAATTTATCATCAAGCCATGTATTTAGTTCTCCGTCCAGATGAAGACTTGAAACTTCCATGTGTCAGACTGGAACTGAATGCAGAATTTTGGGAGAGTGTTAATGCTAAGGAGTACTGGCTGATACATCTTGATGCTCAGCAACGATCTTCTGTTGGTGGGCCCCAGTCCTGTTACTCTTGCCCTCATTTTCCACTCCTGCTGAGTATGTGATACTCCGGTTGCTTCCTCTAAGTACCCTTTGCTGAACAAGTAGGAAAGAACACTGTGTTCACTAATTATACTACTTCAAATGGGGAACATTGGGCTGATTTAAAATAATTATTATAGAGTAGACTGCAAATTTTGGTAACATTTACGAGGTCATAATAGCTCATAGCTTATAACCCTACCTGTTGTTTCAGAGCTGTTTAGTGGCTGAAGAAGAGTATCAAAGCCAGGGAAGAGCTTCTTGCCTTCCTTTTACATTTCACACCTCAAACCTACTACATGTCACAGAAATGGTGGTAGGTACATTCAGTGTAGAGTCCAAAGTGAGCTTGTGAGGGGCAGGAGAGGGCTTCTGCTGGTGCATTAGAAAGAAGTGGCCATTACTCAACTGACTTTGCTTTGTCCTCTGGGTCTAGTCTTTCAGCTTTTTAACATTTTGTTTTCTTTAAAGAGATAATTGCAGAAAATGTGTTTTTGGCCGAGCTCTGCAAAAATCGAAGATCCCCAATGTCTCTTGGATTTCTTGAGAGGAATATGAGAATGGATATGTCCTTTAAAAAAAACCACACAACACCTCAGTAGGTTAAGGGGGGTATTCATTTATTCCACCTGAAAATAATACTTATAACTTCAATTTTTTGGCCTTGTAAGGACATTATTCTTAAATAGTTCTTTGCAGTGGAATGTTAATCAAAGATTTAAATTTCAGCAAAACCCAAAATACCTTGGTTTTTCCAACAGATGAGTTTTCAAAACACTGCTAACCATCTCTCGGTTGTAACTGAAAGTCAGAAAATGTGCGTCAAGGTCTAGCTGACTTACCCATTTTGGAATCTCTGGTTCCTAGTGGAATGTTAAGAACTAAACAAGTTCCCCCAAAATGATTGTTGAAATAAATAAATAGCATAGTTTTCCAAAGCATATTAGGGCCAACCATATAAATGCCAAAAGCTTTCAAAATTCCATCATACTAGTATAATATTATACATTACTTCTTTCTTGTCTTTTTAAGGAAGTAGATTTTGAACATAGTTTTTTTTTTTTTTTTTTTTTAAGATTTCATTTATTTATTCATGAGAGACACAGAGAGAGAGAGGCAGAGAGAGACACAGGCAGAGGGAGAAGCAGGCTCCATGCAAGGAGCCCAATGTGGGACTCGATCCTGGGACTCCGGGATCATGCCCCAGGCCAAAGGCAGATGCTCAACCAGTGAGCCACCCAGGTGTCCCTTGAACATAGTTTTAAATTGTCTTTGATGGCTTAGACGAGCATCTTTAACTGTAGTTCTTGTGATGTACTGAAGAAGTCACTGTCCATGCAGAGGACCTAGGGCCTGGGGCATAGGAGAGCACCCTTCCTTTAAACCCCGGGACATCTCTTTGTTAAAAAAGGTTTCTAAGAGAATTCATTAGTTCAACATCTGTTGCAGACCTACTGTGTGTCTGATACTGGAGGGAAGATAGGAATAATTAGGACATGGTTGTGACCTTGGAAATCTACCCGGTGAAGGAGTAAACACCAAACAGACACGTAAACACCAAACAGCAGCAAGATGAGAGCTGCACATCATCAAGGCTGTGGCAAAGCTTGGGAGAGCTCACTGACCTTTCAGTTTGTCTGCACACAACAGCCTTGGCCTTCAGAGCCCTGGGATGTGTGCCACACAGAAGCTGACCTCGCTACCTCCAACACTGCAGACATATGGGCACTGCTCAGGGTTTCCTTTGCAGGTGCTGCACACAAGCCAGGAGCTTCTCCTGCTATAGCACTGCTGTCTCTTGGTTCTGTCTGTGTTGCTTGCATCTGCTTGCATCTGCCTGGTTATCTCTGGTACGGGGCCTAAGAGATACCGAGTTTCCCCTATTAACCTCTTACCTCTTCCCATTTCTCCTTTCTAGTCTCTTTTGCCTGTACCCCTTTCTTTTTAAAGTTTTTAACACCTTTGGGGCACCTGGGTGGTTCAGTCGGTTAAGCATCTGCCTTTGACTCAGGTCATGATCCCAGGGTTCTGGGATCGAGCCCCATGTCTGACTCCTTGCTCAGCAGAGAGTTGCTTCTCCCTCTCTCTCTCTCTCCTTGCCTCTCGTTCGTGCTCTCTCACCATCTTCTCTCTCTCTCAAATAAAATCTTTTCAAAAGAAAGTTCATCTCCATCCTATTAAATAATGATGATGGTGATGATAACAACAATAAGATCACATATTGATTCTTTACTAATTGTCAGGTGCTGTCTTGGTTCATGCACTTTTACCCCATCTTATAAATGAGCACCCAAGGCACCGTGAAGTAAAAAACTTGCTCAAAGCTACACAACTCCTTTCCCTTACAAAATCATAAAATATTGGGTATAGTCTTTGCATCTCTACAACTTGTGGTAGGCATGTGTGTGCATAAGGAAGAGAGAGAGATTAAGTCCTTCACCAATGAGGTGATTTTATCTGTTTGCTTTCTCTAACTTTTCAGGGCACTTCCAAATCTTGAGCTGTTCTGGATAGAACTGGAAGGTTCTGAAGGCAGAGTTGCTGTCCCTTGGGGATGCTCATTTCACTCAGTAGCTCTCTGCCCGGTTGGAGAGAGATGGGTTTCCTCCATCACTGGATCATTGATTGCTCACTTCTCAGACCTGGGATACTGTGGCCTGAAGCCACACCCAGGGAAAGAGAGCTCTTAGGCTAGAGTTTGCACCAGTTTCTCAGGGATGATTTCATTTATTTTAGTAGGGAGAGGGGGAAAAAAAAGGAGAAAAGAGGCTATTTTAGGAGGGAAGAGGGATGTATGTTTAGATTTTGAGGGAAATGCCGTTTTTTAACGTCTATTTAGCGCTTTTCAGAGTGTTACTACATTCCTTTGTCAAAAGTATTTATAATTCTGAAGATATTAAATATATCCATACTTTAATATAGTACCAAAGTGCTCAAAGAAAACATAAGCAGACTTTTTTGTTTTTAAATAATTCTCACGTTTGCTTCTAGTGATTAGATAATTCATATCTCTTGTGTCTATTAGTCCTGTTTCCATTTATCTTCCACAGTAACCATCTTAAGGCTGAGATATGCCACATAAGTTAGAGTCAGCATTAAGTTTAGAGATTGAATAGAAATGAGGAACCTACTAGTCTTGTGTGAAAGTTGACGCTTTCTAATTCAGGGATGAAAACACCATACGTGCTTTTCCAATGTGCACATCAGACCAGGCTCAGAGGCATTCAGCTCTTGCCCCCTTGGCACCATGAAAGTAGCATTCAGATTTCCGAGGGATTAATCCAGCTGCAGTTCTGTTGTAGTTCATGGTGTTAAAAAGGATCAACAGCTCAAAACTGGCATGACATCTGTTCCACTGTCCTCCTCATCAGTAAATGCTTACCGAGGGTCTGCTAAGATTTGCACGTTATATGGATGTTTCTCCATCTCTTGTTACATAAAATAAAGCTGAGACAGCACTAATTTAGATTGAAACATCCAATGAATTTCAAGAACATCTCTGATCCCTTCTTTTCCTGCAGTGTACATTAGGTATTGGAATTTTATTTTACTTTATTATGTTTATGATCTGTTAGCCCTCTCTGAATGCTCGTCCTTCCAGAGCAGGAATCCTATCTGTTCTTCTATCTGTTCTTCATAACATATTTCAGCATTTCAGATCAGTATGTTCTTCTTTGGCCCTTTACGAAGGATCATGATTCACTGACATAGGATAAAATCAAATTGTGCTTCTTTAGTATAATTCTTTAGAATTATTTAGTAATTTGAACTTTCACTTTCTAGTTATTTCTTGATTTTTTTTTTTTTAATCTTTCCCTTATCATCTGTTCTCTCTCATTTTTCCGGGGCCACCTATAGGAACCCTCTGGGCAAACCGATTCCACCCAGTGTGCCTAAATAGTAATGTCCTGCACCTGGCATAGCAAAGTATGCTTCGAAGAATATCACCTCGCATTTATAAGTGCTTTTCCAAGCATTTCATTACCTACCTAGATTTCCAGAACAATCCAAAAAAAGAGAGGGAGCTGCTATTGTTATTCTTAGGATACAGACAAGGAAATCACACAGATTTGGTTCAAGTGACATGGTGAACAAGCAACACAGCTGTTGTGATCCCAGCCATGGGTGGCATGGTACAGAAGGTTCCCAGTGACACAGGTTGGCAACTTCCTGCACATACCCTTGGTATTCTGAGTCTTAAATATGGAAGGAAGAAAGAGAACCCCTGAGTCCTGGATTATCTGCTATTGGCCTTGCTCACTGAGGAGCAAATTTAGAAACAGCGTAATTCTGCTTAGGTTCACCCTAGTGTGAGTGGATAACTTTAATCAGGATCTGCTCTTTTCCTCTCTCGGCTTCCCAGAAATAGTATCAGCCATGCATGAACTGTGTGAACATACACAGGTGACACATGAGTGGAATTTTCAGGTGTAGGATAAAGGCACCAAACCTGTTAATCCTTAGATGATGAACAATTATTCTACAAGCTTTTTTTTTTTTAAGCTTGCTCCCTACAAGAAATGTTTTTAAAATTTATTTTTATTCATTAAAGGCAGGATAGAGAGGAGGACATAAGAGAGCTAAGCTTTGTTTATTTTTCCACTTTATATAAAATTGAAATCAACACCCTCAGGCCCAAATATCATTGGTAATAATCACAGACTTCGTAGGGCTTCTCAAAATTTTGCAGGTTTCAGACTTGCAAGGATATCCTAACTGGGTAAATTTTGAAAACAAAGTTTGTAAATAAATTGACTCTAGATAAAAACAAAACAAATGGCCTTTTTGTAAGTGGCAGTTTCATCCTGAGCATCCCTCAGACGTATGTTCAGGTAGATCATGGAATCAAGGAGAAAGGCTCAGAGAGATGAAGCCCAGCCTAGGTCCTGAGGCAGGCATGTGTGTGGTGCGAGACCAGAGCTGGGATTCTCATTCCAGCTGTGTTGCTCTTGCTGCCTTGCCTCCTTACCCCCACACTTCACTGCCCAGGTCCTGCAGAAGTGTGTCATCTTGCACAGGACTCATTATCGTTAACGTTTTTGATACACCTCCACACAATTATTATTTATGGAAGTGAGAATTTTCCCGTAAAGAAAGCAGACATCCAAATTCCTGTTTCTTTGGAGTTAATGGCATATTGTTGATTGTCGTGCCACCAAATGAGTGTGAGATGAGGAACGAATATCTTCTGTGATGCCAGCAATTGCTGGTAAGAAGATTTGACTTTCCCAGATTACCCTCATGTCAAATGTGACATCTCTTTATGTATTATTTTTAACATCCACAATGAAATGTGAAATGGTGTTAACAGAAGCCCAAGGATACCAAAGCTTGAAGATTAGAAATCACTTTTAGGCTGCCCCCCCCCACCCAGTGGGTTGCTGTATTAACGCTCATTATAGCAAAGCAGAGCAGATGGGCAAACAGACTGATTAGTTATTTATATATATATATTTTCTTTATGGAGCTTAGATGTTGGCTCTTTCTTTAATAAAAGAAAGGAGTTTTTAGATGTTGCCTTGTCTTGATTTCCCTTTTTAATCAGAGGGAAAAAAGGGGTACTTTGCTCCTGATCTATTAATAATGTGGCTATATCCTTTTCTTAACTGCTGACTTCATAGCTCTCTGTATACCCTTTCAATCAGAATTTGATTTCTCTCCAATCCTCCAAGCTGCATGTGGTACATTCATGTTCTTTCTGGCCTAGGATTTCTTTATGGAGCTTTTCACTTTTAATTCATTTTTTAGAAGTATCTTTCTTGACAAGGAAACTGTCTATAATATTTTTGGCTTTTTCATCCAAAATGAAAAAGACTTTAACTGATTGATGGAAAGTTAAATTATCCATAATATTATGTCAATAGAAATATTTTCCCATGTTTTTCCTCTTTTGGAAAAAGGTCAGATATCTCTTTGGTTTTTCTCAAACAGAATTTGTATATTTTTTCTTCCTAATTTTATAAGAATAGGGTTTGTTTTTTTAAAAAATATTTTACTTATTTGAGAGAGAGAGCACAAGCAGGGAGAGGGAGAGAAAGGGAAAGCAGACTTCCTGATGAGCAGGGAGCCTGATGCAGGGCTCGATCCCAGGACCCCAGGATCACACCCAGAGCCCAAGGCAGACACCTAACTGACTGAGCCACCCAGGTGCCCCCAGATTAGTTTTTTTGATGAAACTATGCTTCCAGTTCAAAAAGTTAAAGAGAAAGACCATCAGCAATCCTACTTTTTTGGATATATATTCAAAGAGAACAAAAATCACTATCTCAAAAAGATATCTGCACCCCCATGTTCATTGCATCATTATTTGAAAGAGTCAAGGTATGGATACAACCTAAGTGTCCATTAGTAGATGAATGGATCAAGAAAATGTCACACACACTCTCACACTGGAATATTAGCCTTAAAAAAGAAAGAAATATTGCCATTTGCAACAACACAGATGAACTAAAGAGCATTATGCTAAGTAAAATAAAGACAAATACTGCGTGGTATCACTTATATATGCAATATAAAAATAAAATAAGTCAAACTCAGGAACAGTATAATGGTGGTTGCCAAGGACAGGGGAGTGGGAGTGGGAGAAATAAGGAGAGGTTGGTAGAAGGATACAAACTTTCAGTTATAAGATGAATAAGATCTGAGAATCTAATATAGAACATGGTGACTGTAGTAGATTAACACTGTATCTTATAGTTGCAAGTTGCCAAGAGAGTAGAACTTAAGTGTTCTTATGAAAAGAAGGAATGAAGGAAGGGAGGGAAGGAGGAAGAAAGAGAACTATGAGAGGTGCTAGATGTGTTAATTAATTCAGTGGTGGGATCCCTTTCACAGCCTATGTGTTAGATCATCTTTATGGAGCTTGAACACTTGCAGTATATTTCAGTTTTGTCAATTATACCTTAATAAAGCAGAAAACAATAAAATACAAATAAAGAGAAATCACTGGCATTGGGGAAACAGCCACAATAATCTGTAATCTTTACTTATAAAAGGACAAATATATCCCATGTATGGAATATGTGTTCATAGAAAGGCAACAGGCTTCGTTGTATATAGAAAAGAACTTTCTAGTGTTATAATGTGGAGTGTTCTCTAACAGTAATTCCTGTAGTGATACTTAAAGCATTACCTAAAGAGCTTGAACCATAGTGTAAGGAGAGGAATTACAAACATGCATGGCTATACATGTTTTAGTCCTCTTTAAAATTTTTGAATTGGACTCGCCAATTTGCAAATGTACTTTATCAAAGGAAAAATATCCTATAAAGATGGTCCCAGGAGTTCCTGGGTGGCTCAGTCGGTCAGGTGTCTGCCTTTAGCTCGGGTCATGATCCCAGGGTCCCACACCGGGGGCTCTCTGCTCTGTGGGGAGCCTGCTTCTCTCTCTCCCTCTGCCTGCCACTCTGCCTACTTGTGCTCTCTCTGCCTCTTTCTCTCTGTCAAATAAATAAATAAAATCTTTTTAAAAAGAAAAGAAAAAAGTGGTCCCCAAAGTCAGTTAGCATATAGCATTGTGGATGGGGATTATGTCTAGTTTCATGGTACAGGATAATATAACCATACTACCATTTGGGGAGACTTTTACAGAAAACCATGGCAATTAATTGGATCTCGTGATTTTAAAGGTGACTGATGATCCTATCATATAGATTATTTAGTTTTCTAAAACCATCCTCAGTGGGATTTGGTATTATTAGAAGATTCTATCAGACAGCAAAGAGATACTTCAGCTTAATTCTTAAACTGTGATCTGACTTCGGAAATAGCATGCTGTTAATAACAGTATGTGAAAACAAGACTCCCCTCCACCCAGCTTCATGGTCTTGGCATGTTCATCTGCACCATCAGACTTACCTCTCTGAGTGGTGTGGTTTCAGGAAGGGGTGTGAATAGAGGGTGTGGGGGTTGGCGAAGAGAAACTGAGCAAAGCCAAAGACAAGATGGAAGCTAAAAAAAAATGCTAGGGTTTCTGTGAGGGATAGGACAGACCAAAGGGAAGTGTTTAGAGCAGATTACCATGGCAAGACATTGGGAGTACATTTCTGAGGGTCTGCTCAGTTTGAGGTCTTTGTGGGACTCGAGTCAAAGAGAGAATTTTCCATAGAAATGAAACCTTGACATTACATGAGGCTATGAAAGAGAGATATACTGGAGGGGTGTTTCAAAGATGATTCTTTATCTGTGGTCAGGCCTTAAGGCTGACCTTTCTTGACATTCCCTCTCTGAGTCAAGTGCCTGTGGGGTGAACTCACCTTTCTTCCTGGGTTTGACCTGCAGTAGCTGAAACGACACTTGGTGTGAAACTGGTCTTTCTAATGATATCTTCTCTCCAAGTATTCATACTCTGTGGGAATAAGGAGGAAAACCGTATCTTGTACCCGTATCTCTATGTACCCCATGCTTGCCAGACACTTGTTAGTTTACAGTGTTTGTTGATCAAATGAATGGATGATTGGATAATTGTTTATGTGCAGAATCCAGATGATGTAGTAAAAAGCTTTCCCTACTGATCCGTGGTTAACTTTATGAAATTAGGTATCTTCTGCCTGTTAAATGCCTTCATAAATATAACCTTCAAAATGGGCAAAATATTGGGGCACCTGAGTAGCTCAGTCGGTTAATCATCTGACTCTTGATTTCGGCTCAGGTCATGATCTCTGGGTTGTGAGATCGAGCCCCACATCGAGCCCCACCCTGGGCATAGATCTTGCTTAAGATTCTCTGTCTCCCTCTCCCCCTGCTGCTCCCTGCGGAAAATATTAAGGAAAATATTAAAATTCTGATGAAGTTGTAAGACTTGAAAATACCATTCATTAAATTACTGTTGTATAATCTAGTGTGTGTGTTTTTCAAAAACAATCTCTACCTACTTAGGATTTGGAGAGAACTCCTATCGACCATTAGTGCCTTTTTAAAAATATAATTAAATGGAAGCTTCCTTCATCATCACTTGAATTGTCTAATCTGCTTATTAACATGCCCCTCACCTTTATGCCTGAATAATAGAGAAGTCCTCCTAAAATTCATTCTAACATGTTTTATATTTGTTAGCCTGCTGCAGTTTGATTTTCGTGTGATTTCAACTTTTTAAATTCAAGTAAGAGTCTTTGATACAAACACAACTTTTAAAATCCTGAAGAAACACCACACCATGCTTTTCAGGGATAGTAGCAAAGGATAATTCACATCTTAGATTCTTACATTAACTTCTTAGGTGGCATGAGGCTGTTAACAGGAATTTAGAAATAAGGAAGAGAAAAGCGAGAGAGACTCCCAGAGAGGATAGTTGTCAAGTTGCCCCTGGATCCCTTCAAGGGATTTTGTCAGGCTGTCCCACTCTCCTTCCCATTTTCACTTTTTTGAAGAGGTGGCAATGGAGTCGGGGAGGCGAGCGGGAGGTTTCCCCTCCCACTTCAGTTTGCTTTCCTGTGGATGTGTGAGCTTATTTCCCCCACATTCCTTTTTGAAAAGTGAGGACTTGGTTCTGGGGGCCACACCTGTTACCTTACGTGGTGATGCTAGAGGCAGGAGTGAGTGGGGGCACCGCCTCAGAGAAAGTGCTGGCCTGGAATGCCCGGCAGCCTCAACAACCCTCGGCAGCCTCTTGGTTGGAGAGGAATTCTTCTCCTTTTTCCACCTTTGGAACTGCATTCAATCTCTCATTCTTTTTGTCTCACATGTCAGTGATGTTTCTTCAGAAACCATGATAGGTTGACAGATGGGTTTCTGCACTACTAATTTAATATCTCTCAGAGTGTGCTCAAATTTGCACCAGAGAGACGTCCTCATCTTTAAGTTGGATAAAGTGAGCAAGGCCTCCTCTAAGCCCTTCACAAAGCATCACTGGAGCAGTCCCCTGCCCTGCCCTGTTCCCACCTCTCACCAAACGAGGGTGAGGACGGATGCACGCGCATGCACGCTCTCACTTGTGCACTTCCACGTCCTATCTTAACTCAGGCAGTTCCTTATGTCTGGATAGTGTTACTGTCCTTTTAGCCATCCAGATTTCTACCAAACTTTTAAGTCTCTACAAAATACTACTTCCTCTTTGAATGCCTGCCTTTGCCCAGTCATAATTTCATCTGTTTTGTGTTTTTTTTTTTTTTATTTTTATTTTTTTAAATTCTAATTGCCACAGATTCCTGTGAAACCTATCATGGCACTCCTACACTACATTGTGTAGATTTTTAAAAAATGCCTCCCTAATGCACATTTCCCCCATCAGGCCCCTGAGCTATATATAGATCAGTATGGATAGACCATCAAATCAAAATATTGTAGCTTTAATGACATTACTGCTAAATGTGTTGTGTGAGTGTGTCCTTCATATAGCTTTAAAAATATGAACATATGTTAACAAGAGGTTATCCAATCCTGTAGAGAAACTACAAATATTAGCTATCTAGGGAATAAAAAAATCTTCCTTTTAGGTAAAGCTTGACCAACTAACCCTATACTTCCTGTAGTTGATTTGATGGAATCAGTGCTAGAAAATAGTATGAAGAACTATACAAAGATAGGACTAGTGTTACAGCCATAGAGTTGATATTGCAATTTGCATTTGCTTGGCTTCATTTAAGATCATTACCTTTGTTATCTGAGTTTGTTTTTGAGGTTGATTTAGAATTACCTTTCAGTGTTGAGTTAACTTGAAAAATCCCCTTTGCTGAGAATTTATGGCTTAAATGATTAGATTTCTATGTCCACGAGTGTCCTTAGAGCACTAGGAAGGAGGCCTGCAGCTGTGTTTCAGTTTCTGTAGCACTGTTTCTGAGTCTGAGAAACATCAGTTGTTCACAAAGGGGAGGGGTAAGTAGGGGGATGCAGGTGAGTAGGGGGATGTAGGTGCTAATCCATAGCATCAAGTGCATGACTTGACACTTCTTTTGCTCTGCTTGGGTGTGAGGAGGTAAGGGCCTGTACTACAGTGGGAGGGATGGAGAAAAAGGAGTGGGAAGATATCCAAAGGAAACACCTAGAGACTGTAATAAATTGTCTACAAGATTGGAATGGCTGGAAAAGGATGATAAGGGAATGAAATAAATAAAAAGCAAACGCTGAGAATTTGGGGAGCGACCTTGGGTGGGGTGAGGAATGTATATTTACCTAAGTTAACTAGAGTTATCTCCTTTGTGGTTTATCCATAAATTCTCTTTCAGTCTTTATTAGTGGCCCAATAGAGGTACAAAGGCTCTGATAAGAGGTGGGCAATTGCCTTGTTTTCTCTTGACTTTCCTGCATCTTTTCAAACCTTAAAGCATTCAGCTAGCTAAGCAGAAAATGGACAACAATAAGTTTGAATCCTTGCCCCCATCTCCTTCCTTTATCTTCCAAAACACTGTCACCTCAGGTAAAATAAAATATGGAGTTCCTTACGGAACCCACTAGAAATTATATAAATTAGCCCGTATTTCAGCCTGAGGAAGAAGGCCACTTCCTCCTGGAAAAAAACGAGGATCTGAGAAGAGCTGGCTTGCAAGGCAGGAGGGGGAAGATGGAGAATTTTTCCCCAGTTTCTTGAGCTGTTGATATCATGGATGTCCTTTATTTTACTCTGAAGGCTTTTGAGATTCCAGAACATTAGCAAACATATATGCACTGTATGTATAGCAAAGAGTAGTGTTCAAATATATATTTGAACAAACAAGTACGCGTTTTTTGTTACCTCCTTCAAAAAGTTCAGCCATGTGTTGTGCAGGGGGCATGCCTTTGCCCTGCTCTTTGAGTGAGAATCAGAAGAAAATGGGCCATGTTGCCATTTCCTCCTTTAGCACCGGTGCTCCCCCAGTATTGGGGGGAGGGGTCACACCGGAATCCTAGTGCATTGCTGATCACACACAGCACAACGACACATGGAGATACAGGTTTGTTTTCCCTCATTCTCATCTCTATCTTTCTGTCCTTTCAGGTGCACACATCTTGACCAACTCAGCAGGAAGGTGGATTGTCTTTGGGTTTAAAGAAAAAAAAAATGTCCCTGTGTCTGTAGAGATGATTTGCAGTTCAGCCCGGCTGAAGCTGACCGAATGAGACTATGGGCTGTGCCTCTGCCAAGCATGTTGCCACTGTTCAAAATGAAGAGGAAGCCCAGAAAGGGAAGAACTACCAGAACGGAGATGTGTTTGGTGGTGAGTGCCATTGAACTTTAATCTTGACCTGTTGACCCAGGCCTTTCACTTTCTCAGGAGTGAATATTTGTAGTGTTAGTGGTGTTATATTTTTTGGGGGGCTGCTGGTAACAGGCTGATGAGATATGGCTAGAAATCAATGCAGATATTTTCCGTGGGGGCAATTTTCATAATAATTTATACATAGAGGATTTTGAGGAGCATTATGGAGGTTTTATATAGAAACTAGCATTTAAATCAGGTTTTAAATAACTAGTAGGACTTAAATAGTGCATAGGACAAGCAGCCACACACAGAGGTTCAAAGGTGGAGTGAATAAGGATTTGTAAATGAGAGGTAAGGTTTTTTTTAGGGTTTATAGTTACTTTTCATGTGAATTATAAACTTTCAGGTTAAAAAAAATACAAATACAATGAATTTAATAATCATCTTTTAACTTACGATGATTCAAAGTGACTTTAAACTATCCAGTGCAAAGATTACAACCTGCCAACCCATGGCCACATGGGTTGCAAATAATATTTTCTTTGGCTCCCAGAGAATTATGAAATAAAAAGCCAGGCAGCATTTAAAAATCAGGATGCTTCACATAAAACCCCAAATTGCTTCAGAAAATCTGGCAACACCAAGTCTGCATTCTCTGAGGCAACAGTCAGTGGGTTGAGGTAGCAGTGGTCCCTTGTGTCAGGCTGTGGCCTCCAGGGAACCACTGAGCCTACCCTGGAAAGTTCATCTAGTCCCGTTCAATCATGAATGTTACCTACCTGGCCATTTACAGACTTTTGAGTTTGCCTGGTCATGAGTTTGTTCCTTAGAAGATCAGGTGTTGCTCTGGTGCCACATGGCTATGAGTTAGCCCAAAGTTCCAGTTAGGAAGCTAGATATAGCCATTCTGCTGAATTCCTTGAATAGTAATAACCCACTACTTGGTCCATGCCTGGCACTCCTGTTCGTAAAAGTACCTCTCCTTCGCTAAATAACCACATTGAAATAATGTTTACATGTAAACAACTGAAGCGGCTTTGTCCAGTCACTGTCCAATAATCCTCCTGCATTTTGGTCCATCGTAATGGTTGTGTCCATCCTTGGTAGAGAATTGGGATGCTGTGGGAAGACTCATGCTCTGCTAAAAGGGAGCTAGTATATATGAGAGGAGGATTTTGTGTTGTGTCATTTCAAGGAAACGTATGTGTTGCCTGGAACAAATTTGCTTCTGGCCGTGACTGCCTAGAAAATTCAGGACTGTGGAGAAGAGTCACATGTGAGCATCTAAATAAAACTCAAATTCAGATCACTGAGACCAGTTTCTGGGAAAAGAGTTAGTTCATTGGAACTAGAATCATTCTGTCACCCTCAAACACTTCACTTTTAAGAGACTGTAATCTCATATCGAGGATTTGTTCAAACTAACTTCTACATGATACTCTGTTGTCATTATCGTTTTTGAAACAAGACTACCATTAATGGAGCTGCCACCATATGTCAAATCTGCAGAAACATTTACATTCATTTTTATGGTGAATTTTCACAACAATCCTGTGAAAGATGTGCCATCCCAGTTTTACATATTTGGAAGCTGAAGCACAGAGAGATGAACTGGTCCCAGGTTGGCCGGCTATGAAGCCACAGACCCAGGTCTCTCTGACTCTTCCAGAATCCATGTTGCTTTGTCGGTGTCATTGCCCGGTGCCCTGGTGACTCCCATTGGTCACTCATTCTTCAATGCAAAAAGGTATTGACTGGCCTGTACTTGGTATGCCAAGACCTTTTGCTAAAAGCCGCAGAGGGCACAGAGGTAAATAATACGTAAACCTCCCTTTCTAGGACTTAGTAAGAGGATGAGGAAATGTTATGAAGTAGAATAAGCCAAATACCAGGAAAGGAAAAGACATACATCATAGGTAAGAGTTAGGGGGATGGAGAGGCTGTCTTAAAAGGTGGGACCAGAGCAGATTTCTCACAGAGGTGACATCTGAAACTGGCCTTAGGGGACCCGAAGAATCTAAACTTGTTGGATGAAGGGTGCAGGGAGGAACTAAAAAAAAAAAGGCTAGAGATAATGTGAGACTTACTCGAGAATTATAGATGATCCAGTTTCAATGAAATATAAAATTTAAGTGAGAGAGAATTGGCTAGAAAACTAAGCTAGGGTTAAATTATAGAGAACTTTGAATACCAAATTACAATCTTTAGAAAGATAGACTGTAAGAGCCAAAAATCAGTGATATTTGGTATATTGTATTTATATACTGCCCAGCAATGAGGCTACCTAACTATCCAGCTGGTAATTTAGTTTCAGCTTTTATAGGCGAGGAGACTGTCTATTATCCTAAAGTACCATATGTATTTGGCAAATGTTGGCATCTAATAAAGGAGCCTTGTATTAGTCACCTATCGCTGGGTATTGGACAACCTTAAGATCTCAATGGCATTCAACAATGAGCGTGTCTTTCTTGATCACGAGTTGGTGAGTCAGCTGGAGTGGCTCTGCTCCATGTCTCTCTCTCATCTCCCTCCTGGGACCAGTGAGCTGCAGGAGGGGGCATGGTGGGGGGAGGTGGCATGCTCTTATTTTGCGGAAGGGTAAAAGTGCAAGCGATGCACAAGATGCCTCTTAACCTTGGGCTTATTGCTGGCACAGCATCACTTGCACCCACATTTTACTAGCCAAATCAAGTCACATGAATGTGCTCAAAGGCGGGAGAAACACATCTGACGGCCATGCATTCGTGACAAGGGTGTGGATGCAGAGAAGGGTCAAGAATGAGGGCTAACAATTGAGTCCACCCTGAGTCTGCCCAGTCATTGCTGGCTGCAGGGCTCCATGCCATTCATGCCATCGAGTGCAGTCTGTTAGCTTTTTTTCAGTCTCCCAATACTTATACTGAAGTTTTATTCACTCCATCATTCATCATCTTGTTACTCTTTCTCACATAAACATTTGCGGGTTTGTGGCATGGTGTTAGATAAAGCAGACAAGGAGGGCCAGAGTTTCTTGAACCCATCAAGGGAGATATTTTTTTAGTCCCACAGGGTTCTGGGGGCAGAATTGTCAGTGCAGCGTGAACATCAGTGCCATTATCTAGATGTTACTGAATGCGAGAGTTTATATATCTGCGTTTCTCCACTTGCATTTTAGTTTGCAGGCAGAGCAAGTGTTCAGAATCCTAGCATGATCACAGATGGTCACAGGTGACTAAGCAGATTTGGCTCACTTTTAACCACTTGATATCTCTGTCACCCATTGTTTCAGTAACTTATTACCTTATAACAAAGAGCTCCACAACTAGTGGCTTAAAACAAGTACTGATTTATTATTTATCACAATTCTGTGAGGTGCCTAGGGTTATCTGCCGTTTTTTGTCTGGGCTCAACCAAATAGCAGCATTTAGCTAGGAGCTCAGCGGGGCTCAAGCAACCAAGATGACTCCAAGGTTCTCTTTCCAGCTAGAAAGTCAAACTTTTCACGAAGTGGCTGGTTTTTAAGAGAGGAAGTAGAAACTGTCAGGCCTCTGAAGACCTACCTTTGAAAGTCTAAGAATGTCAGTTTTGCTCATCCTGTTGATAAAAGCAAGTTTCAAGACCATCCCAGAGTCAAGAGAGCTAGAGGTCTCCATCTGTTGAGTCTAAGGAATTGTTGGGAGCCATCTTTGGAGACTCGTTACCTCAGGCACTGAGAGAGGCAGTGAGAATGCCATGACTAGGTTATATTCAAACCTGGACAGTTCCAGTCTGCTTTCTAAATCACTGCTCTGTTTTTCACTGAATAAAGTTGCCTCATTCACTTTTTAGAAGTCGTTTTTAAATGTTTAAAAAATGTTATTACTGCTTGTTGTTGAAGAGTTGACAAAGTCTGTGAAGGATGGCATATTTGAGGATGGCTCTGAAGTATGTGTCTCTGAGTGTGTACACACACACACATTTCAATCCTTTTCCTAAAGGTGTGAATTTAATTTCATAGCTTCTAAGGACACGCTGGGGAGCGTTGATAAACAGTGTGTTTTTACAAATGGTAATTTCCATTTTCATAAAGCAGTTTGGTCTCCATGACGTTGTGGTTATTTAGGAGACTGACCACTCCAAATATGTGTGACAGAGTATCTGTAGAATATTCCACCATAGAGGATTAAGTGACAGAAGGGCATCCTGGCTCCTAGATTTCATGGAATTCAGGAGATCATTGACAAGGGACTTTTATCACTGACATTTACCTGTAGACTTTCTTTCCTTTTAAATACTGAAACATAAAAAGTTCCAGGTCTAAAGTTATGCCTCACATACATGTAGCCTGTTCAGAAGTAAAACCCAGACCAGAAAGCTCCCTCCCTTCCCTCAGTGGTCAGGGCAGATAGGAAGAATGGTCAGCAGATCTGCTGAGGTCAGTTGGAGGACAGCTGAGCAGACTGCCAAAACCAGCTTGCAGAAAATGAGTGACTGATAGGTTCAAGTTATCATGCACTAGTTAAGCAAGTTCTAAGGGAAGCCAAGTGCTTATTGGATTTCTTTCAGTAGCCATTCACGTAGACTATTCAAGTAGGTGCAGGGGAACAGATTCAGGCCTTACTAGGAAAGTTAACACATCAAACCTGAGGTCCTCCTCTCTTCTGCAGCCCACTGAAAGGAGAGAAAGCCCTTTACTTACATTGACTTTACTATTTGCCTGAAGGTCACCACGTTCTTCCAATAATACAGGCTTTAATCCTTGAAAGGGCTTTAAACTGGAGGCTTTTGTGTCTTCTAGTTCCCAGCTCCTGTGAGTCTTGTGGCTCTCCCCAGAAGCTCTTGCCCTGCTGCCACCGCAGCCCCAAACCCAGAATAGCACATCGTCCTCTGAATGGATCTTCATTAGCCCCCTTGGTTGTTTGTTCATGTCTTTGGTTTCTGTTGTTGTTAGCTCTTAATTCTGATGGTTTCTTGCCCTGTGTTCAGATTCTGTCAGGTTTTTCTAAGTGCGCATGTTCATTCTTTGCTCCAGAACTTTCTGTTGCACCTAATGCTTAGCCAGTAAAACCCTAAATCCTTAGTGAACATGCAAGGCCTCTCAGATAGCTCATACGCACCTTGGCAGCCTTGTCAGACTCTGTCCTTCATGTCCCCTGCTCTTTTGCCAGGTTGGACAGCTCACACCGTGACCTCAGACACACCTGACTCCCGGGCCCTCTGGTGCGCCATGACTTCTGCTTGGCATGGGCCCTTTCTTCTGTCTTCATTGTTTTAAATCTTGCTGTTCTCCCAAACTTCACCCAAACTTGCATGAAGCTTTTCTAATACTTTGAGAAAGTATCTCTTTCCTGCCATCTCAGAATACCTTTTACATACTTACGTATTTGGTTTATTTCTTTATATGTCTCATCTCATTAATTGTGTATATGTATCATCTCTCTTAGGAGCCAGTTAGCCGCCTGAAGACAAGGACTGTCGTTCTTGAGAGAAACCAGGGTTCCTAGAACTCTGGTTGCTGGAGGCAGAGAGATTGTTCGGGGATCACATTGAGCCCTGCCCACGCCAGCTAGGTAGCCGAGTTTGGCTTAAGGACTGAGAGAGTCTGAGGTTTATAAACACTCCCTTAAGTGGAGGTGCTTAGATTATTATAGTAAATTCTTCTGGAATAGCAGAATAAAGCTTGAATATAAAAGGAAAGCAAGATTTTGGCTACTTTGTTTCCCCTGGGCTCTATATTGTTGTGTAGCTTCAGTTAAGTTTTGATGCTCAGCTGTGTAAATTGGGAACCTATAATAGGATTGTGTGTGCGTGTGTGTGTGTGTGTGTGTGAGAGAGAGAGAGAGAGAGAGAGAGAGAGAGAGAGAGAGAGATGGTATTATCCAATCTGTTACCCCCTCTAAAATACTGTAGGGACCAACTTCACATGTTATGGGAAGATTACATAAGAGAATATTATCACATTCATTCAGAAAGTCAAAGCAGTTGAAGGCAAAGTAATAATTCACCATTTCTTTCTGTAGTAATTTCTGATTGCATGAAGTAAAGATTAATTAAAATTAATCTGCATTTGTGTTTGTCAGACAGTAACAGAAGAATGTTACCCTCTGTGCCATTTAGTACAGTAGCCTCTGGCCACTGTTGAATATTAAGCATGTGAAATATGCTTAGTTCTAATTGAGATATGCTATGAGTATGAAATACATACAGGATCTTAAGGACTTAGTATAAAAAAGAGTATAAAATAGCTCATTAATGATTTTTTATTAATCACATGTTGAAGTGATAGTATTTTGGATATATTGGGTTAAATAAAATACATTATTCAAATTAATTTCGTCATTTCTTTTTGCTCATTTAGTGGGGCTACTAGATATATCTAAAGTATAGATGTGCTCACCTTATCTTTCTGTTGGATGGTGCTGGTTTAAGTCACTGAAAGGTAATGTTGGTGTTTAGGGCTCCCTTTTCTTCCCAGTTTCAGCTTTGGAGTGTACTTATTCTGGAATGCAAGAGAAAAGGAGTGAGGCTGAGATAGGTGAGGAAGCAGGGTGTTGGGGTCCATAGACAGCTAGAAAGGCAGAGATGGGGCAGCAGCTTGGCAGATGAAGAGCACACTCTCTAACTTGCTAATCTCTCTGCCTTAATTAGTGGTAGTCTTTAGCTGCCTTTTGTGTAACTTCTTTTGCTGGCCCAGGGAAGTTTCTATTGACTTCCTAAATTGTTATTTCCCAAAGATCAGAGAGGAAATCTTTCTTCCCCCTTCTTCTTCTTTTTTTTTTTTTTTTTCAGTGAGTTGCTAAAGAACCTTAATGGCAGGAGAACTGTTTGTTGGGTTTGTAAACAGAGCCAGGTCATAGTCATGAAAGCTGAAAAAAAACTTTTTTTTAAGTCAAGACAAGTGAGTAACCTGGCCCTAGGTTTATTAGTCTTTGAAGACTCCACGTTTTGAGCTGAGCCTCAGAAAGGTCTCCATGGCTTGAAGCGTACATGGAGCTTGTGGAATTACAGAAGTCGGCCCACCTTGGCCATGGATATTCTCTTCCAGAGTAAAAGTGTTTAGCCCACTGCCTGACTTAGAGAAGGTACCTACCTAATGGTTCCTAATAGGTGCTTGTTGCTTTGACATGAGACAAGTCTGTATATGAGCATGTAACCGTGATTGTGAGTTCTCTTGCTAGCTAGGGTTTCTCCCAGCTTCCCAGCCTTTTCTATTGTTTTTGGCAAGTAACATAACCTCATTAATGCCCGGGTTTCTTCATCTGTGATACAGAGATAATAATGGAATCCACCACTTGGGAGTCGTGTGGAGGATCAGATGAATTAACAATGAAAAGCACTTAGAACATTGTCTGGTGCATAATTAGCACCCAAGCATCAATTATAAATATGAATAGATTTGCCCCACCTCTTCAATCTTTCCCCTCACCCACCTCAAATATACCATGCTAAAATGTCCCGTGATGCAGAATTTAATCTAGCTGAGGTAGAGTCAGAATTTCTATTTGGAAGAATTTCCTGTAACAGAAAGTCAAGAAAACTCTATACTTTCTTTTTCTTTAATTTAAATTCATTTAGTTAAAATATACTGTATTATTAGTTTCAAAGGTAAAGTTTAGTGATTCATCAATTGCATACAACACCCAGTGTTCATTACATCATGTGGCCTCCTTAATGCCCATCACCCAGTTGCCCCAATCCCTTCTACCTTCCTCCCCTCCAGCAACCCTCAGTTTGTTTCCTAGAGTTAAGAGTCTCTTATGATTTGTCTCACTCTCTGATTTCATCTTATTTTATTTTTCCCTTCTTCCCCCTATGATCCTCTGTCTTGTTTCTTAAATTCCACATATAAGTGAAATCATATGATAATTGTCTTTCCCTGGTTGACTTATTTTGCTCAGCATAATACTTATATTTTTTTAAAAAGAAAAATCCGGGGCTCCTGGTGGCTCGGTTGAGCATCAACTCTTGATTTCAGCTCAGGTCATGATATCAGAGTCCTGAGAACAAGCCCTGTATCAGACTCCATGCTCAATGGGGATTCTGCTGGAGATTCTCTCTCCCTACTCCCTCAAATAGATAAATAAATAAATCTTTAAAAAAATATATCCAAGTACTATTTTTTCCTTCCCTTGCCATTAGTATCATGACCTGTTTGTTTAATGTTATATAGAGAGGTAAGCGGAAAAGTAGGACTACTTGTCACTTACTGCTTCAAGACAGCCTGACTGCAGGATGAGAGAGTCTCTGATTTCACAGACAGTGTTGGCAGGGACTTGCTAGCAGGGCCCTTGGTGGTGTCCCTCTGGTTTTATGTCTAGAGGGTTTCCTTCAATTGCTCTCTTTCCCCTCTTGATGCCTGGTCTTCTCTATAGCTTTCTGGAGCCCTTTTTCAGACAGAAACTAAGAAAGAACTTGGCTCTGGAGAAGGCAGTAGAGATGCTTCTGGTACTATCCAGTGAGAGGCACAGAGGACCAGAGCTGTGGGCAAGGCTTGTTTGTTGGGGGGAAGTTCTCAAAAAGTGACTCAGCAACACAAGAGAAGGTGGGAGGTTTCTTTACCCATAGCATTTCTCTTCTGAGTTATTTTCTCCTGAGTTACATCACAGAATTCAGAAATTAAAAACAGTGGCCTCTTCCTGGAATCCTGGCTGCTGTGGTAGAAAGGATGTGTTTTGCCATAAGCACCTGCCTGGTCCCACCCACCTGGCAATGCACACCAGGCAGCACCTGTCTGATGCTTAGACCTCATTTAGGTCCTGGGTCTCCTCTGCAGAGATGAGCACAGCACCTACCTTCTGTACCCAGAGCCTGAAATCTGGCTGTTTTCTTTTGCCCCTGAATGATGACATCAAAAATGCAACTATTAGACTCAGATTTTACTGTTTCTATTATCACTGTTATCCCCATTTGATACAAAAGGAAAATGAAGCCAAGAGCCATGCCAGTTCTCTTACCTAAAGAAGCAGGACTGCGGCTGGAAGTGAGGATACAGACTCTTGACTAAGGGAGATTACCTGTCTCGGGAGTAAGATATCTGTCTTTGCTATTAAATCTAAACCAGCCTCCACTCAGGAGTCTTGGGAAGTAATTGTTAACTGGCTGCTTGAGCTCAGCCTCAGCTTTTAACGAAGGATGTCTGAAGGCTCTTTTGTTATATTTAGGGCTATTTTCAGTAGTCCCGAAATTCACTCTCATGGTGAATGCACGGGCCTGAAATCTGGCAAATTGGTTTCAAATCCTGGCTCAGCTACTCACTAACATGTAACTTGGCAAATTACTCTCTTGCCTCAGCTTCCCCATCTGTATAGTATGGAGAGAATTAGTATTTACCTGCCTTCAGAGGACTGTTATATGATTTAATGTACCAGTGTATGTAAAGCCTGAAGAATAGGACTTGCTGCATAATACACACTGTGTAAGTGCCATTTGTTAATATCGTATTAGCAGCCTTCATTTCCCTTGATTATGCTGGGGGGTTGGGGAAGCATAACCTGTTCATTATATATATATGTGATTCTCCAAGCTTTAAAAGCTTATCAATTGGGGCATCCTGGGTAGCTCAGCAGTTTAGCGCTGCCTTCAGCCCAGGGCATGATCCTAGAGACCCGGGAGCGAGTCCCACTTCGGGCTCCCTGCATGGAGTCTGTTTCTCTCTCTGCCTGTGTCTCTGCCTCTCCCTCTTGTACTCTATTTCTTAAATAAATAAATAAATAAATAATCAATCAAATAAATAAATAAATAAATGATTTTTGAAAAAAGGTTATCAATTGTCCGTGTAATACTTATCTCTTTATTTTGTATTTTAGAATATTTGTGCTCCTATAATTTGTTTTTTTCCTGTTTTGACCTAAAACAGTTTAAGATAGGAGTAAGATAGGAGTCTGTGTTACCGTGTGTCTTTAAATCAGAAAACTAAAGTATATGATTTGAGTGGTGAATATAATATTCTGCCTCATTTTTATGAAAGCATGGTTTAAAAAAGAATCCCATCATAGAAGTTAACAAATATATTTTCATTTCTCACACACAAATCTGTGTGTGTGTGTGTGTGTGTGTGTGTGTGCGCGCGCGCACGTTTTCCTACTCCTGGCTCTATCATGCACAGAGAGGAGGTTTATAGAAATAAGGACATTTCGGGGGATCCTTGGGTGGCTCAGCAGTCTAGCGCCTGCCCTTGGCCCAGGGTGTGATCCTGGAGACCTGGGATCGAGTCCCACATTGGGCTCCCTGCATGGAGCCTGCTTCTCCCTCTGCCTGTGTCTCGCGCCCCCCCCCCCAAATAAATAAATAAATAAATAAATAATAAGTAAGTAAGTAAGTAAGTAAGTAAGTAAGTAAATAAATCTTTAAAAAAAAAAGAAATAAGGACATTTCTTTGTGAAGTGCTATGGAGAAGCCAAGGGACAACAGACATAAATGATGCCCTTGGTGACTGTAATTGAATGAATGCATCTATAGCTAACTGAGATAAAAAGATGTACAAATTAGATACTATATCAACTCACATTTTATTCTTTAAAAATATGTTGTTATTTATAAATCTAATATTAAAAATTGAATTTCTTAACTCCTGACTCTGTATTAGAGTTTTTAAGATGAATCTAAAGATTAAACCATAAGATAGGGATCTGTAAAAGTACTATAAAAAATAAGAGTGTTTTTATAATCATCAGTTTGTAATGCCACAAAATCCCATACCATAAAAAAAGGTTGATAAATATGACTACGGAAAATTATCTGCACAGCAACAAACCAACCACCACAAATTAAGTTAAAAGACAAATGTCAAACGGAGTGAAAATAATATTTGTAATATAGATCAGGTTAATTAGGCTAGTATAAAAGGATTCTTAAATCTATAAGGAAAGAACTAATGCTCCAGTTGAAAAGTGGGCAGGGTTTGTGACCAGGCAGTTGAAAAGAAAAAATACAAAAGGCCAATAAACATGGTGGAAGAGTACGCAGCTTCTTAGAAATAAAAAAAAAAAAAAAAAAGACACTAAAGAAAGCAGAACAAAACCTTTTTCACCACTCAAATTGGCAAGATTGGGCATCTATCTCACACTGTAACTGGGAATTTGGGGTGGGGGGCTTTATATAGTATATGTGTGTGTGTGTATATATTATATATATATGTGTATATATATATGTATATATATTATATAGTAATGAGCATGCTCTTTGCCCCAGCCATCACACTTAACAGGAATTTATCATAAGGAGATAATTAGACGAGCATGCAAACCTAATATGCTTCAGAATCTTTCTCACTGATGAAACATATATCAGATAACAGCCATTGAAAATTAAGGTATTATGTGAAAAATATCCCATAGGAGAAAGTTCTGTCCATCACTGGAAATAGCCCCAGGCAATAGGGATTCAACCCATAGACTGTCTTGCCCAGGTAAACAGATGGAGTCTGATCAATGGCATTTGTTGGCTAGCAGTTCGTTCTGTGTACTAAGCACTTAATGACTACCTCACATGGTTAAGACACTGTGCTAGGCACTGAGACTATGTAGATAAATTAAGCCTGGTCCCTGCTTTTTAGGAACTGATCATGATGCAATAGATGAGCATCTCAACAGAATGTCAATATTGTATGATGATCATGCAGAAGGGTCTCTTATCCTAGGAGTAGAGAAAGACTCTTAAAGAGGTTGACTAAGATCTCAGCTGAGTCTTAAAAGATGAGTAACAGACAAAAGAATAGAGGTAGACCAGGAGTGAGAGGCTGAGAGTGAAAAGACTCAGGGGTGCTTTGTACAACAAGTATATCAAGAGGAGACTGGGAAGCTTTACCAATCCAGTGAGGGAAATAACTTTAGAGAATCTCACGTCAAAACAAGTGTCTTAAATATTTGGAAATTTTACACTGTAATTTTTTCCAAAATACTGAAGCTCATGCAGGCAGCACAGGAATCAAAATTATGTCAGAGATCAGACAGTTGGATGAGAATTTAGAAAATACTGGACAGATAGTCTAGAAGATTTGATGCTAATTCCTTAAGCTATATGAGTGGTTAGCCTCATTCGGTTTTAATAATCATAGACCCTGAAACACTAATCCCAGAATATAGCCTCATATACATGTTAAGACTGTATTATCATCAAAACACCTTCAAACCAGCTAAGACCCATGTGAGAATCAGAACATGACTCTGTTATTTATTATTGCACACTGGTGGTATCTTCAAAGTAGATTCTGTATGTGCCATGTCACAAGTAAATTCTTCACATGGGATGAAATAAATACAAAAACATGGGAATATCTATTCAGAAGCATGCGGGAACTCATTGCTGCAAATAAGCCCCGTGTCTTTGCCCCAATCATTAGAGAGGAATATTGAGACACAGTGGGAGGTAGTAATGGCATGTCCATCCCCCAGGACAGAGCAAGATTAAGTCACTCACCCAGCCATTCTTCCTAAGAGTTCAGCTGTTAAATATTTCTAGGTGAGTAGTTTGTGATCATAAATTGGTGTCACAGTTTAATTGTGTTTCTGATAACATTCTAGACAGAAAAATTGCTTCATCCTATTAGTAACCCCTAAAGCAGTAATCCTCAGTCAGTGATTGTTGTTTGGCTAGTTACAAGGTTAGAATGGTTCCAAGTTCAATCAGTGTTTATGAACAGGACCTGTGCACTGGTGGGTGATGGATACAATAGAAGCAGAATGAGGTGAGTTGCCCACAAAGACTTTTTTGGAAAAGACACCATTTAGGCACAGGAAATAATTCAGCAAGAAACAGAGACTTGAAAACATATAACAAAGTGGTATACTGAGTGTCAGTTGTCTGTTGGACAATAGGTCCACAAATACTGTGGACAATGGAAAAAAGAAATACAGGCTGCTCTAGGGGTAGAGCAAAGAGTAAAATGTTATGGGAAAATAAAGACATTTCCCTCTTAGAGAAAAATCTAGCTACTCTTCAGTAAAACATCAGTCTTTTTTGATCATTGACTATGAGTTCCTTGAAGGTAATGCTTATAATTTTTTTTAATAATAATTTATTTTTTATTGGTGTTCAATTTGCAATGCTTATAATTTAATCACACACCACTCTTGCCTGATGTAACCAAGTGCCCAACGTATAAGTTGTTTGATAATAATGGACGGATATTAATAACAATGATAGCTATCACTTACTGGTGGGCTGTCATGCCCAGTTGTAGGTCAGAGAGTGGAGACCATGAGAAGTTATGTAATTCGCCTAAGTGTACACAGGTATTATATTAACTTGGAGTCTGGTCAGGAACTTAGTTAGCTATGTCTGACTTTGGAACTTCAGTGAACAAATGTGTGCTTTGAAAGGGGAAGGAAGGAAGGCACTCCATTAGGTGTGGTAAGGGAATTTTTAAAACATACAAGATCCAGTTCCTCTGTTCTAGGGACTTTCAATTTAATGGAAGAACAAGGCCTTGGATCACCTACCTCATCCTTTCTCATTCATCAAGCACTGATTTATTGAGCCCTGTTAGATGGGAGGCCTCTTAACCCTGGCCTGTTCCTTGTGCACTAATGGTAGCCCCCTGGCCCACGGCTTTCAGTGCCAACCTGACCACTGTGAATCATCCATGACAGTGAACCACAGGGCTTTGATGAAGGCACACAGATGTTACGGGTCATGTTTTGCATTGGATTTCTTTTTTGTTCTTGTTGTCAAAGAACCACTGAATACTGATGGGTAGATACCCCTCATATTATATCCTACTCCTGTTGCCTGGGATCTGGAAAACCTGTATCTGAGCCAAGGAAGGTCAAAGGCATGTCTTTTTGAGAGGCTTGGAACTCATCTGCGTGTCTGGTTCTGTCTGGCTCTGCAGTTCTTTGAACCCAGTGAAAACCTAATTGTGTCAAATAATCCCAAACTCTAGACTTCGGGGATATAAAGATAAGTGAGTTTACCATAGTAAATGTTTCATTTCCTTGTTTGGGCATATCTGTTTGTTCATTGTATTAAGTAGTCTGATGTTAAATGGAAAAAGCTGGGTATGAAACTCATACATACAGAATAACTCTATATATCAGGCAATATGTATTTAATATTATGTGCATGGACTGAGAAGAATGCCTCTAGGTGTTTACCAGGAAAGGTGAATCATGGGGACGCCTGGGTGGCCCAGCACCTGAGTGGCTGCGTTTGGTTCAGGGCATGATCCTGGAGTTCGGGGATTGAACTCCCCTGCAGGGAGCCTGCTTCCCCTTCTGCCTATGTCTCTGTCTCTCTCTCTGTGTCTCTCATGGATAAATAAATAAAATTTTTAACAAAAAAAAGAAAGGTGAATCATGATTATCTCTGGGTGATACTGATTACCAGTGAGTCTTTGTGCATCTGTTATAGTTTTCAATATTCTACATCTCTTTCTAAAGACGTTTTTAAAAAGAATTAAATGTTTGTTTTTTCAAAACATACTATGATGAACCTTACTTTTATGAAGATGAATGTGCTGTTTGTGAAAGGAATAATCTAGAAAATTTTCTTAAAGAAGTTTATGTATTCATTGGATACTTGTTATATGCAGGCATTATTTCAAGTATTTTGTTATTAATTCATTCAGTCCTCATAATACCGTATGAGGTAGGTTCCAATAGGAACCTATCAGCTAGGTCCCCAAATCTGTACATTTAGCTACTATGCCATGCTGCCTTGTCTCCAAATCTTTTCTTAAAATCACTGCCTTTATAGGTTTCATGAACTATGAAAAGCCATATGCTGAAGATGCTGGCTTTTTTGGAGAAAGTTCTGTATTTCATATACCTGTTGCCACTGAGAATATTAGCATGCATATAAGTACTTCCCCTCATTTTTAGAGGCTTAAGAATGGTTATTGACAGCAGAGTTTGGTCCCTCCATGTCTCAGTGACAACTTCACCATCATGAACCATCACAGTGAATTTCAGTGCTCTGAAAAAAGGAGCTAACTTTCCTTAATTCACAGTTCACTGGTTAAACAGTAGTTTCATTCTGCTTTCAGCCCTGCACCCAGACTTTTGCTTAAGACCTGAGAATCGGGGGCACATGGGTGGCTCAGATGGTGAAGCATCTGCCTTTGGCTCAGGTCATGATCCCAGGGTCTCGGGATTGAGCCCCTCATCAGGCCCCCTGCTCAGTGTAGAGTCTGCTCCTCTGTCTCCCTCTCCTGTGATCTCTCTTACTCTCTCTCTCTCTAAAAAAAAAAACTCTTAAAAAAAAACCCCACCAAAAAACCCCCTGAGAATCAGTTGAAAGTTTGTTTATAGCAAATAGGCCTTTTCCTTTCAAAGTATAAAGAAAGGAAATAAAGGGAGTCTGGGGGACTCAATGAGTAGGCATCCAATTCTTCATTTTGGCTCAAGTCATGATCTCAGGTTATGAGATCGAGCCCTGCATTCAGGCTTCACGCTCAGCACAGAGTCTGCTTAAGATTCTCTTTCTTCCCCTCTCTTTGCTCCTCCCCTCTGCTTGCACACTCTCTCTCCCTCTGAAATGAATGAATGAATAAGTAAATAAATAGCATACTAGTTTTTGCTTTTATTTTTTTTAAGAGGAGAAATGAGGTTAATGTGAGGGTTGACAGATTACCAGCTTCAAGTTGAGCCATCCTCATCCTATGTGAGTTCTCCGTTCTTCTCAGATTTTCTACTATAAGTAATTCTTCACAGTAGTAACTTATTTTAGCATAGTGAGCCACATACTGCATGAGGTTTCATTCAACCAAACAAATGAAACAAATGGCTGTAGCCTAGTAAACCCAGGCTTTAGAGGAGCTGCCGACTTAGTGGCTGGGGACCTTGTGTGCATTTAGATTCTCCTGTGGAGTAATTGCTACAAAGTGACCTGTGAGCTTCTTTCTCCATCTTGGGAGTGAATATGTTGAACTTAGGTGATCACTATGGGCGTGCTGGGCACTAATGATCAAGGTTCCACTTTACCTACTTCCCCACACAGTGGTTACACAACTCTGGACTTGGTTTCTCTGAAGCCATGGGGTCATTGCAAAGATTTATATGATTTTTTTTTTAAAGAAAAATGATGGAGTTGGTAGTGTTCACAGCTACCAGCTTTATGGTCCATAGTTGACCAAGGTGTCGACTGCTTTGTGATAATTTTTTTAAAAAATTAGAAACAATGGGCAGCCCCGGTGGCGCAGAGGTTTAGCGCCACCTGCAGCCCAGGGCGTGATTCTGGAGACCCGGGATCGAGTCCCACGTCAGGCTCTCCTCATGGAGCCTGCTTCTCCGTCTGCCTGTGTCTCTGCCTCTCTCTCTCTCTCTCTGCATCTCTATGAATAAGTAAAATAAAAACCTTTAAAAAAAAAAAAAAAGAAGATTGGTTTATGGGATCTCTGGGTGGCGCAGCGGTTTAGCGCCTGCCTTTGGCCCAGGGCACGATCCTGGAGACCCGGGATCGAATCCCACGTCGGGCTTCCGGTGCATGGAGCCTGCTTCTCCCTCAGCCTATGTCTCTGCCTCTCTCTCTCTCTCTCTCTGTGACTATCATAAATAAATAAAAACTTTTAAAAAAATTTTAAATTCTCTTCTAGCTGTACGCACCCATGCTTCACTGTATAAACATCACTGTTGATTTTGATCTTTGACCAAAGAAGGTATCATCAAATTAGATATGAAATAAGATTTTATTTTTAATGTTGTACCCAACAGTTTGGCATTTATTATATCGACATTTTAACGTAATATTTTTCATTAATCTTTTACTTCCAGTTGCCTTCTTTCACTCAAGAAGTTACTTTATTTAAAAGTGTTTAGACCTTGGGGCGCCTAGTTGGCTAAGTTGGTTAAGTGTCTGCCGTCAGTTCAGGTTATGATCATAGGATTCTGGATTTGAACCCTCTCCTTCTGCCCCTGCCCCCCATTTGTGCTCTCTCTCTTCCTCTCAAATAAATAAATAAATCTAAAAAAAAAAAAAATGTGTTTAGAACTTGAGTTTTGACCATGGCTTTCCTCCTTTGTTCCTTGGCTGTTTCCCCTAATGCAGTTGCTAAATTGGAAACTGTTGAAATGAAAAACAATATGCTTTTAGCTCTTATAGAAATCTGAAAATCACGTTATTCATTTCAGAGATATTTACTGAGCAATTGCTATAAACTGGCTTTTACTAGGGGATGTAACCCGTAAGTCCCCTCATCTGGCCCACATCCCAGGGAGTGACACAAACACTAAGCAGAGAGACAGATGATACACAGTCAGATGGGGATCTGTGCAATGGAAAAAATAGAAGGAGAGAGTGACGCATGGCTATTTTGTTTTGTTTTACTTTTTAATTTAAATTCAATTAGCCAACATATAGTACATCATTAATTTCAGATGTGGTGTTCAATAATTTCCCAGTTGCATATAATACCCAGTGCTCATCATTGACGTGGATGAAACTAGAGGATATTATGCTGAGTGAAATAAATCAATCGGAAAAAGCCAATTATCATATGGTTTCACTCATCTGTGGAATATGAGAAACAGCACAGAGGATCATAGGGGAAGGGAGGGAGCACTGAATGGAAAGTCATCAGAGTGGGAGAAAACCACGAGAGCCCCTTAACTCTAAGAAACAAACCGAGGGTTGCTAGAGGAGGGGTGGGTGGAGGGATAGGGTAGTTGGGTGATGGTGGCTATTTTAAATGCATAGGTCAGAGAAGGTTTGTCTGAGTAGTTGATCTTTTTGAGCAGAAATCTGAAGTTAGGGAACAAAAGTCTTGAGAATACCCAGGAACAGAGTGTTTCAGGCAGATAGACTGCAGGGCCAAATCCCTGAGAGGTGAGCCTGCTGGTGGATTCCAGGGAAAAGTCTGATGAGGTCCTTATGCCAGGAGTGTGGTAGGTGGTAAACTCACTGTATGTTGCTCTGTAACTCAGGTATAAACTCCAGATTCTATTCTAAATGTAATAGAAACCAGCAGAGGGTTGAGGGAGTTAGGGAGTGATGTAGTCTGACTCTGGTTTTTAATCTAAAGGCTTAATCTGGTTGCCGTGGAGGGAACATAGACTGTACACAGCAAGAGGGGAAGCAGGTGATGGTGAGAGAGGAGTCAGGCAAGAGATGATGGTGGTCTGACTAGGGGGAGGTGTCAGTGGAGGCAGTGATGTGGGCAAGTTCTGGGTATGTACAGGGGATGATTAAATAAGGCCTTCGTTAGAGCACATCTCATCCGCAGGTTTCTCAGTGAAGGAGTGGGGAATGGTGGGTGGAATTATGTACCAATAGAGGCTCCTCCCCTTAAGTGGTTCGTGGGGATGCCAGGTTTATAGGTTCTGCAGCAAGACTGCATTCTGAGGCTTAGCAACATGGTATTGTGCAAGTAAAGACGTTTTCAAGACAGAGCTATAATAAATATAAAATGACTTGGCTCTGTTCTCTAGTTTATGGTGCTAGGATGTACGTAGGTATGGAGCATGGTCCAGGTAAAGAGAAATCACTTTGTGACTCCACAACCTCCTGGTGTAAGGTGCTTCTTCTCTTGAGCATTTCATCTGATCCTCTAAAAACCACCATGTTTCATTTCACTCAGCCTAATTGTGAAGGGATCTTCAGACACGGCATATTTTTTTCATCTTTAACAAGTTGGTTGAAGGCCACAGATACCTAAGGAGGCACATGTGAGGTCTCACCTCCCTTCCTTTGATTGCTGTCTCTCCCCCAACCCCTAACACCAACCTCTATTCCTGAAGTCTTTGTTCCTCATGCAACTCTGAGCTCCAGTTTCTTCTTTCCTTGACCTGCCCTGAGCTGTGGTTGCAAATATATGCAGCATCCCAACTCAGTTATCTTTTACATCTCCTCAGGATAGGAGCCACATCCAATGAGACGTGAGACCCGATACACACAAATAAAACATTTCTGTGGAGGCAAACCAAGCCCCCAGATAATTTCCCTTTGTGACTCTCTTTTCCAGTGTGCATTTTTACCTTTCAAGGAAAGAATAGCATCAGTACCCTTACTCATTGTCCTGTCTGCCACCACCCCCCAACCCCGCCACTACCTCCCTCACCATATTACAACATCTATGTTTTTTGAGGTACTCCACAAAAGATACTCTTTTGTGCTCAGCAGAATCTTACAGAAGAAAAAAGTCGCTCATGAAAAGGTACGGCAAATGTGTAAATTCCACTTTTTGCAGAAAGTTGGGCTGAGGGGTGGGAGTGGGCTTGACTTGCCTCCATAGATTGTGGGGAGAAGAGGTGTTGATCGAAAATGGAAGAGGAGATTAGATGGCTGGAAAAAGGGTAGAAAAGGGAACAGGTCAGGAAGGGGTGATTAGAATAGGTTGGGTAAGCCAAAGCCAGGTCTACCCATAGAGCATCCTGAGAAGAGAAGTGAATAACCTCTAGGCCATCCCCACGTAAGGGGAGATCTGAAGTCCTAGCACAAGAGGGATTTCAAGACCTGAAACCCATATCTTAGAATGGGGGATGTAGCTCATTTCATAGGGAACGGTTGCCCCAAATGGTGATAGAGATTGTTTCTGGAAACTGAGATAGAGGAGATGTAAAAGGCAGTGGACCCATAATTACCCCTTGATTGGGTGCAAGGCCTCTTTGCACTATATGTGCTGCTGCAGATGTAACCCAAAGTAAATGAAATTTTGAACCATGTCCAGTGCATGCATTATACTTGAAAATCTTTGAAATCTGAGATTTTACCTAACTTAGGCCTTTGAGTACAAGGAACAGCTCAGAAGGGTAGCTGAGAGAAAGTGGTACAGGAGATATGCTAAGGAACTGTGACTATTTTGTGCCTCTCTATGAGCTGTCCTCCCAAATTCTCCTTTGACCTGTTTGTATAGGAATGCGTGGGCCTTTCATACTTCCCTATGTGTTAAAAGCGTCTGATTTAAATCCTACAAAGTCTTAGAAATTACAGCAGTTCTTTTTTTTTCACGACTTTTCTCAGCATTATTTATGTGTAATTGGCTTGTAACATTGTATAAATCTAAGGTTTACAATGTGATGATTTGATACACTTAATATATCAAAGTAGCTAAGGTCAGTTAACATGTGTATGACCTCACATAATTACCCTTTTTTGTGTAGGTAATGAGAACACTTAAGATTTACTCTCTTAGCAACTTTCAAGTATATAATACAGTATTGTTAATTGTGGTCTGTACATTACATTCTGTACATTACAGTCCTAGAACTTATTTATCTTATGACTGAAAGAGTACGACTTTGACCGACATATCCCCTTTTCCCTCATCCCCAGCTACTGACGACCACCATTCTACTCTATTTCTATGAGTTTAACATTTTTAGAGTGTACATTATAAATGATATCAGACATATTTGACTTTCTCTGACTTATTTCACTTAGCATAATGCCCTCAAGATCCATCCAGGTCATCACAAATGATAGGATTTCCTTCTTTTTCACAACTGAGTAATATTCCAGTGTGTGTGTGTGTGTGTGTGTGTGTGTGTGTACGTACGTACTACATTTTCTTTATCATTTTCTTTATTATTAATGTCCATTACTTTGTCGATGAACATTTAGGTTGTTTCCATATCTTGGCTATTTTGAACAGAGCTCCAGTCAACGTGGGGGTACAGCCATCTCTTCAAGATTCTGATTTCCTTTCCTTTAGATCTATATACCCAGAAGTGGGAATGCTAGATCATCATATGGGAGTTGTATTTTTAATTTTTTGAGGAACCTCCATACTGCTTTTCGTAGTGGCTATACCAGTTAACATTCCCGCCAACAGTGCATGAGAGTTCTCTTTTTTCCCACATCCTCATTAACACTCACTATTTCTTGTCCTTTTGATAATTGCCCTCCTAACATGTGTCAGATAATACAGCAGGGTTTTGTGTTTTGTTTTGTTTTATTTGCCACTCTACATCCCTCTTGAGGAAGCACAGTTAGCTTTAAGAAGTTTTGTGATTCTAGGGCAGCCCCCGTGGCTCAGCGGTTTAGTGCCGCCTTCAGACCAGGGCCTGATCCTGGAGACCTGGGATCGAGTCCCATGTCAGGCTCCCTGCATGGAGCCTGCTTCTCCCTCTGCCTGTGTCTCTGCCTCTCTCTCTGTCTCTCTCTGTGTCTCTCATGAATAAATAAATAATCTTAAAAAAAAAAAGAAGTTTTGCGATTCTAATCTATATTTAAATAACTCACATATAGATGGTGAGTGAGAGTCCCTGAGGACCACCCCTCCCCTCCATCAGCTCCATCCTCAGACTCTCACCACAGAACCTACCTGGCAACCATCACACAACGTAGTGGACTCAAATTGAACTGAACCACTCAGATGCCCTTATGAATGAATCCTCATCCGCTCTCTCCAAAAGATAATCGAAACGGCCACTGTTCCTTTACAAACCAGTTTAGCAGAATGAGTTACTGAGAGAGGCTTGTTTGGACTGAACAGGTTGTGGAAGACATTGTGTTATTTACTGTACCGCTCCCCGTGAAACTCTCCCGGAGCATGCTGTCCCTCTGACCCAGACACATTATTCCTAAAGAGCTACCCCCTGTCTCCATCAGAGGACACTTTCATCTCAGAAGATGGCTTGGGATGCAGAGCAACTGGAAATGATCTTTTGTTTTACGAGAATGAGGCTCTTGTGAGAAGAGATACAGACCTGTCCAAAGGAGAGAGCCCGAGAGGCCTGGTCTGTGCTCCGTGTGCATGTGGACAAGCACTCTCCCTAACACTCTGGGACCTTTCTTCACTAGTGTGGGCATTTCTTTTCTTTTTCTGTGCAGTGAAAGTCAGGTCATGAATATTTTTTGTAAGTAGAGAGGCTCCCCTGTTTTATCACAAATTGTATTTTAGCTGTGTTTTTCCATTTTCAAAATTCAGTGGCCGTACTTAGCAACTTGGGCATTTACTTTAACTGAAAATGACCCTATCCAGTCTCCCTCAATTTTTCTTAATGATTTTGCTGCCGCTTGTGGTTGTCTAACCCAGATTAAGGCAGGCCTCTGAAAGCCAGCTTCAGTCCAGAGACATATTAGAGAAAACATTGAAGATCATTGAAAAAACAATTTAATTTTTTAGTGAGGGACACCCGGGTGGTCCAGCAGTAGAACATCTGCCTTTGGCTTGGGTCGTGAACCAGGGGTCCTGGAATCAAATCTTGCATCAGGCTCCCTGTGGGGAGCTTCCTTCTCCCTCTGCCTATGTCTCTGCCTCTCTCTCTGTCCCTCAAGAATAAATAAATAAAATCTTTTTTAAAGATTTTTAAGTGAATAATCTCAAAGAATCACAAGGCATTGGCATTCATGAACACAGCACAACATACTGAAGTCTACTCCCATGAATCTCTAGCTCTGTCACTCTGGTGACTTTGTCTTCCTTTAACCCCCCTCAGAAATCTCCCTCTTTCTCTGTCTCATCTTCCACAAAACTTTCCCTTCTAGCTGAGCCCACCTGAGGTTTTCAGTGGCTGGCATTAACAATTCTTCTCGTCTAGTTAGCCCTCTCCTTCCTAGTGTCAATCCAGCCTGCTGCAGCTCCACCACTGACCTCACCCCTTCGCCAGGCAGCAGCACAAAATCATACAAGCTGGTCTGGCCTCATGCAGCTCATCAGTGAGGTGGCTTGGCAGTGGGGTGCTAGGAGGCTTGAGTGCTAATACAAGTCTCTGTCTGGTTATTATCTGCAAGTCTTTTCTTTAGCAGTCAGGACCCAATCAAAAGAATTAAGTCAAATGGACATGAAAATGTACTTCTTCCTTAAACACACACACATATGCACACACACACCCGTTGGACAAATTGTTCAATGTCTGAGATGGCTGTGACAGCCACAATAAATGGGGAGAGAGTTTCTGGAATGGACTTTCAAATTCCTCATCCTGAAGAGCTATACCGCAAATTCATGACCATTGATCTTGGACTTAGTGAGGAACTAACTGACTGCAAATGAATCAGCAGGAATTAACCGCCAGCCTTAGGAAAACAACTCACATTTCAGGCCCTTCTGAGATGAGTGGAATTTTATCAACTGCATATACAAAGGAGGGCATGTGAGCCAATCTGTTAGTTATCTCTTCAGAAATATTTGTTACTGCCTTATAGTTTACCCTAACAGTGTACTGTTTGTGTTACTTCAGGTCTTAATGACTGGCTGGAAAAGGCTTTTATCTTAAGAGTGACTTCCATTCAGGCAGAGGGGACCTTTTGTGGAAATATGTAATAGTTATGTATACAAAAAGAATTTCCCTTTTTTTCAGAAATTCACTTTACTGTACATTTGTGGGAAAGTTGAGTGAGAGCATGGGTCTGGGTTAGACCACCTGGGGTCAAGGCCTAGCCCCAGCCTACCACTCACTAGGTGGTACAGCTAAATGAGTGAATGCTCTGTGCCTCAGTTTCCTTTTCAGTATGAGGGAGACATCAATGGTTCTACTTCAGAGAGCCCTTGTGAGTATTTTTTAAAAATATTTTATTTATTTATTCATGAGAGACACAGAGAGTGGGGTAGAAACATAGGCAGAGGAAGAAGCAGGCTCCCTGTGGGGAACCCAATGCAGGACTGCAACCCAGGACCCCAGGATTATGGCATGAGCCACCCAGGTGCCCGCCTTGTGAGTATTTTTTTTTTTTTTTTTTTCCGCCTTGTGAGTATTAAATGAGTTGTCATATGTCAGGTTTTCAGAACTGGATCTGGAACATTAAAATGGCTCTTATAAATGATAGCTCTCCTTTCTTCCTCTCTTATGCCATCTCCTCCTCCTCTTCTCCTTCCCCCTCGTCCCTTCCCTCTTCCTTCTCCTTATTTCAGTGAAGGAAGAGATCCTTGATTTATTGCTAGGTCTTCATGATCATATACCAAAGTTGTAGTAGTATAGCAGAGGCCTTAAAATAATCTCTCAAAAAACAAGTTTTTGTAAAGACATTGCAGTAATCACTATATATTGGAGAAAAACTCAGTTTTCTTTTCATTAATGCAGCAGTGGCCAAATCACCATTTTAACAGAAGTTTTCATGTAGCATTTACTTTGGATATGAATCCCTCACTGAAAGAATACAGGGATGCATTCTCTCATGGATAAAGTTTCCTGACAAGGGAGAGACTTGTAGTTTCCTGATGTTACTTTCCAAGAAGGTTAGATGTCTTTGTAACTTTTATTCATATCCCTGTGATTCATAGATTTGTCCAAATCCTTTCTGAATCCATTCATACATTCATATATCATCTATCAAAGTAGTTATTTACTGTGCTTTGTGGTTAAACAACAACAACAACAACCCATAAATAATAACTGACTTGGTGGTTAAGAAGTCTTGCCCCAACTGAGACCAACCTGGATTTGAACCAGCATTGCCACTTGACCAGGCAGTGAAAGCTAATCTCTGCATCTGTAGAAAGGGGGTATAATTCCTGCCTCATAGAGCTGACGTGAGGATTAAATCAAAGCAGGAGAGAGGATAGATGATTGGGCAGGCTCTTATCATGAATGCTCATCTAGTCTAACAGGAGGCCCACTAAGAATAGCAGAGAGGAATTAGCTAGCCTCCAACTTTTCAGGAGTCCCAGCAGTGCAGCAGTGGGTGGAGAACTAGCATTACAGAAGAGTCAGAGCAGGGCTCTTAAGAAACCTGATAAAGTGCTATCAGAACAACCATGCATGCCCTTCTCTCTAAAAGCGGCTCTGAATCTTCATCAACCACTCATTCTGTTTCTTGATTGGAAATTGTCACTGCATGATGTAGAAATCAAACCCCCTTCCTATATGAAAGCCTCGGTGTGCATTGATAAAGGAATCCGGGCTGGACTTGGATTTGGTTGTGTGTCTTTTGTGGGAGCTTGTCAGAAGATGAATGTCCAGGGGCTCTTAATGACTGGATAATAGTTCCCTGGTCACTGAATAATGAACCCCATATGAACGAAGGAAATATGTTGTCTGGCCTCAGAAATGATTAAATGATTCGGGAATGAGGCCTGCAGGTCGAGTGTTAATTATTAAGGGTGCTATAGTAAGAGAGGCTTTATCACCCTCTCATCCTTACATCTGTGGGCGCCTCTCCTCTTGTCCTCTCGAAGACATGGGCAAGACCTAAGAATGCTAAGAGACCATAAGCACCCTATGCACATATCTCAGCACATGTAGTTCATTAAGAGAGGTACCCTGCTTCCATGGCACACAGCTAGGAAGTCACAAAGGCAGGTCTGGAAAAGAAAGGCCTTTGAAACCAGTGCTCCATCTGGAGTCATCCGTTGTCTGGTAATCTGTTCTTGTCCTATGGAAGGGAAAGGAGCTGGCATCAGACTCAGTGGCATTCTTTTTTGCCCCTAGAAGAGTTTATACATCCCCATCTCAACCATTCCCTATTCTACTCTACTGTTGCAATACTTCCCCATCCCCAGAAAGAAAGATGTTGGGGGAGACAGGAAACACGTCCTCCTATTGAAAGAGACAGGAAACACATTCCAGCATATGTGGCATCTTAAGCTCCATACCCACCAGTGCCCCATCAGCTCCCCTTCAGCCGAATCCAGGATAGACTCTTTTTTTTTTTTTTTTTAAGATTTTATTTATTCATGAGAGACACACAGAGAGAGAAAGAGGCAGAGACACAGGCAAAGGGAGAAGCAGGCTCCATGCAGGGAGCCCGATGTGAGACTTGATCCCAGGTCTCCAGGATCACGCCCTGGGCCGAAGGCAGGTGCTAAACTGCTGAGCCACCCGGGCTGCCCAGATTCCACTCTCTTGAGACTTTTTGTGAATTATCTCTCTGGCTCTTATTTACGTGTTCTTCCTAACCTTCCTCAACCAACTGATCCATCTCAAGATAATACATTCATTCTTCCTTTGCCACACCTTCTTTCAGAGAAAAACAGAAAGCCTTGGATTAAAATGGTTGGGATCTCTCTAGGAGAGAGGTTTAGGACAGTCCAAAGGACAGACAGTTGACATAAATGATGGCTTCAATGCTGGGCACTGGTGAGGGAGTCCACATCAATTCAGAATAGAGCCTGACTCTTCAGTGGGACTTGCATATCAGATCTTCCTGGACTGGTCCTATCAACTCTTCTCTTCACATTTCTGTGCCCATCCTAGAATTCTTCATGTCGGCCATATTTAATTACTTATAGTTCCCATTTGCCATAGTCTCACTGGCCTCTGAACTAACTGGCTCATTGCCTGAATTTGTCCTTCCCACACACACTATGCTCCTTAGGACTCCACTGAGATCTATCACCTCCTCTAAGGCTTCTGCCTTGCATAGGAGGGGGGGTTTCTCCTTTTTATCTCCTTTTTGTCACAACAACCACATACATGCACTTCTCATAGCTGTAGACACTGTGTACTCTACTTCCTTACCTTCTTGTATCCTTCCTCACCCACTCCCCCAGAGGAGGCTGTGAGCTCCTTCAGAACAGGGACTGCTTCCTCCTCCTCCTAGACATAACCCCAGGACTGAGTGCTATGTTCTTTGGCAGATAGTAGGTGCCCAGTAAATATTGCTGAAGGAAAGAAGGAAAGAAACACAGAAAAGCAACACAGGATAACCCAGCACTTGACTCAAAGATAGAAAGCAGCTAGTTCCTTCCACTTTCTCATGTCCAAACTGAGCTCAAAAGGTGTTTTTTGCCCAGAAGTGTGTCCATAAATTGGTGTAGTTTACCGAGAGGTCATAGCAGGCAGTAAGAATAACACTACAATTCCAATAAGAAAAAAAAGGGCAAAGGATATGAAGAGATGCTTCATGTAGACGGAAGTGCAAATGAATGATATCAGCACATGGAAAAAGCACTCAATGTCATTAGTAAATTATGAAACATCAAATTAAAATAAATATATAGGTACCCACTTCCATGTTTCAATTCCTTGCATATTTTTGAAAAGGATAGTGCCCTTTATGGACGAGGGGGTGCTGAAGTGAGTTTTACACCACTGAAGCAAGACTAAATGGAGCCAGCACCCCCCAAGGCCTTTTCTCTCTGGTTTTCAAATACAAGCAAGCATTAGTTTTCACTAGAGAATAAGGATGCAATAGGCATAGGAGAATTGCTGTCTTTGTGACATTAACATTTTGGGATTTTGAGATAATGGGGGATATGTACAATCTTCATACTTCCTCTAGTAGAAACCCCCCCGGGCCAGACCTCTCTGTGTCTAATCTCTACACATATGAAGTCTAAAAGTGTAATTTTCTTGCTTGTTATTTTTGAACAACTTCTATTTTTAGATTATTAAAATGTATCAAACAATCTCAATTTGAAATCACTTTTCCTTTATTAGGTTGATTTGAGGCATATTCTAAAAAAAACCAAGAGTGTTTTATATTAAAATGTACCAAAGCCCTGTTTTGAAATGTTCAAAACATTTAGAATGGGCAGTTTATAATTACCCTAGAAATTGCTTAATAATAACTATTACATTGGAAAGGGCGAAATCACTTTCTACCAAGCAAGGTACAGTAATTAATCACTAAGGGCCTGCCTGACTCAAAGAATTGATAATCGTCTGTGAGCTCCTTCAAACAAGTCTCTGCTTTGTCTAAGATTGTTCCAGCTTTAGAATTAGCAGTGTAGGCAGTGTCCGAGTGGAATGTGGTCAGTCTGTGTGTGTGGAGGAATGTGCTCCAGATAGCGGAGGGGTGCTCAGAGCATGAGCCTTCCCCTCCAGACAGTTGGTTTTCCTTGGGCACTCCCAGCCTCCTCCATAACCCCTGTATTGCTTGTCACAGAACCCAGAACATTGCAGTTCTCCATACAAGCTTTCAAGATGAGGAGAGTTTAGACGTGAACCAGGGTTACATATGCTGTAGTCATCGAAGCTTTCACCATTGTCTGCTCTTTAATGCCTCCGTAACAAAATTCTGTTCAATCCAGCGGATATCAGGCACTGACCTATTGCTGCCAAAATAAGAAACACAAAATTTATTTTAAGATGAGCATGATAGGAGAGATGAGACAAGTTCAAAAGCATAGCCCAGCTATACAGGCATACTTCATTTTATTGTGCTCTGCTTTATTGCACTTCGCAGATGCTGCCTTTTTTTTTTTTTTTTTTAAACAAATCAAAGGTTTTGTGGCAACCCTGCATTGAGCAAGTCTGTCCGTACCATTTTTCCAACATTTGCTCATTTCATGTCTCTGTGTCACATTTTGGTAATTCTCTCAAAATTTCAAACCTTTTCACTAGTATTATGCTTATCAATAGTATGATGATCTGTGATCAGGGGTCTTTGATGTTACTATTTGTAATTGTTTGGGGCACCACAAGCTGCACCCATGTATGATGGGGATGTTATTGGTAAATGTTGTGTGTGTTCTGACTGCTTCATTGACCGGGCGTTCCCCTATCTCTCTCCTTCTCCTTGGGCCTCTCTAACCCCCGAGACACAATATTGAAAGCAGGGCAGTGGATATCCCAACAATGGCCTCTAAGTCTTCAAGTGAAAGGAAGAGTCACACATCTCTCACTTGAAATTAAAAGCTAAAAATACTTGAGTTTAGGGAGGAAGGCATGTCAAAAGCCAAGATAGGCCTAAAGCTAGGCCTGTTGCACCAAATAGCCACATTGTGAATGTGAAGGAAAAGTTCTTGAAAGATGTTAAAAGTGCTATGTTCCAGTGAACATACAAACAATAAGAGAGTGAAGCAACCTTATTGCTGAGATGGCGAAAGTTTGAGTGGTTTGCATAGAAGATCAGACTAGCCATAACTTTCTCTTAAGCCAGAGCCTAATCCAGAGCAAGGCTCTATCTCTCTTCCATTCTATGAAGGCTCAGGGAGCTGCAGAAGAAAAGTTGGAAGCTAGCAGAAGTTAGTGCATGAGGTTTAAGGAGAGAAACCATCTCTGTAACATAAAAGTGCAAGGTGAGGCAACAGGTGCTGATACTAAAGCTGCAGCAAGTCATCCAGAAGACCTAGCTGTGATAATGAAGGTGGCTACGCTAAACAATTTCTAATATAGATGTGACAGCCTTCTGGATGCCACCCAGGACATTCATAGCTAGAGAGGAGAAGTCAGTGCCTGGCTTCAAAGCTTCCAAGGACAGGCTCACTCTCTTGTTAGGGGATCATGCAGCTGGTGACTTGAAGTTGAAGCCAATGCTCATTTCCCATTCTGAAAATCCTCGGCTCTTCTGAACTATGCTAAATACACTCAGCCCGTGCTCTAGAAATGGAACAGCAAATCTTGGATGACAGCACATCTGTTTACAACATGGTTTACTGAGTACTTTAAGCCCATTGTTGAGATCTGCTCAGGAAAAAAAAAAAAGTGTTTTCTTTTTCCCCCAAAATATTACCACTCATTAGCAATACACCTGCTTCACCCAGGAGCTCTAATGGAGACATAAAATGAGATGAAATGTTGTTTTTATGCCAGCTAACACAACATCTACTCTGCAGTATGTGGAACAAAGAATAATTTTGACTTTCAGGTCTTCTTATTTAAGGAATACATTTTGTAAGGCTATAATTGCCATAGATTGGTAATTTTTCTGATGGATCTGGAAAAAATAAGTTGAAAGCCTTCTGGAAAGGATTCCCCATACTAGATGCCATTAAGAACATTCATGATTCATGGGAAGAAGTCCAAACACCAACACAAACAGAAGTTTGAAGAAGTGATTTTAACCCTCATGGATGACTTAGTGGGGCTTAAAAACTTCAGAGGAGGAAGTAACTGCAGATGTAGTAGAAATAGCAAGATAATGAGAATTAGAAATGGAACCAGAGGATGGGACTGAATTGCTTCAAACTCATGGTCAGACTTGAGTGGATGAGGAGCTGCTTCTTATGGATAAGCAAAGAAAGTGGTTTCTTGAGATGGAATCTACTCCTGGTGAAGATGCTATGAAGACTCTTGAAATGTTAAAAGATAGATAGATAGATAGATAGATAGATAGATAGATAGATAGATAGAATATTATATAACCTTAGTTGATTAAGCAATGGCAAGGTTGGAGAAATCGACTCCCGTTTTGAAAGTTCTCCTGTGGTTAAAATGCTGTCAAACAGCATTGCGTGCTATAGAGAAATTGTTCTCCAAAGGAAGATTCAGTTGATATGCAGTCTTCACTGCTGTCTTATTTTAAGAAATTGCTTGAGCCACCTCAGAGTTCAGCAACCCCCACCCTGATCAGTCACCAACCATCAACATCCAGGTTCACTAATAAAAAGATTATGACTTGCTAAAAAGCTCAGATGATAGCATTTTTTAGCAATAAAGTATTTTTATTTTTATTTATTATTTTTTAAAAGTCACTAAATATTTAAGGAATTTTACATGTGATTCCTTCCACTCACTGCCAGTCACTGTAGTGCCTTCAAAGTCCGAATCATAATCTTCAAAATAGCCCTTTTATTTATTTTAATTTAATTAAATTAATTTATTTGAGAGTGAGCAAGAGAGAGAATGAGCAGGGGGAGGAGCAGAGGGAGAGGGAGAAGCAGACTCCCTGATGAGCAGAGAGCCCAGTGTGGGGCTCGATCACAGGGGCTTGATTGCAGGACCCTGAGATCATGACCACCCCAAGGCAGATGCTTAACAACTGAGCCACCCAGGCACCCACAAAATAACCCCTTAAAAAAAAAAAAAGTTTGTTCAGTCCAGATTTGTCACTTTTGGTCCTCCAGATGGACTTCTTTGATCTCCACCTGAATATGGACCTCACCTGTAATCTTTGGGATCCAGTTTCTTTACGTTAGGGCCCTAGAAGTCAAATTGTAGGAAATATATTGATTGCTATTTTGGCAAGTGATCTAAACTTACTCTTCCTTAATCATTTCTAAAATTGAAAAGTCTTGTTACTTCCATGCTACTCCTTGAGCCTAGCAGAAAATGTTACAGGTAGCAATAAAGTATTTTTCAATTAAGATATCTGTTTGGATTTTTTTTAGCTATAATGCTATTGCATACTTAATAGACGGCAATATAGTGTAAACAATCTATACCTAGTGGGAAACCAAAACATTTATTTGACTCACTTTATTGCGATGTTTGCTTTATTACAGCGGTCTGGAACTGAACCCACATTATCTCTGTGGTGTGCCTGTATAGTTCAGCTGAGAATGTCAATTTGAGGGCATCCATAGACCAAAGATGGACTTGAAAAGAGCATTTTCACACCCATTACATTTGTATGCAAAAAAGATTTGCAAAGAATGGGATTTTTTTTTTTTTCTTTTAGAGATGCTTTTTATTCCTTGGAGAATCTAGCAAGAAAAAGAAAAAAAAGGACCCCCCGAAACAAACAGGACTGAAGCACTCATGGATAAGGAGAAATACTGATTCATATATGAACTAAAGTCAGCTCTCTGCTTTTTTCCTTTTTTTGGAAAAAGGCTTTATTAAACTCCTCCTGTGTGCCAGACACTTGGAGTAACAGTGCAGGCACACAGTCTACATAATGAACTGTTCCTGATGAGTCCCTGAGAAAGACCAGGGCTTACTTAGCAGACAGCAAATATTAAATGCTATTTGTTGAATGAAACCATTGGAAGCAGAAACAGCTGATGGATGAGCTGGAGTCTTCCAGAGTGAGAAGCCACAATTTCCCAATGCAACTGACCATCTACCCATCTTTGGTTTGGAGCTTCAGAGAGTCCTGCCTCTTTGCCCTTCCAGAAAAGGGTTTTCCTTCCGTAATTGCATTTTCTATTTATTTATTTGTTTGTTTGTTCATTCATTCATTCATTCATTCATTCATTTAGAGCTGCCTCTACTCTTCTTGCTCTAGAACAGTCATTCTGCCTCTTTTTTTTCTGTCAAAGATTTATTTATTTTTTTGTATATTCTTTTATTGGAGTTTGATTTGCCAACATACAGTGTAACACCCAGTGCTCATCCTGTCAAGTGCCCCCTCAGTGCCCATCACCCAGTCACCCCAGCCCCCCGCCCACCTCCCTTCCACTACCCCTTGTTCATTTCCCAGAGTTAGGAGTCTCTCATGATCTGTCACCCTCACTGATATTTCCCACTCATTTTCTCTCCTTTCCCCTTTAATCCCTTTCACTATTTTTTATATTCCTGCCTCTTCTGAATTGGCCCTCACTTGTTCACTCTTGACCCTCAAGGTAGGCTACACCTAGGCTGTGCAAATAGCAGTTATTGAGTAAGGATATAAAGAAAGATAGAGGAACATCATTTTGTTGTACCCCTGGTTTCACTTAAATAATGGTCACTTTTCTTAGTTATAGAAGCTGTTTATTATTTTAAAATCATTCTAACTAAAGTAATACAGTACTTGAGTTAGTATTTTGATTAAAGTAATCTATGTGCATGGCCAAAAAAATATTAAAGGCTTATTATGGATGATAAATCCCCTTCTCACTTCCTCTTCTCATTTGTTAATGTAGTTAATTAACAATTTTGGTTAATTACTGATGTTTATGTTATCCCTTTTCTTTTTATATCCTGATGGATTTTGTACATTAGGAATAATATTCCCTGTAGAACTAGCAGAGCTTTCTAAAGCAGCAGCTAACATTTATTGAACATATACTATAGACTAGGCGCTGTTTTCATGTATTAATTCAGGTGACTCTGTGTGTGAGATTATGTACCATAGATATTCTCATTTTACCAGTGAAGAAATCAGGGCACAGAAAGGATAAGCAACTTGTCCAAGGTCATATGGTTAGGTATTCCAGCTCTACAGGCCAAGCTTTTAGCCATTATGAATATTTACTTCTTGAAAAACTCCTGCCAAGTAAGGAAATAAAGATCCTAGGCAAGAATTTGTATTCAGAATATTAAGGCTCAAATTTAGTTAGCTTGGGAGACAGGATGTTCAAAGGAAGGCACCCAAGAGGAACAAGTGTATGCCATAAGCTTAGTATAGTTTTTTCTTTTCAATGGCTTATGTTTGTAAACACTTCTTGTAATGCCTTTCCCAAGCTCGCATATTTCCGGAGCATATCATAATTGTCTACCAAAGAATCTTCATGCAAATTCTGGATAAAGAGGCAATCAAGAGCATTTAATAAAGGTGTCAAGATGTTGGACATTTTTAAGATTTTATTTATTCATTAGGGACACACAGAGAGGCAGAGACATAGACAGAGGGAGAAGCAGACTCCTTGTGGGGAGCCCAATGCAGGACTTGACCCCAGGACCCTGGGATCATGACCTGAGCCAAAGGCAGATGCCCAACCACTGAGCCACCCAGGTGCCCCCCAATGTTGGACATTTTTAATATGAGGACATTAGCACAAAATTCTTGAGATTGGAACAGCCTTGGAAAAAATTTTTATCACATATATGTCATTGATCAGAAAAACACTGGGTAAGAAGGTATGAAAGTAGATGCAAATTTCACCATTTTAGCGAATAACTGTAAGATCCCTTTTTACCAGAGAGAGTAGCATATATAGCATTCTGCTTTTCTTCCTTCCCTATCTACTGAATACATTTGTGAAAGCTGTTAACTTTAAAAAAAAAATAATTCTGGCATTATAAACTCATGCCAGCACTTACCTCCATCCAACTGGCCCATTTTAAAGCCAGTGCCATTGATTATAAAGGTAACCTTATAGCAGCAAAGCTTAGGAAAACTGAGATAGGGCCAGTGAGTTGTTGATAATAGAAGAATTGACAGGATCCAGAAAATGGGGTGAGTCCGTACTACCTAAAGTATGTGCAGCCAACTAATTTCTTCCAAGTTCTAAAAACGTAAGATTATATATGTATACAACACATATATCCAATATATATATATATTGCAATATAATATATATATATATTACAATACATCAAAATGAAGCCCAGAGGTTTGGTGGGAAACTGTGTGTCTGCATGATGGCAGCCACCACAGAAACAATCCAGCCCCCCTCTGATGTAAGCTGGGGCATAAAATGCTAAAAATATCACCAACGCATTGCTCTTACCCCAGATCTATTTTGACTAGCACAGCTTGCGACTGTTTACATAGAGAGAAGGGGGAGCAGATTTGGAATGGGGTGTCAGCCTACTGTTCCTGACGTGCATTTTAATAGGCCACCTGACAAGATCAACAGGAAGAAAAGAAAAATTGTGAACAGGTGTGAGGGAGCCAGAGGAAGATGGTCCTGCTTCTCCCTCCTCTTAATCAAGTTGGCACATTGTTCTGCTGCCAGGATTCGCCGGCTTATATCGGTGGCTGTGCTAATTGCCTCCAGTGTGGGGCTTGATTAAGGGGGCCCAGAGTCCCACATTGATTCCCCTGTGCCTTAAACAAAAGGAAAACTGGATTTTTGTCTGGCTGTTTCACTGTCAGAACCCGAAATGCTCCATTCGTCTGCACAGAGGCTTGTTGGCGGGTGCCGTTCCTGACGGCTGCATCGCCATGGAAATGTGTGACACATTTGTTGATGAGTTGTCTGTTTCCAGATGGACATCTTCAATCCTAGCACCAGCCTTTGAGAAATTTAACAGACCATTTTTTAAGTATTTCCTTTGTACGAATTGTGGTTTTATCTAAGGGTCTTGCTGGCTTTCTTTGTTTTATACCACAACGGATTTTATTCAGTGTGTTGTGTAAGTAATAATGATAGGCCTGGCTTTGTAGTTGTGCCTGTTTGTTTTTTCTTTCTTTGTATCCTGCATTGTCCAGCCAGCCATGGTTGTTAATGACACACTAAAACCTATTCTCTTTCTGAACTGGTGATGATTCTGCCTTGATGTTTAAAAAAAAGCCTGTGTTTGGGATAATACTGCTTTGAAAGTCAAGTTGCCAGCGGCTTTCCCATTTCATTGAAGAAAAATAGTAGGAAAAATATTAATAGTTTGTCTATTACTTTCAATTCAGTTGTGTTCCTGGAGGGTAAAAAAAGCAAATGAAGACTGACTATTGCTAGACTGCCCAGAGACAGTGGGCTGTGCCTCGGTGGATGGAGAGGATGGGGCGAGGCAAGGATGAATCTTCTCTAGGACAAATCCTTTGCTGTGCAGTGGGCAAAGTACCATCTTTCAGAAGGTTCTCCTTAGGTCCTAAAATGTGCTTTCCTCATCTCATCTGAGGACTAGGATCCTACAGTCATAGAAATCCACCAAAATTATGTTTAAAAACTTGTGTGTGTGTGTGTGTAAGATTTATATTTAAATAATCAGAAATCATAAGTAATTAAGATCACAATTTAGTCAAGTGAAATGTTAGTATTTATCCAAATGAACTATGTTTTACAAATATTAATGTCCCAAACTGACATTAGAGAGGTTATCTCTTTCATTTTTTACCTTTATTTTTATCTCTGCGTAATTGTACTGAAGGCATAATTTGTCAATGTCCTTTTTTTTTTCTTTTGGTAATTAACAAGTGCTTTTCTAACTTCTGAGTAAGTAATCCTTAATTAAATGTGTCTGTTTTGTTAATTTACTTTCATTTTTTTCCTCTTACTACTAAATTGGAATGTGAAATTCTTGTGTGTTGCGATTGCGGATCCGAGTCCACTGATTAACATTTAGGACTCGGTATTCCTGAAGGGCTCATTACTGTATCCTCACACCGGTCTTTCTAATTTCTTTAGAAAGAAGTAGAATCAATAACTACCTTGAATTGTCAGGTGGAAAAAACAATTGGCTTAGCCATGAACATGGAGTCTCATTCAGATACATGCTTTCATGTACTACTTTCATAAGGATGATTTTGAAAAATATTTGAACAGTATAATTACTTGGCAAGATGTTACTTTAGCTAACATCTTTGGGGGTAGTGTGTTAAGGGGTAGTATGAGAAACCTGAAACTAGATAGAAAATAGTATTATAAATAATAAGGCAGGAAGTTATATACTTAGTCATTGTACCAAATTCATCACAAGCAGTAAGAAAATACATTACAACTTCCTGAACTGAAATACACACTTTCTTAGCGATAAGCGTCTTTCAGGTAGACCAGCATAGGCATTATTCCATGCCATATACTAGGCAGCTGTCAATGTGTTGATGGGTGAAATTTTCCACTTGCACAATTTCAGTGATTTTTTTTTCCCAACAAATTAGATTAAAGATGACTTGAAGTCACACCTATTTGGACCTTTGGGCTCCCAAGTCATTACCTGTTGACAGGACTCTGACGAAAACATCATCGTCATTACCAAACTGCTACCCTGGAGAGGAGCTTGTGCTACACATTCTCCAGAGTTCGTCCTGTGATGTGTATTGATACTGAGATTTACTGTACTCTCTCTCTCTCTCTCTGGCTGTTATGAAGTCTAGATCCCATTACCTCGAGGGATATATCTATTAGATCCATTAGATACTGTGGCTCTTCATGCATGTGACTTTACAGAGACTGAAGTGTGTGTGGTGTGTGTGTGTTAGCATATGAAGTAAATGCAGACTATTCCACATTTAATATGGGGATCACAAATAGGAAAATTTTAATTCCCTATTGTTTGTATCTATTTTTTGATCAACTAAACTCTTTAATTGTAAACAATACCTTGTTTTTCCAAAAGAGGGAAATTAAGGTGTGAACATACTGCTGAAAGTTGCTGCCAGAGGCATTTTGAACTAGTGTTCTCATGGAGAAAAACTTCCTTAGACCATTATGTGGTATGCCTTGGTATGTATAGATTCCAGATAGTCTTTAGAGAGGGATGACCTGTGTTGCCTCTGCCACCATTTGCTTTCTGTGAAAGGACCAGGCAATGCCACATTCATTAGCTGCCTTCATGGTGCTGAGCTCTTCCCAGTGGGCAGAGGAGAGCACCTCCTAAAAAAAGGCTGGTTAAACATATTCCAGATTGTTTCAAATGAACCACAGATAAAGGCTGCAGGGAAAAGGCTCCAACTGATGATGCTATTGGATTTTTTTCACTGACAGTTTTCTACCATTGTGAAAAAGTTATAAAATGTCTTTTCTTTTTTTGGTGCTCAGATGAGTATAGGATCAAACCGGTGGAAGAGGTCAAATACATGAAAAATGGGGCAGAAGAGGAGCAGAAAATAGCAGCCAGGAACCAAGAAAACTTGGTAAGAATTGAATTTCTCAAATAACAATGAATTTTGGTGACACTGGTGACAATTGTAATAAAATCTGCACTGCATGTTTAAACTGTAACTTACACATTGGCACAAGATTTCTTGAAAATGCTATTGCTATTCATAGCTTGCCTGGAAGCGGCATGCTCATTCCTGTATCCTGTTTGTTTCTGAATAAGCCCCTCTTTAATCTTGATAGAGAATGCTCCAGGGGGAAATATTGCAAAATTATTAACATCTTAAAATGGTTAAATTTAAAGTAGAAAGCATGAAGGAGTATTGAGATTTATGGTGTGTGGGGGGGGAAACCAATATATTTTTTTCTTTTTCTCCACGTTTTTAACTCTTCTTACCCAGTTAGAATGAACAGCTAAGCTTCATTACTCTTCATGGAGTGTTGTTGATAAAGTTGCCTTTGAGAGGAAAATGATGCACTTTTAAGTTAGATCTCTATAAAAATAGTCCCTACTTCACATTCACAGTGTTAAAGGGATTGAGGCTTCTGAGTGAATGTGAGAATAGCAATGATCTGAAACAGAAAGTTAGGAAGCCCTTTGTTTCATATGAATCAGTATGCATATTACACCTTAATGTTCCATCTCTATGAAAACATTTAGTTAATGCCATATTAGCTGATTTCTTAAAAGACGTTACAGACCATTAAGAATGTGCATTTATTCAGTTGTGTGCAAGCAAAATTGTTTTTATATCTTATTTTGGGATTAATTATTTGCTATGCTTTCACATTTGAGTGGATGTATTTTTAAGAAGCTTGAAACGTCATAAAGTGTTTTCACCTGACTTAAACTCTTTTTTTTCCATTATGTGCTTTGTTTTTGTTTTTATGATTTCTGCTACAGCAGAGGGAGTTGGCCAGTGCTCATGAGTTTCAGGCTGTCATTTTCCATGATACTTTAATGAACATAATGGACTAATTCATTCTCCTCTGTTCTTTTCCGAACGTCTGAACTATACTTTGAAACACTGAAGTGACCAGCAACTGACTATTTTAGATCATTGTAAAAGAGTGAAAATACTCTGTAATAAAATATTGCTTTATAAATGGGACTTAGATTTAAGGTGTTGCTTGAGTCTCAGAGATCACCTATGGTATATTTTAACATTAGCACTTAAATCTAGAAAACAACATCTATGACTAGTAGTGGGAGTTACTATGATCCAATTTTTTACATCAATTTTTTTTAACTTTGAATAGATAAATAGAAGGCCCAAGGAGTTGAAGCATCAGTTGGTATTTTTCTACTTCATTTTACTGAAAATCAGACTTTGTCCTTGCTTGGTATAATTTCAGCTTGAGTTATAAATCTCATCTTTAATATTTCCATTGGAAACTAAAGAGACACTGGTGTTCAGGCTAGTAGTGGCTGTTCCTTGGATCTAAAAATAGAATCTATCCCTACTTTGCATACTTATATCTCTGAAATCCTGTATCTTACAGCATGTGAGTTTTTCTTCAATTTGCCCTCATCATATTTAAAGCTGATACACCTTTTACCTTCTTTCTAATTTCTCAGTCTCTCAACTCCTCAGTGCCAGTATATTCTTTTCCAGAACTTGGCCAGAACTGGCACTAGTGCTTTTCTTTGCAGACTGAATAAAAATTCAAAAAGAGAGAAATTTCTGGTTTGGGGTTTTTTGTTGTTGTTGTTTTGTTTTATTTTACTCTTAGACTATCTGTGACAGCCCCACTCCCCTTTTCTGCCAGCCAATCAGTCCAGACCACCAACAGGCATTTTTAAAGTATGTGCAGACTTGCCTGGAGGTTGGGGAGTAAGTGATTATCTTTGATTCTGAGATTTCTACACAGCTTTCCAAAATGAAGTGATTTTTCATTTATCTGATAGTATATTATCTTTGTCATCTGACCCATCCTTTGGGATACATAATCAACTATGCATGTTGTTTGAGAAAACTAATAGCCTCCTAAATTTGAAGCTTACATTGAGGTGGATGAAATAGGTTTAACAATTCTTTATTTTTCCATCCATTAAAATAATCTAAAAGACAAGAAGTTCTTGTTTTGGTATTTTTAAATTTTTATTTATTTTATTTTATTTTTTTATTTATTTATGATAGGCACACAGTGAGAGAGAGAGAGAGAGGCAGAGACACAGGCAGAGGGAGAAGCAGGCTCCATGCACCGGGAGCCCGATGTGGGATTCGATCCCGGGTCTCCAGGATCGCATCCTGGGCCAAAGGCAGGCGCCAAACCGCTGCGCCACCCAGGGATCCCTTGTTTTGGTATTTTTAGAAGGGTTTTTTTTTTCTTTTCTTCTTTTTACTCAAACTGTTAAGATTAAGAGGCTCAGCAAACTCAATCCAGATAGTGTGGCATGATGGTGACAGTTGTGGGCTCTAGAGACAGAAAACTGCCTGGGTTCAAATCTCAGCTCTGCCACTTGCTCACGGTGGGGTCAAGTTACTTCACTTCTCTGCCCCTCCTGCCCATCAAGTGGGGAAAGAGTGCCTCCTGGGGCTGTGGTGAGAACTACATAAGATGAACATTATAAGACCTGGAGTACAAAACCTGGCATATGATAAACACCTAGTAAGAGTTAGGTATTATCATATAAAACGAAAGGAAAAGAATGTTAGAGTCATCGTTCCTTTCCCCTTTTTTTATGTTAACTGGTGAGAAGTTTCTAAATGAGTCATTTAGGTTAATGCTAGTATTCACATATTTTGAAAAATCTTTCTTGGGAACTACAAAGTTATTTAAACAAATATGTTTTGATCACCTATTACATACAAGGCCCTTATTTGTATCAAGAGGCTCAGCAATACTTAAAGTCACTGTCCTCAATGAGCTTACAGCAAAGTTTAGAGAACAGTTCAGTTCCCACAAATATTTTATTAATTGCTTCTAGGTACAAGGCTCTGTACTAGACTGCAGAAAAATACAAAATAAGGAAACCACTGACCCTTACCTGAAGGTGCCTCATGGTAGTAAACAAGTTAAATACCAAATGACTATGAATAAAACAGGATTAAATACATAAGTAAATACATAAATCAAACAAGCAAAATTGATTCTAAGAAGGCATTACAAAGTGCGGCTGATATCAAAGGAGGCAGAGATCTTGGCTATTTGGGTGTCAGGACCTATTTCACAAAAGAGCAAGTGTAAGGTTGTCCCAGGCAGAAGTGATGGAGCTGGAAATGCAAGGTGTATTTAATGAAAGACATGTAATCCTGTTTGATTGAGGAGTGGGTGGGAGGAGGAGAAAGTGTCGGTAGGATAGCAGTGGGAAATTATAATCAAAATGTGGATAGGATATTCTATAGAGCCTTGATGTCCAGCTGAGAGTCTGAAATGAATCCCATGGATCATAGGGAGCCTTTGAAGGTTTCAAGCAAAGATTGACAGAATGAGATTATGAATCAGGAAAGTTTACATGGCAGCAGTGGGTGTCATATGGATTAGGGTGGGGAGCCCCTGTTGGAGATCATTTATAATAGCTTTTTGCAAGAGACAGTGAGCCTGAAAGCAAAGTGGTGGCAGAGAAAACAGAAAAGATTTGGATAAAGTTGTAGTTGAAGCAAGATTTGACAGCTTATAATAGATGTTAAAAGAAGAGAGAATAATCAAGATCGTGTAATGCCAGTGGCAACTGATGAATGTGAGAATAAATAGTGACCTCAACAAAGTGGGAAAATCACTTAGGAAGATTGGGTTTGATAAAGATATAAGATGTTTGTTCCTTTCCTCCCTGTCGTTCATTCGTTATTCATTCTTGCCCACCCTTAAAAATATCACATTGTAGTTTGCATGAGAGAAAGTTAAGCCACTGATCACACAAAAAAAGTAAGAGAATGCCTCTACCACCAGGGTCCTTAGACTCTGTGCTTTGGACGACACAAGAGGTGCATCAGATATATATCTCACCCAAGAGAGCTCACTTTCTGGTAGCCGATAGAAGAAGGCATATGACCTGAATGGCTATAATAATCTAAGGTACATTGTGAATGTAGAGGTTGGTTTTGAGTAAGCAAAGCTATAGGAATTTGGAGAACATCTGTGTAGAGGAATCTAGCAAAGGACAAACATGAGGGTGTGGAGCTCAGGATCACTGCCTGGAACACATTAGGTGTTCAGAGTATATATATTTTTTTGCTGGAATGGAGGAATGAATGAATAAATGAATGAAGAGTAGTTGGACCTGTATGTCACAGTAGTTGACACCTAGTAGTTGCTCAGTAGTATTTAGATCTCTAGTTGCTCTAGCCCTTTGGCTGCAGTTTCTATGGGTGGAGGAGATTGTGCTGGTTTTCTGAGGGTGATAATGAATCTTTTGTATGTTAGTCATTTATGTATTCTCAGTGCAAAGATGTGCATTTATCCCCAATTTTATCATTATTAGACATCTGTATATTTCACTTTACTTCTCTCAGACTTTAATTTGTTCTTCAGGAAGGTGATGTGAAATTGTTGCATTGGCTTTGATTATATGTAGATATATATCAATCTAGATCCGAGCTTCATTGTTTCTAGTTTTATAATTTTGGTCAAAATCCAAAACTTCTGAACTTTTCAGTTCATCCTCTTGAGCTTGGTAATAGCAAAATGACTGAAGTATTAGAAGAAACATAGACAAATAGGTTTAGAATCTTAGCAAAGGGAGGTTTTCTTAAACAAGACATAGTAAGCTAAAGCTAAAAAGAAAGAAAAATCATTTATTTCATTAGATTAAAACTAGGAGCGCCTGGGTGGCTCAAAAACTTGTTAAATATTTATGGGACTCCTGGGTGGCTCAGTGTTGAGCGTCTGCCTCCAGCTCAGGGTGTGATCCTCGGGTTCTAGGATCAAGTCCCACATAGGGCAACTACTTATGTCTCTGCCTCTCTCTGTCTCTCATGAATAAATAAATAAAGTCTTAAAAAAAAGATTAAAATTAAATACTTCCATGAAACAGAATAACTACAAAAAAAGTAGTTAATAGGCTACAGCCTGAGAGAAAATATTTATGACCTATAAAAGGCAAAAGATTAATTAATATCTGAGACTTAGAAAGAACACTTGTAAAAATTAAGAAAAAGATAATTCATGAGAAAAACAGGTATATGCAATGAACAGAAACAGATGGTTCACAGTAGAGGATATTTGGCAGTAAGCATATGAAAAGATGTTCCACATCATTGGTACAGTGGATACTCTTTTATCTAACTCCCTGCCTTAGAAGACTGTCATAAATCCCCTTGCGAAAGATGCTGACTGCAGCCCTCGGCGTGCTCGCCTGGATGGCTCATGGGCTACTTTCTAGAACACGCCTGTGCTTGCGCTCCCTCAGTAAAATATGTTTTCCAAGAGCCCGTGTGATGGTTCCGAAACCTGTTTATACTGGTTGAATGTCATTGTAATTATGTAATTTATTAAGTAATATGTAAACCACTGAAACCAAGTGTGGAAAGAGAGCTGTTTCATTGAAAATTAAATTAAATGCTTTAGAAAGTCTTGATGAAGGCACATGACTAAAAAGCTTGCTGTTAAATTAAATTAAATTAAATTAAATTAAATTCTGCACTCAGATTATTTCACAATGTCTTTGCATTCTTGCTTCAGTTAAGAAACCAAACCAGGGAACCTTAGATGTACATTATAAGGCTGTGGTTTGTACAGGGGTGCATGTGGAGCTTTGTGTGTGGTTCCTTACCTAAGGAAGAAGCCTTATTCGAGGAAATGAGCATCTATGCATTTTAAAATAAAATCATATGCTTATTGTAGATTTACAGTTTTAGGTTGCCCTGCTTTAACTCACTTTACCATTTAATTACCAGTCCGGATGGTATTGCCTAATATAACTTTTATTTTAATCAAGGAAATGCAAATTAAAACATGATTCCTTAGACTGGCAAAAATTTGAAGCTTAATACTATCAGATTTTGGCATGGTTATAGGAAAATATGTATTCACATAACAGTGGCAGACATCTTAGGGGACACTGTAGCAGCATCTATTAAAATTTAAACATGCACACCCGTGACCCAGGACTTCCACATCTTGGTATCCACCCAAAGAAGCTGCCCATGTGCATGAGGAAGCTTGTACAAGACTGTTCACTTAAGCATCGTTTCTATTGAAAAATGGAAAATAGCTTTCATTCTTGTCAGTAGGAGAATGGTACAGCTGTAATTATTTGTATGATTTAAGTTAATTTTTTAAAAAAATTTATTGGGATACTTGGGTGGCTCAGCAGTTAAATGTTTGCCTTTAGCTCAGGGCACGATCCCAGGATCTGGGATCTAGTCCCATAACAGGGTCCCTGCAAGGAGCCTGCTTCTCCCTCTGCCTATGTCTTTGCCTGTCTTTTTTTTTTTTTTTTTTTTTTTAAGATTTATTTATTTATTCATGAGAGATACACAGAGAGAGAGGCAGAGACATAGGCAGAGGGAGAAGCAGGCTTCCTGCAGGGAGCCCAATGCGGCACTCCCGGACCTGGGATCACAACCTGAGCCAAAGGCAGACACTCAACCACTGAGCTACCCAGGTGTCCCTGAAGTTAATTTTTTTAAAAGGAGAATAATAAAAGCAAAATTTGAATTTTGAACTTGGGAATGTGTAATGTAAGTGGGATTATGTCATTTTCTCATTATCTTAAAGATCCCCAATTTTCTGTCATTCTCTGACATTGATAAACAAAAGGCAGTTAGAAGAAAGCTCAGGGATCATCCAGCTTTGTTTATGTAGCTTAACTGTTTTACATATAAATAATTTAAAGGTAAATTACTCCAGACATCACAGTATTCAGTCCCTTCCTTCTCCAAAGCAAATATCTTGATTAATGAAAGACATTCCAGTCTGAGTTTTAAAGTGCTTCCTCTTACTATTTGCTAAAACATTGTGTTGTTTTCCTTAACATCTGTCCTTCGTAAGCTATTTCCCCTTAGGAGTTAATAAATTCTTTGATTTTGGGGTTTTTTTTTAATATGTATTTCCCTAAATTTACATATATGTCAATGGCTTTTGATTCACTATTTCTAGATATCTTTGTGTAAGTGAGAACATTCTTGTCTATCCAGTGTCCTAGCTCATGGTGGAGTGAGCTTTTGACATTATCCTTATCCATAGGGTCGAGGACTGATTTGAAACATGCTTGTCTAAGTCATCACTTCCTGAGTACAATCAAATTGTGATATAAAAAGAATGTTCTAATATGTTTTAGCAGGAAAGGAGAGTGGAATCAAACTTTAGGTGTGGCTACATCCTCCTCCTGCTTGCTGAGTTTGAGAGAGCTCCCATATGTATTTCCAGTGCATTATATTTCCAGTAAATGTCAGAGCAACCAGTTACAGAACTGAAAACTTGGCGATTAGGAGACATCTTTGAGTAAAGGAAATGCTCTAGAAACTGGTGAGAACTCTTTTTGGAGCAGTGATTTCCAGCTGGCGAACACTGGCAAGTGGCCCTGCCCCACTGCTAAAGGAGTTCTCTGTAGGCAGCTAGTGTTCTCCAAAGCACTGTATAGATGGACAGTCCAAAACCAGGGAAGAGTCTGTGATTCCATTTGTAACTGTAGATCACTAGGAGGGCTAAGTGCTTAAGAACCACAGTCACTATATCACTCTAAATAGGTGATAACTTAGGTGTATGAATATTATAAACATTAAATTAATAATGTTTATTATATTAAGATATAGACATTCCAATGAAGACGTTCTCCTAGTTGGGACCTCTTTTAAGTATCAATTTAAATTATTCTTTTTAACAGGGATCCCTGGGTGGCGCAGCGGTTTGGCGCCTGCCTTTGGCCCAGGGCGCGATCCTGGAGACCCGGGATCGAATCCCACGTCAGGCTCCCAGTGTATGGAGCCTGCTTCTCCCTCTGCCTGTGTCTCTGCCTCTCTCTCTCTCTCTCTCTGTGTGACTATCATAAATAAAAAAAAAAAAAAAAAAAAAAAAAAATTATTCTTTTTAACAAATACAACCATGGATACTTCTGTGACTCCACAGAGCAGCTAATATAGTAACAAAAGACCATGACTTTGAATTATCCCAATTTCCCAAGTCATTTAAACATTCTTACCACTCTTGGGAATAAGGTAAAAGAAACTGACAAGAGAAAAGCTGATATTCCAGACAAAGGGTCAAACTCTGTGAAGTACCTCTTCTCTCTCCCCTTTCTCCTTCCAAGTACAGGTTGGTTTGGAGCTCACTCAGGCTGGGGCTGGAGTTGGGTGGGTTGCCGGGGGTGTGGGGACATCTGGACTTGAGGTAGAGAATTTCTGGTTTATGGAAATTCAATAGGACTCAGGGTTCCCAAGCCAAAGTAAAGATGGAGAGTGGTTTGAGGGTATCTGACTTTAGACAAAGAGAACCTCTTCCTAGAGCAGCGTCGGAAACAATCACTTGAGCATATGACCTCTCCCTGAAGTTCACCTTCTAACTCAAGGATCGCATTCTCATTCCCTCTTCTCTCACACACATGATGTTGACATCAGCCTCTGGTTCTTCCACAGAATTAGAGGATCACCTAAACCTTTTAGTTTCTTAAGGGAATAACAGCTGTTATGAGTGGAGGGTTTGGGTAGTATTCTCTTTTTTACTATGTTTGTTGTGGCTTGAAAGGAATAGGGGAAAGAGTGCTACCTCGTCATCTTTCTTGGAAGACATCCTTTTTCCAGCTAGCCTTTTTGTGGTACCTGAGCCCGGCACATTCAAGGTCTTAACAGATTTTGCTGGCACTGTGGTGATTTGTTTTAGAGTAGAACAGAAGAGTGTATGTAATTCTTTAAGGATGAGGGATTTGTCGAATCAGCCTTCTAAGTTTCAAGTGTTGTACAGAGGCACAGTTCCTGATTCAGGAACAGAATATTATAAGAATAAAAGAATGTCCACCAAAGAGCTTTGTAAACATAAAGCCCAATGTGAATTATAGTGATTATTTTTGTTACTAGTTGAAAGGACACCTGGATGCAATTCTAAGGTTAGTTGTTATTCCATGGTAGAAACACAAGTAAGGCACAGCGTATATCATCATAGCACCTTTCACTCTCCCACCAAGAAGCGGCATCAAAGTATATACTCAGTAGATACAGAAATCAATGAATCAAAGGTGGGTTTTAGAGCAACTACTGTAATCATTCAAATAGCCAGCATAGCAAACCATGACTGAAATCCTATTTCAAATGGCTTTTTTTCTTTCCCATATTAATGCACTGAACTGACCATATGCAGATGAACAGTATTAGGGCCCTGGTACAGTGTGTTTCTTGAGTAAATCCGTATTTCAATGGATTCAATTCTCACTGGCAGCTAGGCATTGTCTGGGGCCTGAAAGAATATGAAGATTGGCGAGGCATGGTTGTTAGCTCTCAGGAAACTCCAGGAAACAGACAGATAGATATACTGTAAGTCTCTAATAGAGGCTTTTGAAGTCTTTGGGGAGAACCAGAATGGAGTGGGGGACCTTTATGGGATATCTAAGAAGATTCACAGAGCTGGCATTGCAGCAGAGCCTTGAGTGGAAAGCAGGCTTTCATTGGCAGATGAGATTGGGAAGGGGATTTCAAGCAACAGAATAATGAGAGCCAAGCACAGAGACACGGCATGAATAATGAGTGGGCTGGGAGGCTGATGGAGTGCGTTGTGAAGTGTTTTGGTTAGTTGGTGTGTTTTAGCTGGGTTTTTCTGTTTTTGTTTTTGTTTTGTTTTGTTTTCCGTCACCACATTAATTTCTGCTTTACAGAGCGCCACATGCTTTAGCCAGTTTGCAGCATTTGTAACTAGAGAATAAACAGACCTCTGCTCCTCTAATTTAAAGATGCAGGGTGTTGATAATGACTTCCCTTTTCTCAGTATTGTTGCAAAATGTGATTGCTTTTAAATATGCTTTCCTCTGATGCAAGGTGCCCTCTAAGAGTTGTTGAACGTAGTTACTTTTGACCTTTGCTTGCCCAGTAAAGGATAGCTTCTAATTTGTCCTCTGGAACTTCCCCCGTGTAACTTTCAAAAGTACAGCCAACACAAATAGAACCTTAGAGTTCGAGTTTTGGCCTCTTCTGCAAGAGCAATACCCTGATATTCAAATAGAAAGCAGGAAAGGAGCCCTCTTCAGAGCTTGATTCTGTTTGACCCCCATGGTCATTCTAGTTACTGGATTTATTCATCACACCGAAACATAAGCATTTTTTTACCCAAGTGGCTCAATTCTAACCACAGAGTGAGGGGAAATAAATGACATTTGAGAGAGCCACCAAAGTCTCCACCACGGTTATTAAAGTATCTGGAACAAAAACACAGTGGTGTGCCTTTTCTTCAGGTTGTTCATATTTCTCTCTTATCTCTTAATGCTGTGCTAAAAATAAAATCAAAGCATATACGTTTTACTCATCAGTTGGCAAACTCAGTGAGGTAACATCACTCGAAATTAATAATTTATGCCCTGGAGGTGAGAGTATCAAAAACACATAGTAATGTTTCTGAGTCTGGGCTTTGATAAGTCTCTCTCTCTCTTTTTGTGGACTTTATTTGTGAGCAAATAACACCCAGTATTAACAGAGATACGGGATTTGCTTACCACGTGATTTGTTTTTATAAAGTTCCCAGTAATTCTAACAATAGATTTTATACCTGTCATTCAGAAAAGATGGGAATAAATAACCAGGCATAAAAAATTCATACTTCATCTTTGGAGGAGGAGAATGTATTATTTTAGCTTGTCAACATTATAATAAATATATGAAGATGCCATTGTAACTGCCTGCTTTGTGTTCATAGTAAGTCTAATTTAACTTATTTCCTCTGTACTTTGTGTGATAAGAGATGCCAAATTTCCTCCTTCTTTGAAAATTAAAACAATGGATAATGATGGTGATACTTTCTGAAATGTAATGAGCAGACTCCTTTTTTTTTTTGTTCCTGTCAGTGTGTGATGGTATACTACAGATTTTCATTTACTGACAGACTTCTCCTAACTAGATCGCTTCAGGGCTTGCTTAATTGGAGAAAAACCTTTTTTTAATATATATACTTTATGGATCTGTACAGTTGAGGGCACTTAGACCAGAAACAAGATAGGAGTCTGTTGATTGGAACTGGAAAATGAAGTAAAGACTGGTCTCAGAAATAAAGCAGAAGGTTCATTATTAGAAGTGAGATACAGCAGCACTGACATGAATCTGAGTTTCTCAAATGCTAAGCCGGGTTCCTTGACTTCTCCTGAAAAGGAATGTCAGGGAACACAAGCTGTGAGGAAAGAACAGAGAATCTCATTATAGTGAAATGCTTCACAGTCTGTGTTGATGCCTTAACATTCACAGTGTGTAAGCTCATGTCAAAGAATCAGCTGGCTGGGAGCTGGTGGGCTAATAAAACAAGATAAACAATACATAGTATTGGATTTGGTTAAATCCTGTTAGCCCCTTATCTAATTGTACTTTTTAAATTAACTTTTTCATGATTATATATGTGCTGCTCGAATTACTTTAAAACATTCTTGGGAAACACAGAAATGAATATAAATAAATAAAATCAGTCATAAATTATATAATAACTTTATGATTTATGCCTAATATACATATAAATTTTTTTTCTGAACAATATAGATTCGGATCTCTTACAAAACTAAACATAGTCTCAACATGTATCCAGCAATCACAGTCCTAGAAAAACTGTTCAAGGGCACCTAGCTGGCTCAGTCAATAGAACGTGTAACTCTTGATCTTGGGGCTGTGAGTTCAAGCCCCACATTGGGTGTAGAGATTACTTGAGAAGAAATAAAATCTTAAAAAAAAAAAAAAAGAAAGAAAACTATGATTAAGCAAAACCTTCATGTGAACATTGATAGCAGCTTTATTCATAATCACCAAAAAACTAGAAGCAACCAAGATGTCTTTTAAGGGGTGAATGAACAAACTAGTTCATTCAATGATAAAAAGGAATGAGCTACCATCCATGCAAAAACATGAATCTTATGTGCATATTGCTAAGTGAAAAAATCTAGTCTGAACAGTATATACAGTATGATTCTACCTATATGATATTCAGAGAAAGGCAAAACCGTAGAGGTGTGGTAAACAGATCAGTAGTTTCCAGGAGTTTATGGGAAAAGGAAGATTGATTAGGTGAATCAGAGGGGATTTTTTTTTTTTTTTTAAGTATAGTTGTCATACGTTATATTACTTTCGGGTGTACAACATAGTGATTTTACAATTCTGTGTATTGCTCAATGTGCACCAGGATAAGTATAGTCACCATCTGTCACTATACAATGTTATAACAATGTATTACAATGTTTTTGACTATATTCTCTGTGCTGTACTTTTCTTTTGACTACTATAAAAGTTTAACAAAAAAGTTCAATATGAAGATGTATACAACGTGATTTTTATATTGTAGTAAAACAGGTACTATGGACAAGGGACATATGGAAGCAGTTGGTTTCTTCTGAGGAACACACCCATTGTTTATAGTCGTTCCAAAGCTTCTAATATGGTACTATTTCCTCATATTGCCACCATTCCAATATTGTTCTCTTGCCCACTAGTTGCCATTTCCTCACATTCATCCATGTGAATATGTTCACAAACGGATCGAACCCCCGGCAATATTCCTTGGACATGTCTGCCACCATTTAATTTCAATGATAATTTCTTGTCCATAAATTTTTTCAACTGAGGAAGGTGAGCTTTGCCTACTCAGCAAGCTCAAAGATACCTCCTATGCTGTACTTTTTATCTCTTTATGTCTTACCTATTTTATAAGTGGAAGTTTGTACCTCTTAATTTCCTTCACTATTTTGACCATCCCCACAACTCTCCATCCCCCTCCTCTCTGGCAACCACCAGTTTGTTCTCTGTACTTATGAGTCTGTTCACAGGGGATATTTTAAGGTAGTGAAACTATTCCTTATGATAAACTGTAATGGTAGATACATGACACTCTGCATTTGTTAAAATGCATAGAGCGCTACAACAAAGAGAGTGAACTTTAATGTTTATAAATTAGAAAAAAAACATCTAGGAAGTCACAGAATCCCAGAGTAGAATATAGACTGACAAAGGAATCTAATAACAGTATCATAAATACATGAAGTAACCTCCCTGAAAATGGTGGAGGGAGATGTGCTGACCTAAGTAACCTTGGAAATGAATGGAATCTGTCAAAACTATAAGTAAAAGTAACTGTATATAAAGCACTATACTCTTACTGTGGAGCTAAGAGTTAACAATTCTAAAAACACTACAATTAATTAGTAGTGGCTGGATAGTGGAGCCAGGTTTCTTCTCACTGTTGGAGTGAGAGGTTGTAAAAACACAAGGGAAGCATCTTGTGGCAGGATACCTAGGGTAGCTCAGTCAGTGAAGCACCTGACTCTTGATTTTGGCTCAGGTCATGATCTCAGGGTCATGAGATCAAGCCCCACTTCGCACAGAGCCTCTTTGAGATTCTCTCTCTCCCTTACTCCTCCTCCTGTTCACTCTCTTTTTCTAGGGGGGAATAAAAAGAGACACATCCTGTGGCAATGGATCAGAGTGAATTGATAGCCTAATGGAGATACAGATGGATATGTGTAGAAATATTAATAGCTATGTGTAAATACACATACACAAGTGCACCTGCATATATTTGTGTATGTATACACATGTAGATACATGTGATTGTAAATGTATATGCACATGTAGAAATGTGTACACACACACACAAACACACACACATACACACACACACACACTTTCTTGCTCTGTCAGCTAAGAGGGCCTAGAAGCAATGATACCCCAGTAGCAACAAGCATACCCGCCACCCAGATCTTGTGTCTAGTACAATTCTGGAAAAAAAGGAACCAAGACTCCTTGGGTAAATGGCTTATCAAAGGGCTAGGGAGTATATATGATGATCCTGGAGCATTTTGTTGTACTAGAAAATTAGGAAGTACCAACATGCACACATCACATACACACACAATGATGAGGTATGTAACAGGGACACAAGAATCAACTGAAAGAACTGTCAATGGCCAAAGCTAAAACAACTGAAGCAACAAAATTAATAATACCATTATTAGATTGTGCTGTAAATCTAGTATAGCAAACAATGTATTTACTTTAAACAAATTATAAAATAAATATGAGTCCATAATAATATAAATGACAGAATAAATAAATGGAGAAGAATCGATAAGTCTCCCGTGCCAAATAAGTCCAAATCATTTATGGAGTTCTCTGTCCTCAAGGAGGCAAAGCATAACTTCCTACTTCTCAAGTGTGAGCTCTGCTTGGTGACTTTCTTAAAAAGAATACTTAAAGAATATGGGGGAAAATAGATAACTTTACTGTGGAGAAACCTGACACATTATCTGAGCCAGGTGATCAAAATTAACCATGATAAGTTATGTTGATAGCATAAATCCTTGATATACCATGATGAGAATGGCATTTTATCTCTGTGGCCTTCCTCCAAAAATCTCTAACCTCAGTGTAATCATGAAAAGAAACATTAGACAAGCCCAATTGAGAGACATTCTACAAAAAAAAAAAAAGAAAAAAAAAAGACCAGTACTCCTGAAAATAAGGTCATCAAAAGCAAGTAGAATCTGAGAAACTGTCACAGCCAAGAGGAACATAAGTAGACATGGCAATTAAATGTAATATGGTATTCTGGAAGAGATCCTGGTATAGAAAAAGGACATCAGGTAAAACCACAGGAAATATGAATATCTTATCAATGTTTATTCATTATTGTGACAAATGTCCCATCCTAATGGAAGATGTTAATAATAGAAGAAACTGGATTTCCGGTATATATGGGAACTCTGTAGTATATTGACAATTTGTCTGTAAGTGTAAAACTATTCTAAATTATGACAGTTAATGAAGTATTGAAAAATAGACCTGTCCTAGGGGAGGGCATGAAGGTGAAGGGGATTAAGAGTACACTTACCACAAAGAACACTGAGTCATATATAGAATTGGTGAATCACTCTATTGTACACCTGAAACTAATATAACACTGTACATGAACTATACTGGAATTTTTAAAAAATGGACTTGTCCCGTACACACTGTGAATATACAATTTGAAGGTACCATAATTAGCCTTCCATTCATTTAGGATGCAGAATTAAATATATAAATGCAGCTGGACAGTACCATTTCACTGGCTGCTAGAGGGTTGGGATCATTCAGGTTTCAGATTCCTGAAAAAAAAGCACCCGTGCTCTGTTGTGGACAAGGAGTCTTAAAATCTACAAAGTTCCTGCCTTAACCTCAGGGCAGCCTGTAGTCTTGTAAAGTAGATAAATAAGCAGAGATGAAAACTCTCTGAACTGGATATTATTGGTCTTACTCAGTTGTAAATAATATTCTTAAAAGTTACTTCTTAAAAGTATCCATCAGTTTGGGAGCACATTGAGATTACCTGCTAAAAACCTCCTTTATTTTTAAAGTTTTGGTTATTATGATTATTTTCATAACATCAGTTTCCATGGAAAAGTAACTTCCAGTTTCAAAATCTTAATTTGTCATCACATTATAAAATTTACACTGTGTACTCTTCCTATTGTATTTCAATGAGCTTCTAGTTTTATCTATTCATTTAAATTTATCCTTTTGTTTCATGACATTTTTCTCTTCTATCATTTGGTTTTTGTGGGGGTTTTTTGTTTTATTTTTTCATTTTTTTAACCAAGAAATCCCATCAGCATTAAGAAAGATTGGTTTAGGGTTCTGATTGTGTAAGCAGAACCCATATCAGCATTGTGGTATACATAGGAATTTTGTGATCAGATCATGAACTGGGTCTAAAGAATAAACTACAAATTGTAGTGGTTTGTTAGGCAACAATAGATAATCAGTTCAGTAGTGTTGGTTTTAACTGATCAAAAGAGTAGAAGGAAGGGTGGTTTCTCTGGGTAGCAGAATTGAAGATCTTTTCTTTTCTTTTTTTTTTTTTTTTAATTCCTTTCTGCATTTAAAATGTTTTCCTCCTTAGTGAACACTTAACGACTTTTAAAACTTGGGCAAAGGAAATTATACAAAAAACATTTAAAACACAAGGAGTTACAACGAAGCAAAACATCATGCTACCTCAAATGTTGGTTGCTCTTTTTTTGTTAAGAGGGAGAGAGAGAGAGGGCTGGGAGTTGGGCAGTGGGAGAGGGAAAGAGAATCTTAACACAGGCTCCACACTTGGTGGCAGAGACCAAAATGACAGGGGCCGAGGAGGCCCTCGATCTCAGGACCCTCAATGACCTGAGCTGAAATTATGAGTCAGGTACTTAAACAACTGAGCCCCCCAGGTGCCCCTGTGGCTCTAGTTCTTGTAATGGAAATCTCTGAGAGTGGCAGGAAAAGGAGAGTTCACCCAGTTTCTAACTCGAGAATCAGTGGAAACTTCATTTGGCCATAGTTGGCATAATAAATGAACGAATGCCGCCCTTATATAACTTTTCAGGACTTAATAAACTAGAGAGGGGAACACATTCACCATGTGGACAAATTACTTTGTCTTTTTTAGGAGTTCTTTAAAAGATTCAATGAAAGTACTGTTGTTGTGAAACTCTTTCCATTATTTAGCAAAATGGCAATAATTTTTAAATCTTATTGTTAAAGTTAATGACAGAAAACTTGAGTTAACCAAATTGCCCCAGGAATGGAGTGTGCTAATCAAGCAACCATAATTTCTTTATTCTTGCCTTGTTATTGAACAGTTCTTAAAATGTATATATATATAATTTGCCCTCTCTTTATTTATAAGGGCAAGATTTTAAATAGTAGTAAATTTTTCTTTCATGATTCAGTATCTTGCCTGCCCTTAAGGTCATTGTTAAAACAAACAAAAACCAAGCAGTAGCTCCAGAGGCTGAAGAGGTTTGACAGACTCTGTGCTGGCCTTCTGACAGCCCCTAGGAAAAAAGAGTTTATTTTTTATCTAAACATTATTTTCTCTTATACCTAACCTTCAGGAATTTTTAGAACATCCTTCTGTTCCCAGCATTTTATTCTCTTTTTTGGGATCGTTAGTGCTGAATTCTCTCTCATCAGCTCAGGTGGAATTTGGCAAGTAATATAAAAGTAAATCAAGTTATTGGCATTCTGAGGCTGTCCAGGGACTAAATCATGTTTGGCTGTTGCTTTGAAAAAGGAGAATAGTTTGACAGCATTATGGTAAACTGACTCCATATTTTCTAATCATTTTGCCAAGAACCCATTCTGGTTTTTTTTTCTTTCTTTTTTAATATTTTATTTAAATTCAATTGACCAACATATAGTATAACACCCAGTGCTCATCCTATCAAGTGCCCTCTGTAATGCTCATCATCACCCAGTTACCTCATCCTCCCTGCCCTATTTCCCCTGCTGCAACCCTTTATTTGTTTCCCAGAGTTAGGATTCTCTCATGGTTTGTCTTCCTCTCTAGTTTTTCCCTACTCAGTTTCCCTCCTTTCCCTTATAATCCCTTTTGCTGTTTCTTATATTCCACATATGAGGGAAACCATATGATAATTGTCTTTCTCCAACTGACTTATTTCATTCAGCATAATACCCTCCGGTTCCACCCACATCAAAGCAAATGGTAGGTATTCATTCTTTCTGATGGCTGAGTAATATTCCATTATATATATATATACCACCCCTTCTCCCACTGTTTTCTTGACAAAATATCAGCTTTGAATACCTCTGTATGCCAAATTTATTGAGAAGTAACCCAAAATATAAAAATGTTTATGTAGACACATTTTCATAGTCCCTCGATTCTTTATAGAAATAACCCTCATCTAGAAAATTGCTTAGCTACCACTTAGGGTATGTGTCAGATTTTAACATATCCCCTGCCCCCAAAATCTACTCGCAATTGCTTTAAAGAAATAGTTGCTTCATTCTAGAAGAAAACCAGCACACTGTTCTTATTATCTACTGTGTAACAAGCCTCTCCAAAATGCAGTGTCTTAATAAGTTATTATTATGTCACGGTTCTGTGGATTAACTGAGTTCAGCTAGACAGTTCCTGCTTAGGATCTCTCACACAACTTTCATTTAGGTGCTGGCTTACGTTGCAGTTATCGTAAGGCTTGCTGGGCTGGATGTTCAAGGTGGCTCCTTCATAGGGCTGGCAATTGATGTTGACTGAGCTCAACTGGGGCCATCAGCAAATGACTTTTCCACATAGCTTGGGTTTCTCACAACATCGTGGTCTGAGGATAGTAGTCATGCTTCTCATCATACAACTGGCTTCCTAGAAGCAGTAGCACTTCTTCCCATTCTGTTTATTAGAGCAGTCACAGAGCCTGCCCATATCCAAGGGAGTGGAAAAATAGCCTTCAACTCTTAATTGGGAAAGTAGCAAAGTTTCATGGCAGAGGAGCACCAGAAACAGGAGATACTTGTAGCAGCTATCTTTGGGAACTGCAATCTGCTGCAACCACCAGCCTGTTCAAATTTCAGGATGGGGAAGGACCACTTTCTGTGAAAAGCATGATGGACAATCCCACTGATTTCAGATCGAAAATTTAGATCATGTCCTTAGATCTATTTTTTATTCTGAAAGAAAAGCTGACAGAGAAACACATTTACCTCATGCTTGTGTCCTGAGGTAGACACCTTTGTAAGTACCAAATAATACCCAAAGAGCTAAATGTATCTAATCCAGGGTGACAGGCAAACAAAAACCAGTTCTGTTATTCTTAAGGTCTTCTCAGATACAGGCTAACTTCAGTAATGAGCCCAGAAGAAGCAGTCTAACACCAAACCTAGCCAAGCTACTTTCTAACCAGATGACCTTACTCAAACTCCATATGCCTTGATCCCTTATCTATAAAATAAAAATGATTTATACTTTCCTGGACTGTTTTGAGGAATAAAGTAAGTGATTTTTAAAAATGGAGTCTCCTAACTAATTTCAATTTTTAGTCTATTTTCCCAATGTGATGGTTGATATTGGGTCATTGTGTTTAAAGTGGAAGATCGCCATCTTAGTCTTAATGTCTAAATTTCAAGTTTCAATTAGTTCATATTATTGGAATTTAAGAAAGAATAAAGTGTATTTATAGTACAAGTAAAAATGTGTGTTTAACTAGAATTTGTCATCACTCATTAATGAGGAAAAACTGTGTCTATCTCTAGCGGCCCTCTTGTCTCAAGAGTCTGCTAATTAGCTAAATGTTTGGCATATCTCAGTAACCCTATAGCCTGCGTAATTAAAATTAGCTCTGAACACACAATATCATATATCTTCTCTTCCTTTTTGAAGGCATCTTCTTCAACTGAGAAATTTCTAATAATAGTTCCTCAGCACTGAACTGATGTCAGGATAAAGAGAGAGAACATGTCCACCAAATGAATCTTCTTATTCTGTGCATTTTTAAAGAAATGTTAAGTGGGAAACATTTTTACTTTCTTAAAAGGTTCTATTCTGTTTTTAGAGAAAAAAAAAATAGATCCTGTATAGTTAGAGCTCCCAGTAATTTCCTAGTCGTTGAAGAGAGTACACAAAGATTTAACATAGATGGACAAGTATTTTATTTTATTTATTTATTTTTGATGGACAAGTATTTTAATTATTGAAGTTGTTCATTTAATATTTACACGAAATTCTGGGTGCATTATAGAATCAAAAAGTTTTTTTTTTTTTTTGGATCTGGCACTGGTATCGTGGGGCATGGTACAAGTTGAAATATTTTCTTAAGAACCCAGGGAGAGAAAAATGCCTCAACTACATTTATTTATTCATTCATTCACTCAACAAATATTCCTTAATCACCAGGTACATGCCAGTTACTGTCCTTGGCTTTAGGGATTATGTATAATACCTATAGTCCTATCTAGAAGGAGAAGGCAAACTAGTGAGCATGCAGTTTCCATAGAATATGCTAACAGGCTTAACAGGTAACCACATGGCACTACACACCCTTAACCCAAACATAGTACATTAGGAAATCCAAGTGGCAGATCTCTTTTATGTTCTCATTTAGCTAAACTATCTCCATCAAAGCTCTTTGAAAAACAGTAAAGTATGGGCTTCTGATTGATGGTCCATCCTTTGTACATAGCAAAAGGTGCTCTAGTGTTGACTGGTGGTGCCTGGAAACATCCTCCCAGCTGGAAGTATTTGCTTATTCAGCAATTAGTAGTTGGGTCCTTATCATGTACTGGGAACTGTGCTTAAAGCCAGGAATACAGCAGTTCACAAAACTGTGTAAAACATGGTGTTTGCCTTTGTGCAATATAATTGGGAAGAAACAGCCTGGTAAAGAAACATAGAAACAATATGGTAGATGCTGACTTACACACACAAATTACTATCTAAAAGAGCAGAAGACAGGGGCACCTGGCTGGCTCAGGCAGTGGAACATGTGACTGTTTTGTTTTGTTTAAAGATTTTATTTTTATTTATTCATCAGAGACCCAGAGAGAGAGAGAGAGAGGCAGAGACACAGGCAGAGGGAGAAGCAGGCTCCATGCAGGGAGCCCGATGTGGGACTTGATCCTGGGACCCCGGGATCACGCCCTGGGCCGAAGGCAGACGCTCAGCCGCTGAGCCACCCAGGGATCCGAACATGTGACTGTTGATCTCAGGGTCATGAGTTTAAGCCCCACATTGTGTGTGGAGCCTACTTACTAGATAGATAGATAGATAGATAGATAGATAGATAGATAGATAGATGATAGATAGATAGATGGAAGGAAGGAAGGAAGGAAGAAAGAAAAGAGAAAGAAAAGAAGAAAGGAAGAAAAGAAAGAAGAAAGAAAGAAAAGAAAGAAAGAAAGAAGAAAGAAAGAAGAAAGAAAAGAAAAGAAAGAAAAGAAAAGAAAAGAAAAGAGAAGAGATCAGGGAACAATGCCTCTTGAGATATGGGGAGGTGGAACTTGGAGGGATGAAGAGAGGTTTTGAGAAAGCCCAGGTGAGGAACAGAAGGAGCTAAGCCTGGGGACTTAAAAGGTCATGGTGTCAACTCAGAAGTCCCCAAGATCTAGAGTGAGGAGAGTGTGGACCATGACCAAGCTCAAAGGACTGTGTATACCAACTTAGCAAAAATTGGAAGCATCATTACATAGTCGAAGCACCTGGTTGGCTCTGAACTCAGATGTTCAAATTTTGGCTCTCTTGCTCATTAGCATGTTACATAACCTCTGAGCCTGAATATCCTGAGGACACAATTATGGTACCTCCGCAATGGGTTGTTGTAAGGGCTACATAGAATAATGCAAGGAAAGCCCTTTAGTGCAGTGCATGCAACGCTTGAAGATACTCGGTACAGGGTAGCAGTTGCTCTTGTGCCTAGATTTGATCCCATGGGCACTGGAAAGCTATTGAAAGTTACTGTTATCTTGCTACCCTCTCTGTAGATGACTGAACTTCCTTGTGTGTCATCTTAAAAAGTTGTTTTGATAGTTAAACATGGTAATATTTGTAAAGTGCTTAGAACAGTGCCAGGTACATAGTAAGTGTTTATGACATAATTTAATCCTCTAAAAGATCAAAATAGAGTGTTTTCATTTTCTAGATGAGTAAGCTAGGTTCAGAGAAGCTAGGCTCCTTGCCTAAGGTAGTACAGCTAATTAAGTATGCGACCCACATCCAGCCTGTGTTTCATTTCATATTACAGCAATGGCATCTTAAAATTTGATTTTTAAAAGATAATACAAAATCTGATTACCACATTTTTCATTTTTGTGAATTCTCAGCAGATGGCTTCTGTCCTTGCTCAGGTGCAAGTAAGTTTTTGCAGAGTGGCAGTCATAGCCGGCTTGGAACTCTGCATTCCAGCTTTTTCTTAGCATTAGATCATTTTCCATTTTCCTTTATAGTCATGTTAAATTTTAATGGATGTGTAAAAGTACTTTAAATTGATTTCCTCAGCTTTTATCCTGCAGTTGGGTATTGAGTATTTCCTATTTTTCATTATTACATAGCATATAATGCTTCTGTAAGCATGCCCCCAAATATAGTCATATTCTTCTGTTGATTTATTTCCTTCGATAAGTTTCCAGGAGTGGGCTCATTGGGTTGATAGTTATGAACAGTTTTATTGTTTTTGACATACCTCTCCTTGTGCCTTCCACTGGCAGTGTTCAGAGACTACGGTTTCAACACTAAGATAAAGGGGCCCAACTGGTAGCCTGGCCAGCAATGTGCAGTTTACTTTTTTAAAACTCTTACTGATTGAATTCGCCCAAGGCCATTTTATTTTTTGCAAGTTTTGATTAGTATTTTCATTCTTTAAAATGGAGTGTCACCTAATGTAATGGCCTTTTATGTTTTCTTTTTACTCTTATTTTTATTATCCAATTAATAAACATCTCTTGTGCATCTGAACCAGACCTGGACTCCCGTGTCTTGAAAACAGAAAGAGAGTGAAAGAGAAGAGATTTTACAGTCTGGCAGGAGAGCTAAGTGACTGAAAGCCCATTTTTGGCTTCATGTGATAAGGACTATGATAGATATCCACATGTAGTAGGAAGGAAGAGGGCAAGGAAGAGCAAATTTGAATAGAATGGCTCTTGAGTGGTTTTGAAAAAGATACAGATGTTGTATGTACATGTGTATGTGTGAGTGCATTTAGGCAGATACAAATACGTGTGTGTGTATCAGTGTGTGTTGTGTACAGAAATCTGGGCATGTATAATAATTGGTCATTATCATAGGATGACAAACGGAGCATTTGCCCAAAGCCAGATGTACCTACTGATAAGGAGATGAGCAAAGACAGAGCAGCCCCATAAAAGAATGGAAAGAAAAGGACAGGGAAGTGGGAGAAAAATTGGAGGACAGCCATGGGAGGAAGGGATATAAAGAGGAGCGGTAGCCTCTTCCGGATGATTGGATGATTGAGTCTGGGAGCATCTGTTGAATTGAGCTATTAGCATTGGTAACCTTGGTGGAAGCAGTGCCTTTTTGAAAAACAAAGTCAGTCTGATATTCTTTTATCTTTCAATGCTATTCTGCATATAAATACCTGTCCCTACATGGGATGTAGTGTAGTAGAGGAGTCTGTGCTTCAGGGTCAGATAGACCCCAATTCAGATTCTGGCTTTGCTACTTGCTAGCTGGGTGATCTTGGGCAAGAATCTAATACTTTTATGATCTTCACAAACTTCACAGTATTTTACGTAAACTCTTTTACAGTGTCTTGTGGGCTCTTGGGATTAAATGAACTGATGTCTTTAAAATGCTTAATGCAATGCCTGGCAATAATAGGTCCTCTGTAAATAGTAGCTGCTAGAATGATCATTATTAACTCCAATGTATTAGTGATTATTTTTAAACATATCCTGTACATGCTGTGTTCTTCTAGTCATAGCAGAGCAGGAGAGTGAGGTGGTTAATAGCTGGGTTAGGATCCCACTTAACTCAGGGACTTGGGCAAATTACTGTGTCACTCTGGGCCTCAGTTTCCTCATCTGTGAAATGGAGACAAAAATAGCACCCATCACGTAAGATTCTTTTAAGGATTAAAATACTGCTCTGCTATGACTGGTTATATATGTGTGTGTGTGTGTGTGTGTGTGTGTGTACACACATACATATTTCTTAAACTGTCTTTCTAATTTTGGAGTGTCTACTGTATGGAAGCTGACTTTAAATTCTATTTCTGCCTGTTTGGGAGGTTGGGATCAGATCTATCAGAGATGAATTCTTTTTTTCTCCGCTGTCCCACCCTTTCAGTAATCAGCAATGTGATTTCTCCAGTTGAGATTGTAGATCAGACCATTTTAAGGGGACATTTCATCTTGCCCAGCCATGTGGGGATGGGGGGGGCGGTCTTGGTGGTCCTCTATCTGGTGTACGTCTTGGCCTCAGAGATGCACCTGTCCCTGTACCCTATCCAGGCTTGCCATTGGGCCATGATGCTCACTCCCATGAAGATGTTAGTTAGTTGTAGAGAGAGTCCATCCTAGAGTAGGTGGGACTGTCTGAGGGAGGCCCTGCCAAGGCAATCCTGAGTCTCCAGGGTTTCTTTGAATCGCCAACACCTGGTACTTTACCTGGTCCACAATAACTACTCCAAAGAGGATTGCTGAGTGAAAGGAACTTGTCTCCTTTTCTTTCCTGTCTCTGATAATAATGCATTTCATTTACATGTTACCCAGTAGTTTACAGGGTGCTTTCATGGCCACCTGCTCGTTGGAACCTCACACACTGTGAGGAGGGTACAGCAGGTATTTTCATCTCTATTTTAAACTAATTTTAAAAAAGAAAAGAAAATCTCAGAGGGGTACTCCCTGCCAACTATTGCCTGAGATTTTTTGGAATGAGGTATGATTTAGATTTCAATTTTATAAATGTAAATTGCCTGGAGTTAAGGAGGCAGAAAACTCAGAGAAGAAACTCAAATCTGGGTCTTCTGATTCCTAGTGTAAAGATATTAATTGCCTCTTATTAATAGCTTTTCTACACCATAAATTTTTTGTTTCTTTCTGCCTTACTGTAAAAGATAGAACAAAAAGACACCATTATAAACTTTTATTTCTTTTACAGATTTAGTTGGTATTTTTTTTCCATTTTAGTTTAGGATCCTTTCTTTTTCTTTTATCCCTGCAATGATTCAGCAATCATACATTGAACATCTGTGTGCCAAGAACTGTCTCAGATGTTCAGAATAAAATTAGGATGTGATCCCTCCTATTGAGGTGCTCATAACTTACCATATGTGGATGCATAAATAGTTAAAGTACAATTAGACTAGTGATACTGTAGGTGTAGGGAAGTCTAGGGAATGAATGTGTCTCCGTGGGAGTAGAAGAGAGGGCAAGCAACAAGAATACTTCATGGACAATAAATAGAAAGAGGCAGACGGAGTCACTCCAGGCATAGAGTACAAAAGGATGGGGAGAGAAAGTCCTCAAATGGAAAGGGTCCAAGGTTATGACAAAAAGGAACAATGAGGGTCTTAAGAGGCAGCATGGGCAGACTTGAAGATCTTATGATGTTAAAGCTCAGACATTCTCTAGGCAGAAGGAAGCCCTTGATATTTTTTTAAAACAGATAGATGACATCAGATTTAAAAAATAACTAACATTAATGTGTTCCGTTCTAGAAATTCTGAGTTCCAAATTGAAGATTGGGAAAAGTAGAAGTGAAGTGAAGCAGAGAACACTGTATTGCAGGAAAGTGAGCCCCATTCATACTAACTATGAATTCTGCTAGTAGCAAAAATGACTCAGGTCAGCTGTGTGTGAACTCAGGAGGGGTGGGAAAAAATGGAACCAAATGATATTGCATTTTGATGGCTGGTTGACTGCAATTTTAGTTGTCCCTCATTCTATGATGTTAAGACTCAGTATCAGCCCTCTAAACATGGGGACACTAAGTAGAACCCAAAAGAAAAGCTTCTAAGTGATATTCCAAAGGAGAGAAGGAATTCTGGTTTTCCATAAACCATATCCAAAGCTTAAACCAACAAGGTCAGATGTTTTTGCTCTCTGAAACTGTTCCCAGCCATTTCGCAACTCCTTAGAGCATCAGATGCATGAACCACGTCAAATAGCATAATTCCTGTTGAATGTCATTTAAAACAGCACATGAGGATATCAAAGAAGTGGTGAATTGAGAACCTTTTTTCCCCCTTCTTTTCCTATGAAAAAGTTAACTTAAAGCACATGTGGTTTAATGGGTGGACTTCATTTTAGTAAATTAAGCCTGTGGTTTCTTCTATGTGTACTTAAATCTGGGTGCTTACACCATCAGAGCCAAATTCCAATCACATCTGAAAGCTTACTGTTCCCTCTCAGAAAGAAGTACAAATACAGACAACCCACTGATTATCTTCCTCTGGACTTTGGGAAATGTACTTCAAGAATATCTTCTGACAGTTTGGCTATTGCCTCAACCACAACCTTTAGAATTTCTCATTAGCTCTGAACCCTGGCAATCTACATTGAATTGAATAATTTCTATTAATAGGCTGTAGTGATAATCCTAGGAAACTTGAAATGGTATACTTCTTATACTTCTTAGCATTAAGTTGTATTGTTCCTCCTGCTTAGTATAACATTAAATCAATAAAGGAATTGTAATAGTCATTAACCTAAGAGATGAGTAATTTTCCATCATTTTAATGAACAGTCTCCAGAGAAGATAGCTTTGTGACCATGGACAATCGTTTAGTCTTTCTGGTTTCAATTTCCTCGTCTGAAAACAAGAAATTTGAACCAGCTGACATAGTGATAGTTAACACTTTTTATAAACATGTTTTTCTCTCACATAAGGTTTTGGCATACACATTCCAGGGCTGTTTCAGAAGCTCCATAGTTTCAGAGACCCACACTCTTTCTGTCTTGTTGCTCTGCCATGCTCAACACACAGCTTCCATTTTGTGGTGAAAAATGTTGCCACCATGTCCACGTATCAGCCAATGGGAAGAGGGAAGGTGCCGAAGGGAAGATGCACATGTTCTTTCAAAGCCATGATCTAAAAGTGACACACACCTTCCACTGGATACCGCTTTGGCCAGAACATGGTCATGTGGTCACCCCGAGCTATGAGAGAGGTGGGAGATGGCTGTCATATCATGTAGTTGTCACATATGCTGCATTATATAGAAGGAGCAAGGGTAGATATATAAAGACAACTAGCAGTCTCCTGTCACACATCTGAGGTCTTTTCCAGTTTTAAAATAAATGATCATAAGTGCAAGTTCCAAATCTGAATTCCCATTAGCTGTAAAAAAATTTGAGACCATATCATACCTCTCTTGCCAGGTACCTGGTTGAAGTGCTGGTGGCAGAGGAGGCAAGAGGAGAAAGGTCCAAGCAGAGGATGACATTGTAAAGTCTTAGAGAGTAGCCTAATGAAGTATGTTCTTTGTGAGAAAAAACGGATTACTTTTCCTCAAAAAGGGGAAACAAATTAGAAACCTGTTTGTTCCTCTCTCTGCTTAAATTATAACTCAACAAGAAACACATTAGCAGGAACCTTAATATCTTTTTTGTACTTTCATATCCAGATTTTGTTTTTCTTCAAAGGGTCAACCAAGTTAATTCCTGTTAGATGCAAATTACTAATGCTTTCCCTTGCACAGCCCAGAACAGGGCTCTTGCTTTTCCTAATGGAATGTCAATAGAGGTGATATGTGTCACATTTAAGGGAAAACTGAAGAGCCAGTGTAGAATTTTGCATCTTGCCAGCTCCTTCCATGGTGACCAGCAAAGTTCTCAATTACTGCTCTCTTTGTGACTATATCTGTAGGGAGGATATGACATGGTGACATGGGACAGCACCCTTGCTGACCTGTGATAGGCATGAGAAATAAACCTTTGTTGTTTTAAGCCATTGAGTTGGGGGATGTTTGTTACCATAACATGACTCCCTCGCTGATACAAACAGAAACTTAAAAAAAAAAAAAAAAACATCAATAGATGATAAGTGATAGGGAGGCAGTTGCTACTCTGTTCATGAAAGTGAAATCATTAAACAAAAACACAGCATTATTAATAAATGCCAAAGAAATGCAGTATATAATGCATGCATCCTTTTGTTCTAAAAGCTTTTACTCAAATACTAATAGCTAATGCTCAAGTTATTAGCTTAATTTAATTGTTGTCTTTTCATAGTGGTTAACAGCAGGATTTTCAGTAAATGCCAATCCCTAACCTCTCATTTAACATAATTGTTAGGCTATAAGATACACCAAGGTTTTCTTGGTTTGGGTTTTGTTTTCTAAGATACACCAGGGTTTTAAAAGAAATTGACAAACTTGTAGTATGTCCTTGAGTCTGGCAGTCTTCAGTGTTTTGAGTTATCGAAATTTGTAATCTAGATTTGGAAAAAGGTTTTACTATGCCATAAAGCCCTATTTGTATTTCTGATGTCCTGAAATTTAGAGCAAAAGCAGTGACTTTCTGATCTATAACCTGTGAAGGATAATACCACAAACAATGTAAATGCTATCACCAGTTTTTTCTTCAAATGTTTCTCATTTTTTTAACCATTTAAAAGAAATATCAAAGAATACTTATAAACTTACAAATAACTTTCAGATGTTATTTTCCTTAAAAATCAGTTCCAAAAACAGAATAATAGCTAACATTTATTGCATACTTACCATTTACCAAGTATTCTAAGTGATCTGCATAAATCACCTCATTTAGTCTTCATAATGACCCTCAGGTGCATAAGAAAACCGAAATCTACTGAAGCCCACGTAGTCCACGTGAAGGTACTGAGATGCAAGTCTATGTTGTATGGTCCCCTGAACCTCCATCTATATCACCAATGTCATCCTGCCTCACAGAGGGGGTTGGTGTGGAGGAATCCTGGAAGTACCTGTGTCCCTTGCTGCTTCTGCCCAACTGCATATATAGTAGAACAGCTACATTACACTTCTTTCCCATATTTGGACAATAACCAGTATGTGATTCCCTTCATCCTGAAATTCCAGTTTTGGTGGGCTTGGGGGGTTTTGGGGGTTTTCTTTGTTTAATCATTTTAAGTAAATATCTTTAAAAGTTTAACTTAGAGATCATCTTAAGTGAATATGTGCTTCCTATCGTCATTAGAAGAAACAGCCTTGACCTGTTGATCTCTTCTGTATGTCTGGCCTGCTCTTCCTCATCCCAGAAGACAGAATTCAATTTTTAGGACTGAGAGTAAGGCTTGTTATGCATGAAAGACCTGTAAAGGTGACCTGTCTAGATGTCTTCAGGTGACAGGATAAGGGTATAAATCTTATGCTCAGGCCCTAGCGGAAATGATAGGGAGAAAATATCAGATCCTTAGATGCTTACTGAGAGATCACATCATGGTTCCCTATTGATGTTGAGGTCCCAGAAGGCCAAAATTGCTCAGAATGTTCTCCAGTTAAAACTTTAAAAGCAGTGCCTCGTTTTCTTCTTGTGTATAAGAAGAGCAGAACTGGCAGTCCAGATGGGAAGCTCATGATCTTGGTTGGCTTTTGGGAAAGATGTGCCAAGGTGTGTGTCTTCACTTACTAATCTGGAAACCAGAGGGCATCACAGGCTGATGTGCAGAGTTACTCAGAACCACCTGAACTTGATTGGGAAGTTGACAGTGTTCCATGTGGCTTCTGGCAGGTGCGGCATGTCAACTTGGCCAGCTATCCTTTTACAATTTCTTAAGCGTAGAATTCCTGAATTTGCTGAAGCTGAATGTTCTGAGAGAGGCGGGATGAGAGTGATTAATTGCCTGAACTGTGCTCCTGTTTTTGCTTTCAGGCAAATTCCTCCTCCAAACAGAGTGCAGTCTTTAGCTTGTCAGCATGTTATTGTCACAACATGTTGGGAGGCTCGTCATTTTAGGCACTTACAGCTAGGTAACTGATCTCACCTGCAGATCTCACCAGATGTGGGGATATGGAGATTTAGGACAGCAATTCATGTGATACACCAATAGTAAAACTGTGCCAGCCATGGTTCTAAGCCCTTTACATGCATTCACTCATTTAATACTAATAACAACCTATGGAGAAGATGCTTTTGATATCCCTACTTCACAGATAAAGAAATCTTTAGCACTTAAGGTTATGCAACCAGTAGAAAGCTGGATTCCAACCCAGGCAGTCTAGCACCAGGAGCTGGAATGACCCAATCACACAAAAGCAGTATTCACTTGACAATGGTAAATCATACAATCAATGATGATTCAGAGGAAGGAAATACATATTTTAGCAAAAAACTAGTTTTTATCATGGGAAGGTTACAAATGAGTACCTGACAAGCAGGTCAGAATTCTGAGCTGCTACTGGATAAGACATTTCCATGTGGGAAAATGCTTTATCACCTTTGCATGGAGAGTTAGTAGAGGTTGTGGATATCATAATAGACAGTGCTTATACATAGGTAGATGATTAGAAAATCTCTTCGGGGTGCATGCCATGTGTGGAGCATGTAGCAGTGACAAAATAGGGCTAATTGTCTTTGTGTTTTGCCCAAGGATCCAGCAGACCTTGAGTGAGAAAGAGTCAAGTTGACTATAAATGGAGCTCCTGCCAAAGCTCAGAGACTGCCCGCCTCCCGTGGCCACAGCATCCTAGGGAGGAATGAGGTAGATGCAGTTTCATGGCTTTATCCAAAGCTCCCTTCAACTGTGAATAGGCAGGAATGCTTTAGAGGAAGACAAACACCATATAGTATGACTAAAATGTCCTCTCATCCAAACCTTGGAGAACCAAGAGCACCGTATCCATCCTACCATGGGAGCCAATAAGAGGGTCCAGGGTCACTGAAAGTGCAGTCTCACATCGGTCAGGGACCCAGATGCACCAGTACTAGGGAGAGGAACCCGCCTCACTCAGGAAGAACATACACGCATGCTGGTGCACAGGATGGCGTGGCTAGAGCCTGTCACAAGCCCAGGACAGTGACAAGAACAGTTAGGCCAACTCAGGTCAGAGCCAGGTGGAACAGAGGCTGCCCATTGGAGGTTATCCCAGGAGCAGAACAGAGCAGCAAGAAAAGTTTCATGCCCTGTTGTCCACCCTGGGTTTGTCTCCCAGGAAAGCTAGAGCAGGGACATGGAGGTCCCAGTGAGTCTCCTGAGAGGAGACCCTATATTTACCCACATCCTTCATTTTTCCTTCCTCAGGCCAGTATAGCCTAGGGGAGCAATGATGATAATTATATTGCCATTTACTTGTCATGTACTAAATGAGAAGTCAACTACAGTTGACCCTTGAGCAACATGGGTTTGAACTGTATGAGTCCAGTTAAGTGCAGATTTTTTTATATATATAAAATAGTACAGTACTATAAATATATTTGCTCATGATTTTCTTAGTAACATTTTCTCTAGCTTATTTTATTGTAAGACTACAGTATATAATACATACATCACACAAAATATGTATTAATCAACTATGTTATCGGTAAGGTTCCCAGGCAATAGTACGCTATGAGTAGTTAAGTTTTGGCGGAGTCAAAATTTATATGCAGATTTTCAACTGCATGGGGAATCCGTGTCCCTAACCAACTCATTGTTCAAGGGTCAACTGTAATGAGTTTAATAACCATACAAAGCCTGGTAGAAACCATGCTCATTTATGTGCCTCAAGTTATCGTTTGATATCATGTGCAACCAGTTTGTCTTGGATTTCAACCCTAGGTACTTGGATATTTAGGAATGCTTTCTAGAATTCCACTGTACTGTTATGAAAAGTAGATTTTTTTGTTCTAAAAATGTTTCTTATGACTTCTGGTGGGAGAAACCGATAGATTTCATAATTTAGTGACATGTCAACAAGACTAAGGCTTATTTTTTTAAATAACCCAAATAGGCTTTTGTCTTCATTATCGTGAAGCTGGAGTGTGACAGTGGGAAACCTGTGATGACTGAAAGTGCTTTTTCTCTAGTGATGACTATCCTTTCTGCTTCTCTCCAATATCACTGAGTTCCAGTCCCCTCGATAGCTTTTTACTAAAGATAAAGGATTTTTTCCCAAAACTATTTATTCTCTCTAGCAACTGCAAATAAGACTCAGTTGAATTTATATTTGATATGATCCTATTGTGATGTTTCACTTAAGTAGTTTTGGAAAATATAGACATTTAGTTCCCATTTGATCCCAATCATTCACTCAGTTTTTGTTTTTAAACTTCTGGTTCAGAACCACTAAAGAGAATTAATATTTGGATTTAGATCACTTCTAATTTATGACTCCTCGCTTGAGATTCAGGGTCATTCCTCTCATTACAATTACTTAATGTTCTGTGCATTTTTGAGAAATTAATCAAAACCAGATGCTTACTTCCACTCCCAGACTCCATTCCAGTGGTTATTACTTTTATAAAGTTAATCATTTGATAGAAATTTGAAATAATTAGATAGTGGCTTAAAGGTTAAGGCATGGCAGCCCACAGTCTCTCATTTGTAATTAATCATTTGGAACCCCACGATGCACCTTGTTTTTTGTGCTTCTGATGACGTAGGGTATTTGTCCAAAAGAACTTTTGAAATTCAAGAAATACAAATCAAAGCAAACAGACACCATTTTTCACTTAATAGCTTAGCACAATTGCTAAAGTTTGATACTATCTGGTGCTGCTGAGAGTTTGGGGCACCCGACATTCTTATGCTTTATTGGTGTGATGATAATTTGCTGCCACCTCTTTGGTAGGCAATTTGGCGAGATTTTTCAAAACTTTTAATGCATATACTGTTTGGTGTAGGTAGGCCACCGCTAAGACTTTAACCATGTGTGGTGTATAAGTCATCTATTACTGCATAACACATTACCATAGATCATAGCCAGTTTAAAACTACAGATACTCATCATCTCACAGTTTCTGAATTCAGGAACTGGGACAGTTTAGTGGATGGATCTGGCTCAGGGTCTGTCACGAGGTTCCTGTCAAGCTGAAGGCAGGGTCGACAATCATTTCAAGGCCCTGTGCGGTGGGGAGTTCTTTTCCAGGTTCACTCTTATGGTTGTCGGAAAACCTCACTCCCTCACCACATGGGCCTCCCTACAGGCTGCCTGAGTGTCTTCATAGCATAGCTGTTGGCTTCCCCCAGAGCATTTGATCCAAGGGAGACCCAGCAAGCAAGCCAAGGAACACACCAGAGAGATGCCACAATCTTTTGAAAGCTTATCTTAGGAGAGATGCGCCATCATTTCATAGAACAACCCAAGAGCAATATGACAGCCAAGAGGCAGAAATTCTTGGGGGTTCTCTTAAAGGCTGCCAACCACATGTGGAGACTTTAAAATGAATCATAACCCAAGCTATATTACCAACCTGAATGTTCATCTCTGTTAAATAAATCACAGTACATCATACAGTGGAATGTATTGCAGGTGTTAAAAAAAAAAAGTCTTGGGGCCTCTGGGTGGATCAGTCAGTTGAGCAACCGACTCTTGATTTCAGCTCAGGGCATGATCTCAGGGTCATGAAATTGAGTGCCTCGGCAGGCTCCATGCTCAGCAGGGAGTCTGCTTAAGATTCTCTCTTTCTCTCTCTCTCTCTGAGAAAAAAAGGAATGAGATCTATATGCGCAGATATGAAAATATCCCTAAAATATACTATGAAATAAAGAATTGTGGTAGAGAAAGTGATCTACAATGATATAGATTTTTTTAATAGTATACATGTAATCTGGTACGGCATACATTTTTTTCTTCTAGAATAAAAAACTGTTGCCAGTGATTACCTTTCATCTTTTTTCCTCCTTCCATTCCCTAATGAGTAATTTTTTAAAAAAAGATTTTCTTTATTTACTCATGAGAAACACAGAGAGAGAAGCAGAGACAAAGGCAGAGGGAAAAGCAGGCTCCCTGCAGGGAACCTGATGCAGGACTCAATCCCAGGACTCCAGTGTCACAACCTGAGCCCAGGGCAGATGCTCAACCCCTGAGCCACCCAGGGACCCCGAGTAATTTTTTTTCATTTTGGAATTGGAGTGCTGATGTCTGCTTGAACAGCCCTATTGCCCTGCCCCTCTCAGCACCAAGGCTCTGCACCACACAGATCTCTCTTTTTCCAAGTCCCTGAGGCCTGCAGGAGTTTCTGAGCCATAACTGTTCCTACCTTGGCCTCTGCTTTTCATTTGCAGCCCGTTTTCCTGTTATGCAGTGCACTGACTAAGTGGCACATAGAGGCTTTCTGCCTCCACACCTTCAGCCAACTGGGCAAGAATTTTTGTTTCAATCAATTTTACAAGTTCCAAGATGCCTGGTGTACCTGGAATCTCATGAGTCATTAGATTCTTGTCTCCCTTAGGGTTCCTCCCAGCTTGCTGCCCTGTCGAAAACTCCCTTTATTCCCAGGCAAGCTATTGGGGTTCTACTGGCGTGACTCAGCTTTCTTCCAGAAGCACCATGTTTCTTTTCTAGCCCTCAAGTGAAATGCTTCAGTGAAAATTCTGCTTTAAGTTCTGAAGTCTATCTTTTGGTCTGCCAAATTCCATGTCTGATTATCTGTTGAATCCCCATTTATTCAGTAAGAGTAAAATAAATTTGCTAGATACCTCTAGTGCATCCCAAGTCTGAGTATTTCTTCCATTACAGCATCTCTGTGGCTCTCCTTTTTATTAATTCATTCCACAAATATTCATCTAGCACCTACTCCATGCCAGACACTGTATAAGAGACTAGAAGTAGAATCAAGAAGAAAAACTCACTATCCCTGCCCTAAATGGATCTTACTGTCTGGTGGGAGAACCGCCACTATGCAATGGAGCATGGGAAGCAATGACTACAGGCTCTGATCAGGGCTATGAAGGAGTCCACTTGCAGATGTAAAGCAGGAAGACTTGCAGGGCCAGTGATAGCGCCTTTGTGAAAATTAGAAAAAACCATCGCCTCTAGGTAGACAAATTGAAAGTCAGCCCCTCCAGGTAGATGCATACAGTGGGCACACAGTTTGGGAAGTGGATAGAGGCTTTTTATAGTTCACACAAAGGAATCTCTTTCTCCAGACCCATACAGCTCGGTCCCAGGGCACATGACCTGGCCAGTAGCGCAGCCTTCCTCCCTCCTCCTTGATCAAGAGCACATTCTACATGCGCACGCCCTGGGGAGCCTGGCTGACCTGGAGGATCCAGGCAAGCTTGAGATGAGATCTGAAGGATAAGTAGGTATTAACTAGACGATGGAGGAGGGTTGGTGGGGAAGACTATCAGGCATCTTCTAGGCAGAGAAAACTGTGTAAGAGTAAGAAAGAGGACAGAGCCTAGCATATTCCAGCAACTAAGACTAGAGAAGGAGAGTTAGGACAGAGGTGGATGCGATGAAACCAGAGCAGCTGAAAACCTCCAGACCAAACAGAGCAGGCCCTCCTCGCACCAGTCAGTAGGCCTAGATGGAAGAAAGCCTTGAATGCCAAGCTAAGGAATTTGAATTGGAGTACCTTCCTTTCTTTTTTTCTTTCTTCTCTCTCTCTCTCTCTCTCTCTCTCTCTCTCACACACACACACACACACACACACACACACTCCTCTTTTGTAGAGTACCATTCTTTCATTTATATAGAGTCTGAATTATTCTGCCTCCTTTTTTGTCGAATGTAATCAGTCTTTGCTCATTTATGTTTGTAATTATGATCCTACTTCCTTGCCAATTAAAGATACATATAAACTTATGTCTTTCCCTCTTTAAAAAAACTGCAAATGGCATGAATGCTCAAAACAAGTTCTTGGATTTGCTGCAAGGAAAATGATTTCTGAGAACCACAGGGAGGAAATCTAGAAAATCATAGAGAAGCTCTGTTCTTTTCCCCATGACCGGCACACATGGATACATACACAAATGCACACAACCACCGGAATGTTCTCTCCCACATACAAAGTCAGGGAAATAAAGCCAAATGTGCTTGTCTGTTTTAGTTTGGCAGCATTTCAAGTATTTAAAACTTTAGCTCACATCTTAAGTTAATTTAAAAACTTGAATAGGTTAAATGAACATACCTCATTTATGAGAAGAACAATCAGAATGAATATGCTGTTCTCTAGGAAGATGATGTGGGTGACTATCAGACAAGAATTTCTTGGTAAGGAGTGTTTGATATTCATCACAATCTGAAATGTTGACCTAGGGCATCAGGGTGTGCAGCTGCAAGGTGGGCGAGTCACGTGGCTGGAAACAGACACCTGCTCCTGCTGCCTCATCAGCATCCACACTGGTGGCCCCTGCCCCTCTAGACCACAACTAGAGATTGCTACAGCTTCTTGAAGGCCGTTACTCTCAGCTGGGCCTCCCCTCCTTGCTCCTCCCTTTACCCCTTCTCCAGGCTGCCTAACAGAGTCCGTTTCCCAAAGACCTGCCAACACCTCCTGGGGGTACCTCCACTGCATGCTCTGAAGGAGAGAGGGTCAGGTCAGCAGGTACCAGGCACAGGTCAGACAGTTAAAAAGGTGCCTTTCAGAAGTGTGGTAATTAATCTCCCACCTGACACCCACACAGACATGCAGACGTGCTCACACAGACCTACTATAGGTGGGGAAGGAGGGCTTGTTAAATTGGCTCTGAAAGAGGAAGTGAACCATCGGCTTATACAACCTGACCCAGTTACATGTTTTAGGGGAAACTTTCACGTCTGTATTTTGTTTGACTCACGCTCATCACAGGTTCATTGTAGGAGTCTGTATGGTGTGTACATGGAATCTACATCAAATACTTAGCTGGTTCCTAAGGCTGTAGACAAAATTCTAGGAGTCTGTGAACTTGAATGAGGGAAAAGAAAATAGATTCTTATTTTCACTAACCTCTAGAATTTAGATTTCCAGTTAGCATACATGTTTAGGGTACCTTCATTTGGGGGAGGAAAGAATGTATGTAGGAGACAACATGCTAATTATGAATGCAGCTAACAAGCCATAGCAGTACCTGTGACTTTTCAACAGGAAAAATCACAGATGTTTTCCTGTTATGTTATTGAGTTGAAATTGTCGAAATATTAATGGTCGTATTGTTTCAAAGTTACCATATTTATCAGACCCACTATTACATCTTTTCATTCAATACATTAATAAGGAGCATACATATATTGCTATGCCATACTTTTTTTCCTAAAAATATTATGGTAACTCTATTTAATCATAATGTTTGTCCTTTATAATCCTGTGTATTTATGAGTTTAGAACAGTTCTGAGAAGCAGTATGCAGGCTTTACTAGGCTGCCAGAGAGGGGTCCATAGCATAAAAAAGGTTAAAGAACTCCTTTCTAGGTTCACATTCTGTTTAGTCACCTAGCTGTGTAATCCTAGAATAGTACCCTCTGAACCTCAATTTGTCACTTGCAAATGGGGTTTCCATGACCCTGGGATCATGACCTGATCCCAAACCAAAGTCGGACATTTAACCCAACTGAGCCACCCATGTACCCCTAGAGTACTTTGGTTTTGAACTGATAAAGTAGAATCATTAAGATATCACAAAAAATTCTCATCTGTTTCTTTGCATTTTGTTTTCTCTGTCAGCAGCAGTGTTTTAAAATACAATTCATTTATATTTAAATATAAAGTGAGTCTATATATATATATAAACACTAACATTTTTACCTTTTTAGTTGCTGCGTTTTACAAATTTTAGTCCCTAGTTTTCTGTTAAAAAAAAAATATATATGTTGCATTCCCCACCCATTCTCAGCCTGAGATAATATTTTTGTGGGCTTTTTTTCTTTTGTTTGATTGCTTTTATGATACATAAAAATTCACATGAGGAACAGCAGGGGAGATACTGCCAATCAGACAGTTCTGGAACATTCCTAGCAGGTGGGTTCCCCCACCCCCACCCCCCAGTCCATCACTTTTCTTTTCTCTTTTTCTTTTTTTTTTAAAGCTTATTTATTTGAGAGAGAGAGAGAGAAAAGAGAATGTACAGAGTGTGGGGGCAAGGGCAGAAGGAGAGAGAGAAATTCTTAAGCACACTCCCCACTGAGCATGGAGCCCAAGGACTCAGGCTTGATCCCAGGACCCTGAGATCATGACCTGAGCCAAAACCAAGATAGTTACTACATCTAAAATCAAGATAGTTATTGCATCTGAAATCAAGGGTAAGGCACTTGACTGACTGAGCCATCTAGGCAACCCCATCACTTTTCTTTTTAATGAAAAATTTATCAGTAAAGTCTCTAAATGACTAATTTTCCTATTTACATGTATTACATGTATTTCACATAATTTTAAATAAATATGTGTGTCACTGAAAAGATCACATATAGAAAATGCCTCAGAACAAAATGGTGAAAGACAAAATATAGTAGATTGGAGGTGTTCATATTTTTCCTTAAGGTACCAGTAACTACTGTATGTTGTTGTAAAAAACAAATAATAGGAATAAATACCTAAAAATTAAAAAGATCTCAATATCAAGGAAAGCATATGATGCTAGACCAGATTGTAAGCCTGTTAATGTATTTTTTAAAAACTTTTGGAAGCAAAGTAAATTAATTTGTTTTAATTTTGTAAACTACTCAGTATTCTTTACCCAATTAAAAAAAAGGCAAATTATAATGCTGCCTATAGCATATTTGCTAAATTTCTTGTAGCTCCCTTATTAATTTAATCTGGCAGGGCTGCTGAGCCAGGAATGTAGCAGTGACTAGATCTGGCTGTCCAAAAGTAAAATCTCTTCTGGTTTTATAAAGACAGACTTCTTAAACTTGGTTGAACTGTAACAGGCTTTCAAAAGCTTGAGATACCCAGTTAGTGACATTATGAAAGAAAAAGATGGGGTGGCCTGGGTGGCTCAGTCAGTTGAGTGTCCAATTCTTGATTTCATGATCCCAGGGTTGTGAGGTTGAGCCCAGTATTGGGCTCTGAGCAGACTGCTTGAGATTCTCTTTCTAACTCTGCCTCTCCTCTCCTCTCTCTCTTCTCTCTCTCTCTCTCTCAAAAAAAAAAATATATATATATATATTTTTTCCAGTTTTATTGAGGTATAGTTGACAAAATTTATATGTATCTAGGGTATATAATATGATTTAATATATGTATACATTGTGAAATAATTACCAGAGTCAAGTTAATTAACACATCCATTACCTCACACAGATAGCTTTTTCTTTTGTAGTGAGAACACTTGAGATCTACTCTCTTAGCAAATTTCAGGTGTGCAATACAGCGTTGTTAACCATATCCACATACTATATATTAGATTCCCAGAATTCATTTATCTTATAACTGAGAATTTGAACCCTTTGACAAACATTTCCTCATTTCCCCTACCCCAAAGCTCCTGAAAAGATAATTTCTAATAATAAAATAATTTTGGACAGGGTAGCTATGAAAATTTTTTAAAAAGCAATGAAAATTAACTTGCTATCTCAAATATTAAAATAGATAATAAAGCTACAGTAATTAAAACAGTGCATTGAAATACACACAAAGACACATAGGCAGTAGTTTATAATCACTGGAATACAGTAAACCTGTGGGGGAGGAAATGGAATATTCAGCGAACCACATAACAGAATAAACTCCAGGGAAGTGGAGAATCATGTGGGATTTTAAAAACTATTCTTTTAAAATCTAGGAGAAAGAAATAGGTGAATATTTTTAACCAATACTGAGATGGGGAAGGATTTTGAAATATAAAAGCATTTGAAGAAACCACAAAGGAAAGGATTTTTTTTTTATTTCATTATGTTTTAGTAAAGATTATGAGTATGAGGAACTAAACTAACTCAAAATACCACAAATAAATGGAGGATTTACCAGAGAAAGATCTCAGATTAACCCCAGGGCAGGGAATGTGATTGGGTTGGGCCTTTCCAGGGTGAGATAGAGAAAGCACTCTGGATTAAAGAAGGATCAGGAATCTGAGCACTGGATCTAAACTCAGTTACATAGCCTGTGTCTGCTTCTTCCTAGGCAGGAGCAAATTCTCTGAAAAAAGGATGTGAATTGGACAGAAAGGGGCCCTCGGCAGGTCAGGGATGAATCATGCCGAACATACTCAAATTTGAAAGTCCTCGGTGAAAAAGTACAGTAAACATTTAAAAGGTAAATGCCACCGAGTAAAGAAATATTTGCAGCAAATATTACCAGAAAAAAGATTTACCATCTTTAACATAGGAAGTGTTTTTATCAGACAATAGGATATTTCTAACAATCCAGTTATTTTTAAATGGGCAAAGAACATAGGTAGACAGTCTACAAAAAAAAAACAAAACAAAACAGTATACAGAGAAGGAACAGAAGTGATATTAGCCTTATTATCAAGGAAAAAAACAGAATTATGTGTAAAATGTGTAATAAAAATATGTGTAACATTTTTTTGTCTAGGAAATTGACATTTTTTGTGCCATTTTGTGGTTGTATCTGTTTTAAAAATCATGCTGCCAATTCTGGCAAAGGTCAAGTAACTCAGATACACATATTTTTCTGCTGAGGGTGTAAATTGTTACAACCTTTCCGGATGACAGTATTTTGACCCATGAAGATGCTTATGTTCAAATTGATTCTAAGAAGAAGGAAGTCAAAGATACATGTTATAGTTGTTATAACATTATTTATAATGGTGGAAATCTGAAAATAACCTAAATTCTTTATATTAGCCTTAGGGTAACTTAATGGTTTATCCTATAATGACATATTATGAAATATAATGAAATACTAAAAGCCATTAAAAATCATTTGTTCAAAGAATGTTTTATTACATAATTCCAATTTTGCAGATAAGCAGAAGAGAGAGGGAAGAAAAGAGAGACAAAGAGATAAAAAACAAACCTAGGAAACATTCCAAGTTGTTAGTGGCACTAGGGAGGGTAACAAGTAATTTATTTTCTGCAATGAAAATATGACTTTGGTGATCAGAAAGACAACAAGAGGGATCTATATGGCATTTATACGAAAGTAAAATGGACATTTTTGTCATTTGGCCTAGAGAAGGGACATATCTGCTCAGGAGAAAAGTAGCTTCCATATATTTCTCATAATAGCTTTCAAAGAATTAGATAATCCATTTCTAAAAGTCTTGGCCTATGCCTGGTATTCCTAACAGTTGCGTCGACAGCACATTCGAATCTCAAATCTCTGTTTGTACTGTGCAGAGGGCCCCAACGCCTGCTGAACAGATCCCCTGGATTTCTTTCCTTTTTTTTAAGACTTATTTGTGTGAACAAGAGAGAGAGAGAGACCAACCACCCACGAAGTCAGAGAGAGAGGCAGAGAGAGAGAAGGAATCTCAAGCAGACTCCCCACTGAACATGGAACCAAACATGGGGCTCCATCTCATGACCTTGATTGAGATCATGACCTGAGCTGAGATCAAGAGTCAGATGCTTAAGCATCCGACTGAGCTACCCACATGCCCCCTCTCCTTAATTTCTTAATGCGGTCTAGGTACAGCTGTTCACAGATACCAGGATGAGGAAAAATGTATTTTATTATTTTAGGTTAAGAAAAAACATTTGGTTGTAAACTCTATTAATAATGAATCTAAGAGCAACAAACTGATTCCATTTTTTTCTTGAGAATTCTTGCTGGTTTCTGAATAATCCTAGGCTCTAAAGTTATTTTACAGGCTGTCATTAAATAATTTTCATTAAACAAATAGTTTAGAATTCACACAAATTACATTCTAGTATTTATTTATTCTTAAAAAAGTCAATACATATTTACCATTTACCCAATTCTGTGCTACACATTTTTTTTTTTAAGATTTTATTTATTCATGAGAGACACACAGAGAGAGAGAGGCAGAGACACAGACAGAGGGAGAAGCAGGCTCCTTGCAGGGAACCCGACCTGGGACTCAATCCCAGGTCTCCAGGATCACACCCTGAGCCGAAGGCAGGCGCTAAACCGCTAAGCCACCCGGGGCTGCCCTGTGCTACACATTTTAAATGCAGTATCTTACCTTCACAATCCTATGGTTATGGTTTTTACTCCCATTTTACAGAAATAGAGGCGTAAGAGTCAAGTTAATAATTGATAACTTTGAACCCATCTGTTAACTGAGGTATCTCCATTCGTTCATTCATTCGATGGATAAAACAAACATCAATACAAGAAAGTCCATGGTTAGCAAAGGTTTGTAAACTTTAGTTATGGCACATTTCCTTTGCATCATAATTTATGAAATAAAATCTAAATACAATAAAGAGTATGATCAAGGATGCCTGGGTAGATCATTCAGTTGAGCGTCCACACTCAGCAGGGAGTCTGCTGGAGATTCTCCCCCTCTCCGTCTGCCCCTCCCCCTGTTTTTTTTTCTCTCTCTCCCTCTCTCTGAAAATAAACAATCTTTTTTAAAAATTATAAACAGTTAATTTAAAATTCTCTGTAAAAGTTAAATTGACCTGTAATAGGATTCTTTTAATTTGATGGTTGGAAGATTCTTGAAGATAGAAACAAAAATCAAAGCTTTTTTATTCTTTATACAACAATATAAACATTTCCCTGATTTCAGAGATCATGATCTTCTCTACCAACCCCCACTCTCTATTATCCTGTTGTGTTTTCTTACTACTTCTTACCACCTGTCTTCATATTATATATGATATGTTGACTCTTTTTTTTTAATTGCCTTTCCCACTAGAATGAAGGCTCTATTAGGACACTGGTTTTTTGTCCTTTTTTCTTCCTCTGCTTAGCATCTAGAATACCTGGCAAAACTACTCTTCAATTTCATTTATATAGAATGAATGAATGAATGAATGAATGGTTGAATTTCTCTGCCTCTATGTGCTGTGTGGGAAGAGGCTCCACCCCTAAAGACACACACACACACACACAAATGCACACATACCCCTCATCTTGAGGTTCCTGAGCTCTTCTTGGGATTTCCAGGAGATATTGGACAGATGACTTTGAGCACAGCCCCAACGTTAGCCACCACCAGTCCCTCTACGCTTCGCCCACCCTGCTCAGGCTTCCTGTGGGATCAGCTGCCTAACACCCTGTACCCTATCAGTTGGTGCCAGGCAGAGGTCCCTGTGAGCTATTCCTGACATCTGCAAGGGCCCAGTCCCTCAGAGTCCAAGCTGAGGGCACTTATGTCCATGGCCAGATGCTGCTGTTTCCACTGTGGGAAAATCCTAACCAAAGTCTATTTACTGTTCTGGGGAACTATGCTGTGAGTCTCTTCTGCTGATGTGGTAATGAGCACACATACACACTCACATGCACACACACACAGACACACACATGCACGCATAGCGCTCACACCCACATGCAAAAGACACCTATCCCCTTCTTACCCCAGCTTTGTGGGCCAGAGCTACCTTGTACTTCCACATTTTTCTCAATTTTTTTGGTGAAACCCTGTCTGTTTTTGACTCCTAGGACAGGGACTGGGACCAAGGTTATGCGGGGAGTGTGTGAGGTGGAGTGGGCGGCATCACTGAATCAGAAGTTCTGAAGAAAAAGCCATCAACAGGGCCCCTCCAACGCAGAGGCATTCTTCTGATTTAGCTAACAAGTCTCTGGCAGGAAAAATCATTTCCCTGGAGGCAACTCGGTGCCTCATGCAAATCGTCCCTGTTTGGAACAGCCTCCTGGCCCTTCTGGCCATCTGGACACAATGGACCCCTGAAGTGAACTCACGATAGCCCCAGGCTAGGGTGGCTGCTAGAGGGAGATAAAGCTTAGCTGCTTCCTTTCTGCTTTGTTTTGAACTATACTCTAGAAAGATAGGTAAGAAATGTTATCCTAATTAGTACTTGCCCACCCCCCCCACCTCAAACACACACAGGCATTCAGTGTTCACCACGGAATACATCGTCAGAGTTTTATTTAGCTTCGGGGACAAATACACTGAGGCAGAGGAGGGGTGGATAAAGCCGTGGGGTAGGTCAGCAGCAGTGGTAGGATTGGCGGCTCCCAGCCAGAGAAGAGGGACCCGTGGCATCTGTGGACATGCATGGCCTTTTACTGTGTGTGCCCCTTGCAGGTTAACAAAGCATATCCAAAAACCTGCCCTTGCTTCCAGAGCAGCCACAGAGCCCCTGCTGGTAAAGGAGTCTTTTGTCTTTTTTCTTTTTTAAAAAAGATTTTATTTATTTATTTGAGAGAGAGCATGAGAGGGAAGGGGAAAGGGCAGAGGGAGAGGGGAGAAGCACGCTCCCCAATGAGCAGGAAGCCCAATGGGGGGCTTGATCTCAGGACCCTGAGATCATGACCCGATCTAAAAGCAGACACTTAACCCACTGAGTCACCCAGGTGCCCCAAGGAGTCTTTTTTTCTAAGAAGGCTGGTTCCTCTCATGAATCTGGGCAGAGGAGAAGGATGCAAGGCAACCTAAAGAAAGGGAATGGGGGCACAACCCCCTATTTATTTAAAAACAAAACAAGAACAAAGGAACCTTCCACCACCATTCCCCTGGTGACCATTGCTCATTATTTTTTCAGGCTTGTGAACCCATATGATGCTTTTAACCAGAAAAGGATGTTTTGTTTTACTTTGGAACAGTTCAGTACACTGAAGAAGAGCGAAGGACAGCACAACAGGACCCGCCTTAGAGGTAGAAAGGTGATGTCTGCATAGTGACAGGGCACAGTAGGCTCAAGCCTGGGGGAAACCACCCTGCATACTTCGTAAAACCATGGTCCTAACTGTTAAGGAGGATGGCTGCAATTTTAGAACGGCAAAGATGAATGGAAGACTGTCTGGGCTCAGAAGATCCATTTCTATTTTTTGCCCAGCTGAGTCACTCTTTGATAAAAGTGGCCCGAGCATCACAAGACTCACTAACCTTTATGTCATTTCCCCTCCCACTCCATTCCCGAAAATGCTAGATTTTTTTTCTATCAGTTTTTATCTTGCTTCATACAGTAAAGAGTTTCTTCTTGTTGGCCAAACATCATATCAACTGATGGATTATCGCTGGTACATTTGCACCCATGTGAGCTACCCTGTCCTCCCTCCTGTCTTCGCACTATTGGGTTGGAACGCCCAGAAGTATGTCCCAGACTCCTGAGTATTGAGAATATCAGTGGAGGGGGGTCATGAATCAATCCATTGTTGTTCTTACAGCTTTAAGTTCATCCGAGAATCTCGATTTATTTTTATTTTAAGTTTTTATTTATTTAAGTCATCTCAACACCCAACGTGTGGGGCTCGAACTCATGACCCCAAGATCAGGAGTTACATGCTCTACCGAACCAAGCTGCCAGACTCCCTGAGAGAATTTCAGTTTAAAACATTTCCTTGAAGTTTTAATTTTCCACTCAGGAAGTATATAGATTGATTTTTGGTGCTCTTTGATTTTTATTAGTTTGTTCGTTTATTTAAGTAACTTGTTTTGTTTTTTAAGATTTTATTTATTTATTCATGAAAAACAGAGAGAGAAAGAGAGAGGTGGGCAGGGGGAGGCAGAGACACAGGCAAAGGGAGACGCAGGCTCCATGCAGGGAGCCTGACATGGGACTCGATCCCAGGTCTCCAGGATCAGGCCCTGGGCTAAAGGCGGAACTAAACCACTGAGCCACCCGGGCTGCCCAGTAACTTGGTTTTAACTTTAAAAAACCCAGCACCTATGGCCTGGCAGCACTACCGCAGAATGTAGCCGGTGGGCCCTCTTGTCCTAGGTGACTCGACTGTGATTTGAGACAGCTATTCAGATGTGAAGTGTGGGCATTCTGGAAGAACTCACCAGCATGCAGGGGTCCTAAAAGGATGTTGGGATAAATCTGTTTCCTAAGGATTTCAGGCAGAGGTCCTGCTTTACCTACGTGGTATTCGAAATAATGGGAACAAACAGCCAAGCGGCTGCCTTGGCCATGACCAGCTCTCCGAGCGCGGGGCTGGCTGTTTCCTGCTTCTTCCTTCCCACTTCCCACTCATTCATTAGCAGCCTTTGAGGCGGAAGCTGAGCATACTGTTTTCACCTCAGCTTTCTGTTTTTCCTCATCAGCTACCTCTTCACGTCTCACCCCCAAACTCACCAACAGGCCTTCAGCATGTGTGTCACCGAATGCACACTCTTCAGTGCCCATCAATAAACTATCCTTATGATTTCTGCGGCCCTGGCTTGTGTGAGTGATCACCGCTCATTTCACTCGGGGTCTCAGAATATTTAATCTCGGCAAGGTGACATATTGGATGTTTTTTTTCTTTTATTTCCTAGGGTAGTTGCTAGGATTTTGTTGTTGTTGTTTTAAACACCCATTTGATATGCCAGAAATTCTAAGGTGTCAAAGACATAAACCCTTTAGGTTGTGAAGAAAAGCATTGACTAATCTTTAGCTGGAAGGAGGTCAGAGGTCAAGTGCAGTCCTCATCGATGGGCGGGGACTCTTCTCCAGCGCCCCCAGCACGGGGTGCTTTGGCAGCTGACAGTCACTGGGAGTGAGCAGAACTGCCAGGTAGGTCACCCAGCTCTGGCTTTTGGGCACCCGCACAGTCTGATGCTCTGTGTGAGCCGGGGCCAGGTGTTTAAGCTCTCTGTTTCTTCATCTGCATTGGTGACTGTTAATAATAACTGTACTTCCTCCTAGAATTGTTAAGAATGTTAAGTCAGTCTGTACATGTAAAATCTTTGAACAGTCCTGGCCAGAGCTGAGTGCCCATTCACTGCTCGTTGGTAATGCTGTTTCTGTGGGCAGGTGTAAGGCAGGCCGACTGCTTGGAGTTCAGACTCTGCCAATACGTAGCCCTGCAAACGTGACAATTAAGTTGCTAGATATTTTCTGAGTTTGAATTTCTTTATCTATCACCTGTGAGGAAGAAGTCCACAGTATGTATGTGCGATAGCACACTGTCAGTAAAATGCCAAGAGATGTAAAGGGTTATCAAGAATTCGTGTAAGATGCCCTATATGGAGTAGGCATGCATTAAGCAATCATGATTAGTCACATTTTCTACTTAGTTGAAGAAGCCAAAAAGGAAGGTTATGTTTGCTTTGTGTTAAGAGACAGTGCAGCCCTATTCCTGTCACATTAGTGCTTAATAAATATTGGATTATGTTACTCAGAGGAGAATAAAATACAAAATTGAAGAGTAATGCACATTTGGCACTTCCGAGGACCAAAGAAAGGGCACGAGAGATTTTTGCAAACCTATAGATTTTTTTTCCTAGATTTTATTTATTCATGAGAGTCGCAGAGAGGCCTAGACATAGGTATAGGGGAGAAGCAGGCTCCCCGTAGGGTGCCTGATGTGGGACTTGATCCAAGGACCCTGGAATCATGCCCTGAGCCAAAGGCAGATGCTCAACCTCTGAGCCACCCAGGTGTCCTGCAAACCTGTAGATTAAAAGCTTTGAATGTGTGAGATTTTCTGATGTGTATAAACTGAGGATTTCTGAGAATGTTTCTCTTCAATGATAGAAAACTGTACTGATTCATATGAGCCCCCCCAAAAAAAACCAAATCAGAATATTTTTAAGGAAATTCAGACATTTTCCTTTCAAGTATTAGAGGAACCCCCTCCTCCCCCTCCACCCCCACCCCCGCGCACATGCCCTTCCTGGAGAACCTATAATTAATTACCTGAAGGAGTCATTGTCAGGTGTCTTTTCTGCAGATAAAGGAGCACCTAGCCAGGGCAACCCACCATCAACTGCAGACACTGTAGACCAACCAGCAAGTCATGAGCCCCCAGGAGCAGGCTCTTCAGAATCATCAGATGTCTTAAGCATAATCCCTGATCCATGCTCCTCTATAAGTAGCTAGCCCCCGGCAAAGATGCCCCTATGAAATTAATTCTTCGCTTTACCTCGAATGATTCTTTGATTGTAGATTAAGGAGATGGTGACTAATGGCAGCTCTTAAATTACCTGTTTTAATGAGTAGATAAGAATTATTTTTAATTAGTGCTTCAGTTGTCTATATGCAAACTATGCTCTCTGATGTGCATGCATAAGGGCCTTTGGAAAACAGTTGATTTTCTTAATTCTGTTAAGTGTTGCCTAAGCGCTCTTGTTTCCATGCTATTTGTGTTCTCTGTGAGAAACCTTTCTCTGAGTAGAGATCATTTCCAGCCTGTGTGGAAGAGTCCAATTTTTAGTGGCGATCATCTGGGCAAGGGCATTTACCATATTTAGAATAAATTCCAGGGCAGTGGATTTGCCTAGCCCCAGGTGAGTCTACCAGTGCCAGAGCAAGAAGCCACCTTCATGTATTTCAGAGGTGCTTGTCCTCACCCAACCCTCTGCCCACCTCAAAGATACATGACTGTGCCCCTCAGCTTCCCTGGCTGCAAGGGTGAGGAGTGGACAGGATACTTGCCAAACCTTTGCAGACCACCTTGAGCCCGGCAGTAGGCCCTTAGCCTCATATAGTCAGGTAGGTGTGACCTGGGAGGCAGTACACATTCAGTAACAAGATGATGCCAAAATTTGGGATTTGAGGATTAACAGATGTGAGTTAGTTAGAAGACACAATCCGGTCACTTGCCTACCCCCAGTTCCCATACTCAAAGTGTTTTCTCTCCCAAATCCTTGAAATTACTCCCTGGAAAGTAACTGTTGGTTGCAAAAGTTTGACATTGTCTACTGAGATATATTTTTAGAATTTATTTAAATATGATACTTTGGGGTTTTTTTTCCCTTTGGTTTCTTTAAAAAAAAAAAATCATCTAAGAACCAGTTTTCAACCAAAAAGGCCTTTATGGTTTTCTTTTTTTAGTCTGTATCCCAGAATAGTAGTTTGAGAGTTGCCAACTGCAAAAGGACCTATGTGTTGTGTATGCTGCCGAAAGCTATTTCCAAGCACAAACTACATGGTTTTAGGAAACTAGTACGTGGAGTAACTCACGTGGTTCTGTGTATAGGGAGGGTGGGGGTGGGGAACACTTTACCACGGTACTCCAGAAGCTGTTAAGTCTTCTGATCAGAAGCAATAATTATCTTGGACTCAAGAGCTGACAGGAAAAAATTATGTTTGACATAGTAACGTTCAAGAAGGTAAATGGTTCTTTTAGCAAAATGTTGTGCTTTCACCTTTACACAGCAGTTAAGGGAGGAATGGCTCTCCCTGAACTATAGACATGCTTCCCTGAACGTGGATAAACCCCAGAGGAATTAGCTCATACTTCTGTCTGTACAGTTTATCAATCAACACATGTTCATTGAGTTCCTTTTGCCTGGCGCTACCCTAGGAGCTGCATAGAATATCAAAGCAGTAGGTATACCGCATTACCTCCTTCAGGTCATTCTTTCCATCTGGGGAAGCGATGTGTGAAGCAGTGAGGGAATAATCAAGGTAATAATGCCTTCTCGGTAGATTGCATTCACTACAGTGCTTTTCAGCCTAGGTGGAAGGTTCTTTATTTCCCTTGGAAGTGCAGCAGACTTGTCAGTGCCAGAGTTAATAGATAACCTTTATTCATTCAAAACAAATTTAGGCATCCACCACTGAAATTACTTTGTGTAGAATGAGGCATAATTCTAGAACAAATCATTTTTTTTTTAGACCACTCTTGGAAGTTCAGAGAAGGAAAGAAATTTCTACAAGTGCCTCATTCCTAATTGCAGGGCCTGGGAGGGGGGTTCTGCGTGGCATTTGGCCTTCTTTGTGTTTGACTACATCACGTTTTTTGTTTTAGATGGAATCGGCGTAGCCAAAATTGTATCAGTTCAACATAAGCCCTGCTGTGTTTTCTAGCCTTCCTAACCCTGTGTATTTCCTGCATTGTGATTTATTAACAACGACTTAGGTAATTCAGCTTAATTGTGGAGCAAGAGATCTAGAACTAAAATTTCTTGATGGCTAATGTTTTGGTTTCGCTAATTTGATTTTGTGCTGCCTTAAGCTCACAGGTTACACAAGTCTTTATACCATTGATATGGCTCTGGAGACAGTGACACCTTCCTTGGGTTTAACACCTACATTTCATTATCTCTTAATTGAGTTTTTGGACATGTAAGTGGAAAAGAAAATAATGGGTGATGAATGCTTCTGCGTGAATGAGGACTAACTGTACATATAATGAATATGGCTGACTTTAAAATTTCTTCTATAGTAAAATAGTGTGCTAGTTGACAACAGGCCAAGGTTAAAGAGACTTAATTAAAAATTAGAAGCTCACCCTAGCCCAGAGCACTATCACATGCAAATCTAAGAACACCAAGTGGACAAAAAAACCCTACAATTGTTCAATAGCACCCCCTAGCATACATAATTTTAGGCTATCAGACTAGGAAGCAAATTGTACTTATGGTTTCTTCCCTAAAAAGTATAGGTTTTTAAATATGTCTAGTTATATTGGCACATTCTTCACACTTTTCCTGAATTGAATATCTGAAGATAACTATAAGCAGAGGGTAGCATGATCCTAGTAGAATAATTTCTTATTGCAAAGATTTTCAAAATGATTTTACTTTAAATCTGATTGTCTTCTATTCATTATCTCTGCTTTGGTTGGCTGATTTAAGGAGATTTGGGGTTTATTTGTGTTTTTTTTTGGAGTAAGTCATCTAGGAAAAGGAAACAGGCAGAGCAGGGGGAGGTTCCTAAAGTAGATCATGGAAATCCACAAGGTAGACGTAGTATATTTAGCTCTTTGGTGAGTGTTAAGAACACAGCCCCTGGGGGTGCCTGGGTGGCTTAGTGGGTTAAGCGTCTGCCTTTGGCCCAGGTCATGATCCTGGGGTCCTGGGATGGAGCCTCACATTGGGCCCCATGCTCAACAACAAGTCTGCTTCTTCCTCTCCCTCTGCCCCTCCCTTCCGCTCATTCTCTCTCTTGCTCTCTCTCTCTCTCTCTCCCCTTCCCTCCCTCTCTCCCTCTCAAATAAATAAAATCTTAAAAAAAAAAAAAAAAAAAGAAGAAGAAGAAGAAGAACAACAACAACAACAACAACAACAACACCACAGCCTCTGGAGCCAGACTTTCTGAGCTTTGTGTTCTTGGTTGGGCTCCTTAACCAGTCTGTGACTTCATTTCTTCCTCCATAAAATGAGTGAATGGGAATAGGTACCTGTCTCACAGAGCAGTTGCAGTGAATTCTCACAAGGCACTTGAGAAGCCTAGCACATAATGAATGGTCAGTGACGATCAGCAGCTATTATTTTTTTTTTTAAGATTTTATTTATTTATTCATGAGAGACACACAGAGAGAGAGAGGCAGAGATAGGCAGAGGGAGAAGCAGGCTCCATGCAGGGAGCCTAATGTGGAACTTGATCCTTAAGACAGCGGGATCACGCCCTGAGCCAAAGGCAGACACTCAACCGCTGAGCCACCCAGGCATCCCAGCAGCTGTTATTTCACCATAGATGCTTGGGTGTTGTCATGATCTACAGCTTGGAATCTCATATCAGAAAGACCTGAGTTCAAACCCCCTGGGAGATCTTGCGCAAGTTGCTAAAACTCGCTGAAACCCACTAAAGAGGATGATAATAAGTATTGCATACCATTGTAGAATTCAACAGTGTATGCAGAATGCCTAGATTAGACTAGATAGGGGTGCCTGGCTGGCTTGGTCAGTAGAGCAGGCTACTCTTGATCTCAGGGTTGTGAGTTCAAGCACCATGTTGGACGTGGAGCCTACGTTAAAAAAAATTAGACTAGGTGGAACAGATAGGATATAGCTGTTACTCTTCGTTTCCTTCTGAGATGCAAATAAAACAACAGTGAGGTGCTCTGCAAAATGATAGTAATCCTCTATGACTAACAGAAGACCACAATATCAACATTGTATAAGGTGGAAAGCAGAGAATGGAAACCGACTAACAAACCCAAGAAAGCCAGTTAAACTGTAGAATGCACAAAGGGCTCGTGAATGGCTCACACTAGGTATCTCTGGAGATGGAAGTGAAAGTGGGGCTCAAAACAAGAGAATTCACTGAAACTCAGTTCTGCTTTTTCATTCTTGGAGCCAGGCACTATTAAGGGCTGGGCCACCAAAGTGAAATCAGGGGTTTTTAAGCGAAAGGCTGCATTCTGAATGTGGAGATCTTTGATTGTCTTCCCCCATCTGGCTCCCAGGATCCTGGCAAGGAGGTTTAGACTCTCCAAGACCAGATGAGATGTACCTTCTCTGGCCCAAGTAAATAGACCCAAGTGTACTGCCCTTGGATATTATGTAACTAAAAAGCCCATCATATCCCTGAATCCCAAGGTCGACATGCCCAGCCTTTGTGCATGGAGCTTCCAGTCAGCTGTCTAGTGTTCCGTACTTAACTGGACAGACAGCCAGGGACCCCAGACCAAGGTCTCCTGAGGGTGTATGATTGTGTGGTATGTACAGTGAGGCTTATTTGATCATCCCATACAGGCTTCCTCGGTATGTGTGTTTATGTTGTAGGATTCATTCCTAGCACGTTCCAAGTGGGCCCCTGATTTCTTCTCAGGTATGCTCAGCACATAGCTAGCACTCAATAAATGTTAGCTGGTATCATTACTCATTCAGCCATCACAGGACGGAGCGAGTCACTTATTTCTTACAGGCATGCAGTCACATTTAGGAGGTGAGGTTTGAGCATTCAGCTGCTTCCATAACTCTACCACTTGTAGAAGTTCAGCAGTGGAGACGAAGAAGCCCTGGATTAAAGAACACTCGGCCTTCAGTCTAGTCCTAAATCTCTCTAGGCAGAAGTTACCACTGATGTAAAAGAAAGGGGATGGATAGATTAGACCTTTTTCTGTTTTGTTTTTAGACTAGACCACCGTCTTTAAAGGTGCCTGCCTTTTTCTCAGACACTGCAGGACATCAGGACAAGTCTCTGAGGCAGACCTGGTTACTTTTCAGAAGTGTATGTACATACTCCTACTAATAATAAATATATTGTTAGTAATACATAATAATCATGAAGATTAATAATAATATCTAAGAATTATTGAATATCTGCCATGCTCCAGATGCTTGCATTATCTTCTTTAACTTCATTTAATGGGATACTAGTACTTTATGAGAGACATTCATTTCTCCCCACTTTGCAGAGAAGATAACTGAAGATTTAAGTTAATGTGTAAAATTTACAGACAGTAAGTGGCAGAGCCTGGGTTTTGAAGATCTGGCCACCTCCAGAGAACCAGTCCTCTAGGATCTCACCATGCATCTCTTTTTTGAACTCTTTGGTGCTACCCCCTAAGAGCATTGTACTCATTTGAGGTCCCTTGGCTGCTTTCAGCTTTAGTCAGGCTTCATTGCCTCCTACTCGGAAGTTACATTTTCCCACTGTAAAGTGGATTGGCATTGGAGTCATAAACAAACCAAGCCCTGTATTCCTCTCACAAAGATAGTTTTTTCTGAGTTCTCAAAGTCCTCATTTAAAAAGGTTTTACATGTGTGAAATTACACTGTTAAAATTCCTGCGTATCTAAACTTTAATAGGATGTGTTGCGTTTGCCAGTGTCACCAGGCCTGCAGATCACTTTTGTTCAGTGGATCATGTGACACACCAATTGTCCTTTGAGATTGCAGACTATATAAACTAATAAGTAAATATTGTAACAGATCTGTGTACATAAATCTTTTTTCTGTATGATGTCCACTTTGGAGTATATAAAAATAAGGAGAGAACATAAAGTAGATTTGATGAAGCATCAAGAAAATATTTTAAAAGCCTGAAGGGAAAAAAAAAAAAAAGGAAGCAGCCTAGGGAGGCTGGAGGTGAGAACTCCTTCTAACTTCTGTGCATTTTTAAAAACTGGGTAAAATGTACATAACATAAAATTTACTACTTTAACCATTTTTAAATGGACAGTTCAGTGGCATTAAATACATTCACATTTTTGTGCAAACATCACCATCATCCATCTGTAGATCTTTTCTCATCTTGCAAAATTGGAACTCTGTACCCATTAAACACTAACTGTCCATTCTGCACCCCACAACCCCCAACCACTGGCAATGGCCATCTTTCTGTCGCCATGAATTTGGCCACTATAGGTTTTGTAGATCTAATCTGACATGAGGGATCCCTGGGTGGCGCAGTGGTTTGGTGCCTGCCTTTGACCCAGGGCGCGATCCTGGAGACCCGGGATCGAATCCCACATTGGGCTCCCGGTGCATGGAGCCTGCTTCTCCCTCTGCCTGTGTCTCTGCGCCTCTCTCTCTCTCTGTGACTATCATAAATAAATAAAAATTAAAAAAAATAATAATAATCTGACATGACCAGTACTATAATTAAGAGAGTAACCGTTGTCATGTATTACTGTTACTACCCAAAGGTTTAAGGTGAATATATTTCAAAGGTTTTTTTAGAGTGAAATAACATATGTTAAGCTCCTTTTCTTTCTTTGAAATAAGTTGAAAACCTATTTTTCTAAAAAACATCCTGAGATTCTTATAATTCAGCTTTTTAAAAGGGATAGTGCCATGTGCTTCGACAGATGTGACTCCCTGCTCTTTTCTCCCAGGGGCCCCAGCACAGTTTTAGTGAAGAAGACAATAAAAGCTCCCTTCCTTTCCTTTGGTTGCCCCCGCCCTCATGCTCCAGCTCCAAAGTTCATTCCTAAGAACCTCCTGCCCTGTCAGTGCCCAGCATCGTACTCTGAATGGAATTAACGTTGCTGAGGAATGTAGTGCTCAGGGAGGACAAATACTCCTTCATTCTTTCCTCAGACTTTTATTGAGTACCTACTGCTGTCACATAACGCATACAAAGGTAGATAAGACACTATCACTGTCTTTAAGGAGCTTACATCCTATTAGATTGAAGCATTTAAAAACAACCTATGGTAAGAAATGAGAGAGAGAGGTGGATAAACATAAACTGAGGCGCCATGACATGAGCCAATGGGAGAACAGTGAGGGAGAAGTTCTACAGGAGGCTGAGGAGGTGGGGAGTTGCCTTGCTTCACAAGGCTGATAAAGTATACAATCCTACCTTGACTTGCTTCTGCAGCTCCTCAGGTTCTAGTCTCTGGATGGATTTGGAGCTGTTTGCATGATACAGAAGCAGTGGAGCAGGTGTGGTTCATGAATCTGGACAAGAAAGCAGCACTTCCTGTTATCCCTTGTCTCATTTCCATCCGCAGCAGTCATTAAATGGAAGCGTGAGGATTTTGCAAAGCGGGGTTGAAAGTCCTATGGTTACACAGATTAGCTAACATCTCTCATTTGCCTCACATTTTGTTGGAAGCTGGACTTTTCTGTGGAAGGTTAAACAAAAAAACTCTAATTCATTTCCAGATTACAGTGTCCTTTCAGAGAAAATCCCTAAATAGACAACTGTCTGATTTGGAGGAGAAATAATAGGACTTCCTACAACACATAATTATGATAGAAACTAGTCGTGGCCAGGTGGTGTTTTTTTTGGAGACTGTGACCTAGGGTGACAGATCAGTGAGCTAGGGATGGAAAATGGATCCCATGTCATCAGTTCAGGAAGAGCTCACTATGCTGTGGAGAGGACATGACATAGCAATTTGTCCAAGGACCTGAGCCTAGGGAAGTCAAGAGTTTAGGCTCTCTTCACCCAATTTTTTTTTAAAAGTACCATGAGGACACTTCATCCTGGTCCATTGAAAGCATTCCACTGGATTGTAGTTTCCTCTTGACCACATATAAAGGGTATTTATTTAAGGGAAAAGCTGTTGGTTAATTATGTAAGACCACCTTACTGGGCAGCCCAGGTGGCTCAGCGGTTAAGCACCGCCTTCAGCCTGGGGTGTGATCCTGGAGTCCCAGGATCGAGTCCCAGGATCGAGTCCCACGTCGGGCTCCCTGCATAGAGCCTGCTTCTCCGTCTGCCCGTGTCTCTGCCTCTACCTCTCTCTCTCTCTCTCTCTCATGAATGAATAAATAAAATCTTAAAAAAAAAAGAAAAAGACTACCTTACTTTGGTCATGAACACCTGCTCAAGCCTAGAATAAGGACTCAGAGACGGCAAACAAATCTAAAACAAAAATCATACATGATTTTATATAGAGACAATGCTGGTAGACTAGCTTTCTGGTGGAGGTGGGGGGAAGGTTTGATTTATATTGTTTGCCAATTTCCATAGTGTAATTACTCGCACAAAGGCTGATTTCAAACTACCAACAGTTGGCTAACAAAATTCCTGAATATTTAACTGGCACTCCTAGTAAAGGCCAACTCCCGCGTACCGTATTCTATGTTTGATGTGGCCAACAGAAGTATCCTTTTTCAAAAGCGTAATTTTGAGTGGTTGCTGGAGGTGGGAAGGTGGAAGGTACACCAATGGGTGAAGGGAACCAAAGGGTACAGACTTTCAGTTATACAATAAATAAGTTATGAGGATGTAAAGTACAGCATGGTGACTATAGTTAATAATGCTGTATGACATATTTGAAACTTGATAGGAGAGAAGATCTTAAAAGTTGTCATCACAAGAAAAAATTTTGTAGCTATGTAGGGTGATGGATGTTAAGTAGACTTACTGTGGTGATTATTTTACAATATATACAAATGTTGAGTCATTATGTTGTACCCCTGAAAACTAATTTAATGTTATATGTTGATTATACTTCAGTTTCCAAAAATTTAATTTGAAGGCTGTAGAGAGGTACACACTGATGGCTGTCCCTACCAGTTATTCCTGGTCCCTCTACTCCCTGCTGCTTACTCAAGATGCGCCAACTATTCACATTACTTGCTTGTCCTTGCTTTGCTTTGGTCTGAGAGGTACAGGTTCTGGTTTTCAGCAATGGCCATGGTGTTCTTGCCTGTGTCTTTAAAACTGGGTCCCTTCCAGGCTTCTCATCTCATCTTCTGGTACTGAAATACAAAGCAACTGTTGAAAATTAATGTGGACTGCTTTTACTCTCACCCTCTTTAATTTATATAGATGTGGCTTTTTTTTTAAATGCAAAATATTTATTGAAAGAGATGCCCATGCATAGTTCCTCTCCCCTTTTCGCTAATAACTCTCTGACCTTGGGCAACTTAGAAAATGTCCCAGAGCCTCTGTGTCCTTCATGGTTTTCCTTAATGTTCTTTTCTTTGAACGCTTGCCTCAAACAGTTGTTGTGAGAACCAAATAATAAAAAGTTATAATAATAACAATAATAGTAATTGCTGACATCTGTTGGGCTCTTACCACACCGCAGGGCCTGTGCTTGGCCTTTTGTCTGTATTAACATAATTAATGCCCGCAGGCCCTTGTGTGGCATCTGGCACCTGCCAGGGGTGTCGTCAGTGATAGCTATTATGTTTACCACTCTTCCTGTTATTGCAATTACAAGAGACAGTGGTGGTAAAGAATCCAAATCTATGTTTCTCTATTGTCAGATTATCACAGGAGCATCAGTTACGGGCATACATAATGGCCTCATGTAAGAAACAAATTAAACACGGTTATATCTGTACTTGAGTTTATCTTCTGGAACAATAGCTCTGAGAGAGAATATGTTGCAGAATATGCACATAGACAAGCACACCAGCATACGTACAATTGTTTTGTGTTGTTTCACTACCCTCAGAATGTTTTCTACCAAATGGCTATTGGACAACAGATGTAGCACTCAACATTTGTGAGATTTCATTCCAGTGTTCTACTTGAGAGATGGGGTAAAGTCCCTAATATTTCTATTAAGTTTTATCAAGAAACCTTGGGCGATGGTAAAAGATACCCTTTCAATCTTGTTCACATGATAAGTTTTCACTATGTTATAGTATTTGCCAGAATACAAGCAGGATTTTTTTTAAAGTCCTTCAGAAAATTAGATGCCCCCTTATATATGAATCACATGGTATGGGACACTCTTGTTATTTTGAACACAAAGTTTAGGGGAAACAAACGTTAACCTAAAACACTGGCTTTAGTCAGTGAGCACTTTAGGTGCTTATTGAGAGGGGCCTGCTGACAGAATTTTTGTTTCTAAATGACAAAAAAAAAAAAACCATTCTAATTTAGCAATGTTTCTGTGCATCATCATAACAGCCTCTTAACAGTTATGTTGAAAGAATGATGCAGTAACTGATGAACAATGTAGAGATCACTACTAACCTGGGTATTTATGGCTTAGAATTAAAAGGTCAAGACAGCAACACACAAAAATTCAAACTGCATTGTATTTCAGCAAGTCAGAAGTAAAGATAATATACCTTGGAAACAGTAGGAATTCAAAAAGCAGGTGACTGATTGTGAAAACACTGATGCCAGATGCCCCTGGGACGTTTAGATTGTTTGATGAAATGTGAGCGTGGAAAAAGTAGTATTTCTAATATCTTATGATTTTTTTAATACAATATGTGGTTTTATATATCTGTGTAGCTGAATTAATATTTATTATAAGTCATCACCTGAAGATTTCGACTATGTTCCTGAAGGATTGATCATGTATTTCAGCTTGCCAAGGCACGTTTCTGAGGATCTTGTCTTTGGTGGAAAGGGGATCATCTCATAGTTAGGCCTGTGTGGTTCATCAGAGCTCTTAGACATGTAGTGTGACATAGTTTTCTTTCAATGCCAGCTCCACCTCCCCCTACCCCCACTCTTTTACTCAGGTAGGAAAAGACGTTCGCTTAAGGTGAGAGACAAGGGAGCAAGCAAACTGGCTGCTAAGACTTATTGCCTGGCAGGATTTAGAGTGAGAAGAATGGAGAAAATGGGATCATACATTCAGAAACCATTTTACACAAGGCAGACTTAGTAAACCAAGGCCTCTCATACCACTAATAAGCCCCTTATTGGAAAGTCTCAAAAGAGAACCTCAGAGAGGTGAGAAATGACAGCGGCAGAGAATGCAGATCACTTGTTCCTAGCTTCTCTCCCCAGCTTGATGTCGGGTTCCATCATCATCTCACATCGGCAGTAAGTGCTCGGCTCAGAAGTCTTACGGGAGCGTACACCAGATGTGAAGGCAAATGTGGAAAAAGATGAGTATGGGAGCTTTTCTAGAAAGCTGCTAAAAGACTGAGGAGGCAAGCAAATAAAGACACTCCTGGTTAAACACAACCCATTAAAGCTTTGAGGATCAATTCTGTTTGCAAAGTTTAGAATGAAGATATTTCTAGCAGCCCATTTCTGCAAAAGGAGGTGGGTGGGGAGGGAATAGTGCTTACCTTTTATTGTCTAAGAACCATATTTCAATTTTAAAGAGGTTTTTCTACCCAAATTCTAGTTACAACCAGCCAGTCTTTTTCTAGCCTTAGGCTAAGAGTTACGTCAATAATGGAACAACGCCAGATTTGATTATTCACTGTCAGGACTGTGTACAGAAATCTCGTGACTGACTCCACATTGTAAAATAATCGTGCCATGACAGACCTGACGCTTGTATTAGCTGGAAAGCCTGGGGGCACTATTAAAACATCGACTTCCCTTCATTTACACCAACTTCTGGTGGGGGAAGGTTACAGAAGGGTAGAGAAGAAAATGTACGGGTAGGGAGCTAAATTTAGAATCAGCCAGGACTAACCGTAGAAGTGATGGAGAAAGAATAAAAGAAAAAAGAAATGGGTTCTTTTCCACCAGTCAAAACTTCTAATTCCTGTATGTGAAAACATAAAAAGATTTTTTAAACACTTTTTAAAAAGAGAAATACAAATTGAAGTTAAATAAAATATAAATACTTTAATATAAATAAATAAAAATACATGCAACAGAGAATTGAGATGTTTTTTAAATATGTACAGTAGTAGGGGGCAAAAAACACCTTTTTTCATGCAGAGAGCTCACAGGCCGAAAAAAAAAAGTGGTCCCGACTGCTCCTCTTCTCCTGCCAAGTCAGCACTGGACAGAAGGCAGATTAATCAGGGTTTCCCTGAGATTCTTGAAAGTGGCACCAACAGGGAAGACTTTGTAGCCTGTTGAGTCACAGGGTTGTAAGGATGAAATCTGGCATCACCACAGGGTCATGGAAAAAATGAAATCAAGGCAATAAGCAAAGGAGCGAGGGGAGCATGCCTTGACCACCTGGATCCAGTCAGGCATGAGCTCAGATCCACTCCTGTAGGGTAAACCAGTAAGTCCCAGACTGAGAAAGGTGATCTCCAGCTACAGAGCTTTTCTGCCTCTGACACACATGGGACCTGGCCCTCACTCCTACATGACTCGTTCCTACATGACTCGCTCCTACATGTGATAAGTAAAAGATATAGCCTCAAAAATAATTGCATTCTATTGATGTATCCATTCAGAGAGACCACCATTTTCTCTTAATTTCTGACCTTTCAGGCCATCTAGCCCTTCTAGGCTTTCATTCAGGCCCTGAATGAAAGCTTACATCTAATTCCCTTTGAGGAAAACCACACCTCTGCCCAGCCCCATTTCTGCATTAATAGCCATGTCACCTTTCCTTTGCTTGTCCAGAAAGATACCTTCTCATGGAGTCGACCCACCCATTACACATATGTAGCAAGTGGAGTCGACCCACCCATTACACATAAGTAGCAAAGAGGAAAAAGCAATTTTTAAAATCCGTATTTCACCCTTTTATATGTATATTTTTTAAGATTTTATTTATTCATCAGAGAGACAGAAAGAGAGGCAGAGACATAGCCAGAGGGAGAAGCAGGCTCCCTGTGGGGAGCCTGATTCAGGACTCCGTCTCTGGACCCCAGGATCATGACCTGAGCCAAAGGCAGGTGCTCAACCACTGAGCCACCCAGGTGTCCCCGTATTTCCCCCTTTTAATCAGTAACCCTAAACTTCCTTTATTTCCCCATTTAGCCACCACCATTTCCTGTTGTCAGCTAAGCCAAAAATCTGGCTGCCATCCTTGACTAAACCTTGTCCTCTTCTACCTCCCCTGTACATTCAGATGAATGACCTCAGATTTTATCAGTGCTTTTACTTATATATGTATAAATGCTATATTTATATATGTATTTTATTTATAGATGTTTATATTTAAATGATACATAAGTGCTATATTTAGTATTGGGGGGTTTCTTCTCTGACATTAAGGGGGCAGAGATTTCCTTTGTCTTTTTCTTGTTTCCCTCAAAGAGAAGCAAGGTGCTCAGCATGCAGTGGCCACTCAGGAATTTTCGTGACAACTCTCCAATCCATTTCCTCATCCTTATTGCCAAGGCAACTATCTTATTAATACAAGCTCTCATTTGTGATGCACTTCCTATACAACAGGTAACCCAGTGAAGTAGGTATGACTTCTGTCCCCATTTCACAACTAAGGAAATTGAAGTGCACAGGTTACATAATCTGCTTGAGGTCACACAAGTAGAAAGCGGGGAGGTTGTCTGACTCCAGAGCCTATAATCTTGGTATCTACTGTGCTGTGCCCCTCCGGTCTTAGTGAGCTTCCATAGACTCTCTGCTGATTTACTGGCACAGCTTCCCAACTGACTCTCTGCTTCCATCTCTGAAACGTTTTGCCAGAAGATTCATAAACTTACTTTAGAGGAAAACCCAATGTCCAAGCATGAGCCCTCCGCTCCTGCCCGTCTCACCACCTCATCTCTCATATGCCCTCTCATATGCCCTTCTGGCACCTCATACTCCCTGGTTCTCCCAGGCTTTGTATGGTTCCTGGTACAAGTTATGTTCTCTTCTTTGCAGATGTGTTTACATTAAGGGTCTTGACATAGAGAGATTATCCTGGATTATCCAGGTGAGCCCAGTAAAATCACAAGGATCCTTCTAAGAGGAATGCAAGAGGATCAGAGTTAGTAAAAGAAGATATAAAGTTGGAAGCAGAGGTCAAAGAAGAGAGATGCTAAGCTCCGAATTTGAAAATGGGAAGAGGAGCCTGAGCAAAGATAATCAGTCAGTCGCTAGACGGTAGAAAAGTCAAGGAAACAGATTCTCTCCTAGAGCCTCTAGAAGGAAGACCGCCCTACAAACTAGTTTTAGACTTCTGACTTCCAAATTAGTGTTTTAAAGATACCTAAGTATGTGGTAATTTGTTAGGCAGCAGTAGAAAGCCAATATAGACTTGGTACCTTGAAATATAATAATGCTGTAATAAACACCTATAAATGTGGAGTGGCTTTGGAACTGGGAAGTGGACAGAGCCTGGAAGCATGGTAGAAAAAGCCTAGATTGCCTTGAACAGTTAGTAGAAATATGGATATTAAAGACTCTGCTGGTGAGGGCTCAGAAAAAATGTGAAGAGCATGGTGAAGAAAACCTATATCATCTTAGAGAATATTAGTCATCACAAACACACTGTTCGTAGAAATATGGACATGAAAGTTACCACTGGCAAGTTTCCAGTTAGAAACTGGGAGAAAGGCAACATTCATAATATGGCCGCCAAACACTTAACAAATCATGTTCTACAAGGATGTGGAGAGCAGAACGTGTGAACAATGAACTTTACTGTTTAGCTGAGAATATTTCAAAGCAGAGTGTTGAAGTCACCACCTAGTTTCTTCTTGCTGCTTATAGTAAAATGTGAAAGCAAAGAAATAAATTGAAGGAAGAATTGTTCATCAAAAAGGAGCTTGTTGATTTGGGAAATGCTTAGCCTGTCCGGATTGCAAAAGATACTAAAACTAGGAGATTCACTATCAGGAACACATGCTCTGGAAAGAAGGCCAAGGGTGTGGCTGTTCAGCTAATCCCTGGAAAAAATTAAAAGGTCAGAGTATTCAGTCCCACAGATGACTCTCTGAATAAATTAGGCATGTATTCCCTCAACCATCTCAGCAGAAGCCAGAAATAGAGATGGTATTATCTAGGAAATCTGTGTGGAAGAGCCTTCTTTGTAATGAAGTGAATCCCCATGACATACACAGAAGGCCCATGGAGTTCTTGAGGATGTTTCTGTTGAAACACTGCCAGTTTGAACCAGAAGGGACAGCGAGAGGGTGAGATGAAAGAAGGGTGTCACGCTCCCAAAATCCTGCAGGCAGGAAACAAGCTGATAAAAGAGCTCAGCTGCAAACATGTTACTACCCTTCACAAAAAGGGATAGAGCTGCAGGTCTAGGAGCAGAGTCTTAATCCACAGAGGATTATTACCAGACCTTGAGCAAACTTGAGTTTGCCCAGTTGGATTTTGAAATTCCTTGGAACAAGTGACTCCTTTCTTTCTTCCATTCTCCCTGTTGGAATGGGAATACCTATACTGTCATCTTATGCCTATAGCACCATTTTATTTTGTGAGCAGGTAACTTAATTTCTAGTTCCACAGGTTCACAGAGAGGAATTCTGCCCGAGGGTGGTTTAAACCCAGAGCCTCATTCGTAACTAATTTAGGTTATTTAAATAATGAGATTTAGGGACTTTTGAGCTGTTGAGATTTGGCTAATACTTGAGACTTGTGTTGATGCTGTAATGGGTTGAGACTTTGGGATACCTTGGGATCAACCTGTTTTGTTTGTGGGAGAAGTCTGAATCGTTAGTATGACTCCAGGGGGAACACTATGATAGGCCAAATAAAACCTGCCCCCAAAGGTGTCCACATCCTAATCCATGGAAACTGCAAATAAGGTACCTTACATGGGAAAAGGGACTTTACAGATGTGATTAAATCATGGATCTTGCCATGGAGAGATTTTCTTGAATTGAGTAGGATCACAAGGATCCTTTCAGGATGGAGGTAGGAGAATCACAAGGATCCTTTCAGGATGGAGGTAGGAGAATCAGAGTTAGAAAAAGAAGATGTAAGGCCAGAGCAGAGGTCAGCGAGGAGAGAAGATGCTACAGCTACTTCCAAGACGGAGAGAGGGACCCTGAACCAGCGAGTGCAGGTGCCATGTGGAAGCCAAGACCAGCAAGGAAACATTCTCTCCTAGAGCCTCCAGATGGAAGGCAGCCCTGCAGCCTATTTTCAGGCTTCTGACCTCCAGAAGTGTAAGATAATAAATGTGTGTGGTTTTAAGCCCCCACGTTCACGTGCCACAGCAGCAATAGGAAACCAGTGCAGCAGATTTTCTGGGCACTGACAAGTTCGGAATTAAAAAGAATTGTGGGTGTGTCCAGAGAGTTCGGGAAGGCCAGAGTTGGAGTTTTTAGCTGGCTTATACAGTACAATGAGTGTGAGAAAAACAGTCGTGCCCATAAGAAAAACTGGATCATTTAACTTTTTGTTTTTAGCTTTGACATTTGCAGTTTCCTTAACTCAGTGAGGAAAACCTGTCAAGATTTTGCTTCTTCACAGGAAAACCTTAGCAACTCTGCATAAATGGTGACTTTTATTTGTTAAAATATTTAAGACATGATGGGTGATGCATTTCACTGTGATATTTTATTAACTTTGATCAAACATCCTTTGATTTTTCTGGCTATCTTTTTGCCCACCAGAAAAAGCTGTTATAAAGTGTGTTTGTTTTGTGCTAGACAGCTCTTAAATGCAGTCTTTAGGGACCACAGTCCGTTGAGAGCTGAATTCCGAAAATCTTTGATCTTGTTATTATGGATGACAATGAATGTGATTGGCATTTCTGCGTGTTTCATTTTATTTGATGGTTGGAAGAAGTGAGAAATGGAAAATTCAAGAAGTGTGTGGGTATGGGTGTCAGTGTGGATGTAGGTGTGATTCTCCGGGGTATAAACCACAGATTTTGCCTCCATGCCCTCTTACTATATCCAGGTAGCGTTTAGCATGACTTACCAAGGCTCATCCACTACAGTCAGCTAACCAAGTAGTTTCAGATTTGTTTTGAAATCTAAACTCAAGTTTTAGCCCAATATAAACTTTCGGTAATTAAGTTTCTTCCATATTTCTGTGAATTACACATTATTTAGTACAAATAAGATACTTGACACAGTTATACTTCAGATTATTCAGAAAAGATTTCTGTAATTATCATTAGGTAGTTCTGTGATCAAGAAAACACTTTTTTTAAAAAATGAGTATTATGGTATTCATTCAGGCTATTCATAGATATTCTAGTTCTGTCTTTCCAAGCACGTAGTAGGGTTATACTTTCTCTGTGTTCCCTCTCTCTCTCTCTCAAGATTTTATTTATTTATTCATGAGAGGCACACAGGCAGAGGGAGAAGCAGGCTCCCTGTGGGGAGCCCAGTGTGGGACTCAATCCCAGGACCCTGGAATCACACCCTGAGCCAAAGGCAGATGTTCAACCACTGAGCCACCCAGGTGCCCCTCTTTCTCCACTGTCTTGAATCTACATGTAGTTCTCTGATTTGTTTTGGCCAAGTAAACATGAGCACTCAGCTTTTGCTCTGCTATAGTCTTCCCTCCTCTGCTATGGTGATTATGACAGCACATACCAACATAGGGCTGCCATTAGCCTGAGTCCTTGAGGCATTAGAATGAGCAGAGCCTTGCTGCTAGCCTATACTGGACATACAGCATGTGCAAGACATAAGCTTGTATTTTATTGAACCACCAATATTGGAGGTTGTTTTTTACTCTAGTATAATCTCTCCTATTCAAAGTCACAAAGTGTCTTGGGCAAAAACTGAATAAAGTTCTTCCAAATTAGTTCATTGTCTGGGTAGGTGTGTAATACTTTGAAAAACTCAGAGATACATCTCAACTTCAAATTCTCAGTGTAATTTGACAACATTATATGTAACTTGGTACTTTTAATTACTGACATACTGGCATAATAACTGAATGATTTTGTTTTAGATTTGTTGGTACACAACTAAATCTTTTCCAAGCAATTTCTTACAACTCTGTTTACTTTTTAAAGATTATTTCAAATGTTTACAGTCTACCTCAAGAAACAGCTGCACAAAATATATTAGGTATTTAAAACTGATTTGCCCCACTTTAACATTTGCTTGATATAAAATGAAGTACATGGCTATATTTTAATTTATAGAAAAAGAATTTCCATAAAGCTGATACTTTCCATGCCAACTTCATCACTACTAAATTCTAACAAGATACTAATAATTCTAATAACCTCCTTGGACAGGTAATTATGAATGGAAGTGTTGAGTTCATGAAATTATGAAAATATAGGTCGATCCAAGTCAACAGTTGTATCTGGTAGCTTGGACCTTGCTATTTGTGAATACCCAAAAATTGTGGTAGAGTGAATGTGGCTCAGCTAGTCACCATCATTCAGAAGACAAAAGCTAAAATTCCTTTATATTTGAAGGAAGCTGAATCCTATTCCCATGTTAATGCCATAAGAGAAATCCCATGTAAAACATCAAATGAGGTTGTTTTCTTAGAGAGTACATCCTATAGGTTATTCCTTCAAAGCTAGAATGATTACTCAGGTATTTTATAGCTGATGCCTTCCTGTTTTAAAAATGTGTGTACCCTCCCCTCAGTCTCCTATTCTTTTTTTTTTTTTTTAATTTTTTTTTTATTTATGATAGTCACAGAGAGAGGGGGGCGGGCAGAGACATAGGCAGAGGGAGGAGCAGGCTCCATGCACCGGAAGCCTGACGTGGGATCCGATCCTGGGTCCCCAGGATCGCGCCCCGGGCCAAAGGCAGGCGCCAAACCGCTGTGCCACCCAGGGATCCCTCAATCTCCTATTCTAATTAAATTATTTACCTTTTTAGTTTTCATGTACTTTCTGAAATGCAGTGGTTCAAATGTACACACACACATACACAGTCTGTGTGTAAGGAGGTCCCTTTGTGAAGTTATAGTTAGTGCTTTTGTGTCTCTGCATAGCTCCCTCACTGGCAGTCCCAGAGACTAGTTCGGCAGCCCTCACTACTTTTCTCTAGGTCTCCAGCTTCCGGCCTCCATCTGGCCCCTGGGATTTCTTTATAAGACCAAACTTCTAGGGCACCTGGGTGGCTCAGTGGTTGAGCATCTGCCTTTGGCTCAGGTCTTGATCCCGGGGTCCTGAGATCGAGTCCTGCATCGAGTTCCCTGCATGGAGCCTGTTTCTCCCTCTGCCTATATATGTCTCTGCCTCTCTCTCTCTGTATCTCTCGTGAACAAACAAATAAAAATTGTAACAAACAAACAACTTCCTATTGTTGGGCTCAGAAAAAGAAATCAAGATTCCTCTCCACATTTCCAACCCAGAACCAGTTCAGGGAGCCTCCCAGGGCTACAGCTCCTTAGATCTGCTCGGACTCAGTGGGATGACACAAGCAAAGAAGTGATGGGAGAAAAGAAGTTCCACTCCTTGCCAACAAGGAGGATGCTCCCTGTCATCTTCCTGAATGCACTGTGTGACGCCCTTCAGAATTAAGGAAGGCTGGGGCACCTGGCTGGCTCAGTTGGTGGAGCATGCAGCTCTTGATCTCCGGGTTGTGTGTCAGAGCCCCACACTGGGTGTAGAGATTACATAAAAATAAAATCTTAAAAAAAAAAAAAAAAAAAAATAAGGAGGGGGAAGTTCAGGGGAACTTTTTAAAAAGCTGTAGTTTCTCTGAGAGTTCTGACTTTCCCTTTGGGAGATGTCAGGGATTGAGCAGCAGCAGCATAAATACAGTTGGTTTGACTGTCTCCAACTTCAGAGGAACTAAGAGAATGTAAGTTTACTCTGGACACTGACAAGTGTGTTCTCTTCATCACAAAAGAGAATTATTCCAAGCAAAGGAAAAAGTTGTTTGATTTGCTGTTTAACGTGCCCGATCTCGTCTGATCTCAGAAGCTAAGCAGGGTTGGTCCTGGTTAGTACTTGGATGGGAGATTTGCTGTTTAAATAAACCTGTCACTACCTGGCATTCGTTTCCAAATATTTTTTGAGAAATGGATGCTTTTTTTCCACTGATAGAGCCCCTAAGTATAAAACAGGTTCCAGGGGTTGCTGCTCTGGTGGGCTTCTCTGTTGACCCCCTAGGGCAGCTCTGCAAACCCCAGGTACTTTTTCTCTGAAATAGAACTTCTTAAACTTTTTTAAGTTTAAGAGTCACCTAGGACTCTTATTTAATATGCAGATGTCTTGGGGTGCCCGGGTGGCTCAGCCAATGAAGCATCTGACTCCTGGTCTCAGCTCAGGTCTGGATCTCAGGGTTATGAGTTCAAGCCCTGCATTGGGCTCCACACTGGGTGTGGAGCCTACTTAAAATGAAATAATGTGCAGATTCCTGGGCCTCAATCCCAGAGACTCACACTCAGGAAATCTTGAATAGGGCCTGGGGATCTGTATTTTATCAAGCATCACAGAGGATTCTGATACCGGAATGGATGGATCATAGAAAAACACTGCTCTACAAACTATTTGCTGGGGGCCTATTCAATGGCTTCATCTTAATTATTCCGACTTGGTTCCAGTTTATTTTAGGTACTTTGTAAGTGTCAAATATCAATAAAATAGGTTTTTCTGCCAAAGAAAATGATATCTTAGTTACTACTTCCATCATCTCCCAGATTCTCTGTTCATATTTCTGGAGTACCCCAGACATGGCTTTTGGCTCTCTTTTGGGTCTGCATCATCTGAGCTCCCAGCAGCTTCATCGTGCCAGCCCTTCCTGGTTTTGTTTGTTTCTTTGCCTCCTTTTTTAAAAGCAGATCTCTTTAAACCTCCACTTCCCCAACAAACAAACCCAGAAGAGAAGGGATATTTATAAGCAAATATAAAACTGACTTCTTTATGCAAATGTAGCTAGCTGATAAGCATATAAATGCTCCCACGTAGCAATGTGCTGGGTATTCCGAGATGCAAAGAACAAATCCAAATAAGTCATGTTTTTAAGAATAAATAAAGCCCACAATGAGACACCACTTGAATGGCAATAACTGGAACCATCATGCACCCCAAGTGAGAATGTAAAATAGTGCAGCCACTTTTGGAAAACAGTTTGGTAATATCTTAAATAATTAAATATACACTTACCAGATAAACTAGCAATTCCACTTCTAGGAACCTGCCGAAGAGAAATGACAATATATATTCACACAAAGACTTATATGTGAATGTTCATAGCAGCATTATTCATAGTATCCCTCAAACTTGAAACAACCCAAATGTCTATCAAGTGGTAAATGTATAAACAAAATATGGAATATCCATACATTGGAATATTACTTAGCAATTAAAATAAGTGAGATACTGAAAAAAGCTACAATATAAATGAATCTCGGAAACGTTATGCTAAGTGAAAAGTGCCAGACACCAAAGGCTATATATTAAAAGATTCCATTTATATGAATCCATAAAAGACAAATTTGTCGAGACCGAAAGAATTGTGGTTACTGGGGGCTACAGAGCAGAGCAGAAAAGAACTGCAAATGGGTTTGAGAAAACTTTAGGATGATAAAACTGTTCTAAAACTGGATTGTGGTGATAATTGTACAGTTCTATAAATTTGCTAAAGTCACTTAATCATACATTTATAATGGAATTTTATGAAATGTAAATTTTACCTCAATAAGGTGGTTAGTTTGGGTTTTTTTTAATAAAGCATATAGCAAATTAAATAATCAATAGTTCTTTTCTCTGCAAAAGAACTAGAGAGACACTTGTCAAAGTATGGCCTGCAGTCCTTAAAACAGTCTCAGGATGTCCTCAAGTTCATTTCCCTAACAATACTAAAAAGCAGTTTGCCTTTTTTTGCCATGTTGTTATTTGTATTGACGGTGCAAAATCATGATGGGTAGACCTGCCTAGTGCCTTAGCACAAATCAAGGCAGTAGTGCCAAACCATATAAGTAGTCATCTTATTCACCACCACTATGCACTTACAGTAAAAGAATAGCTTCCATTTTCATTTAAGAATGAAGCAGTAACTTTTATTTAATTTTATTAAATATTGTGCCTTGGATGCATAGCTTTTTAATAGTCTATGTGATGAGATGGGAAATAGGCATACGTAAAGCATTTCTTCTGCACACCCAGGCAAAGTGGTTATCTCAAGGAAAAGTACCTCAGCAGTTGATTGAGTTGCAATCTGAACTAGTGGTTGTTTTTATGGGACACCATCTCTACTTTAGAAAAAAAATGCCTGACAGACAAATTATGGATATTAAGACTTGGGTATTTGGCAAACATTGTCTCAAGAATGAATGAAGAGAACCTGTCACTTCAAAGAAAACAATTGGCAGTATGTGTTGCCAGTCACAAAATTCAAACATTAAACCAAAAGTAGAGTTTTGGAAAATTTTATGCCACCATGAGCTTGACAGCTTCTGTCAAAATTTTCCTAATGAAATTGATGGTAATTTTAACAAATGTGATTTTTTTTTCATATGGTTCAACAAAACGTATAAAAATTTGAAGAGTATGGGCAAAGGGGTTTGAGAACTGCTGGCCTAGTGGCTAATAGCATGGACTCTGGGGCCATTCTGCTTGGATCAGAATCCCAATGCTATCACTTACTACTCGTATGATCTCAGGTGAATGCTTCACCTCTCAGTGCCTCAGCTTTCTCAACTATAAAATGGGAATAAAGGGATGCCTCATTGGCTCAGTGGTTGAGTGCCTGCCTTCCACTCAGGGTGTGATCCTGGAGTCCCAGGATCGAGTCCCACATCAGGTTCCTTGCATGGGAGCCTGCTTCTCCCTCTGCCTGTGTCTCTGCCTCTGTCTCTCTCCTGTGTGTCTCTTATGAATAAGTAAATAAAATCTTAAAAAAAAAAAACTTGGATGGTCTTCTGCAGTCCATATAAAAAACAAAAGAGCAAGTATATGCCAAGGATCTAGCATAACAAACAAAAACATCAAATATAAATCATGTTTCCAGATCATCAATTATTGAGAAATCCTCAATAATAAAATATTTATGTTAACTGCACTAAAGTATAATAGTTTTTATACATATTTGCAATAAGAGTCAACAGTGAAAAATATTTTCTGGTTCTATTAATTATTACAATCAACTGATTAATAGTTATCTACTATGTGGTGGATATTAGGTTAAAATACCAAGTAATTGAAAAGATTCTTGTCCTCAGGGAGCTTAAAATTCAGACACAGCAAATAAGACAAATGGAGATAGTAACTAATAATGATAAGTCATAAATAAGTGCCAAACAAATAGAAGTGGCAACAAATGCTAAGATCTAAAAATCAGAAGAGAGACACCTGGGTGGCTCAGTGGTTGAGTGTCTGCCTTCAGCTCAGGGCGTGATACTGGAGTTTCGAGTCACACATTGGGCTCCCTCCAGGGAGCCTGCCTCTCCCTCTGCCTAGGTCTCTGCCTTCCTCTGTCTTTTATAAATAAATAAATAAATAAAATCTTTTTTAAAAATAATAAAATAAAATGGGAATAAAAATGGTACCTATCTCAGTGAGGTATTATGAACATAAAGATATGTTAATAATGTAAATATTTGTGAGTATTAAAATGAGTTAATATATGGAAGTCACTTAGAATAGTGCCTGACTTATAGTAAGTGATCATTGAGTTGTTATTATGGTCTTGGAGAGTGGTAATTTGTTTTTTTAAATATTTTATTTATTTATTCTTGAGAGACACAGAGAGAGGCAGAGACACAGGCAGAGGGAGAAAGCAGGCTCCCTGTGGGGAGCCCAATGCAGGACTCGATCCTAGGACCCCCGGGATCATGACCTGAACAAAGGCAGATGCTCAACCACTAAGCCACCAGGTGCCCTTGGGAGTAGTAATTTATAAAAAACAAATATACATAAATAATCAAAGAGAAATCACTATGTAATAACATATACTTTCTTTTTTCTTATTTGTAACTGGGAAATCTGAAGCTGATATCTCACCCTGAGCCTCTGCCTCAGTTCCTGGAAGTGCTTGCCTCTGCATATGTGCAGAGGCATGGCTTGTTCGGCGGAGTACCCCACCCATCCACTAAGCCTCTGTTGTGTGGAGTTTCCTCCTTTTCCTAGCAACCACACAATGTGTTTTTAAGGAAGATGTGGTGAGGCAATGTAGCTATGACGGGTATAGTTTAATAAATTGACTATAAACAGTATACAATTGTGTATCGTTTATAATCTTAGAATTAGAGGCCTCATTCCTGCCCTAGCAGTGTTTAAAATTACAGTCTATCAAGCAGTCAATCAGTCAATTACAATGTACTATCCAGGCTCAGAGTTTGGGAAATTATATGAATAGAAAAAAAGTGTAAGGCTCTGTCATATGTCCATTTTCAGTGCTTAATTCAAGCAAGCAGCTAAGGGGGAAAGAAAATGACTTACTTGGGACTTACCTCTGCAGTCCTTCAGAGAGACCACATTAGAGCTATTTTTATCTCTCACTGTTAAAAAGAAGTTCATCATTTGTTGACCTTGTTCATTCGTGTTACTGGCATATGATGCATAACTCCCAAAGTGCCAGGCCCCACCCAGGCTCCGAGGCCCCAGTAGTAAAGAAGGGACTGGGCCTGCCTTCCTGGGGCTACTTTCTGAAAATGAAAACTAAGATAGTTCATCTGTTGTTCCCTGGCTGTATCAGCAGGAGGAAAAGTATATATTTTATACCTTTTAAAAGTTTACGAAAATACTCTGAAGTTTAGTGTCAGGTAAAGAAGGTAAGATAGACTGCAAAAAGAATAGTACCAATAGTACCAAACAATTGGTACTATTCTTTCCTAGACAATCACAAACAAAAATTACCCTGTATTTTGGAGTTATACAGAGAAGTTCACATTGGATGGTAAATAGCAAATAACCACAGTGTGTACATCATTGGAGTTTTACTGATTTAAATGGCTTCTGCTGCCCTGAGAGCAATAGGAACTCTCGAAAGAGTTCATTTGGGGACCATCTGTTTTATATGCCATCCCACATCACTCTGCATGTGATAAGAACAGTGGGTTGACCCATAGGAGTCTTTATTCCTTGCCCTCGCCTGGGTCTTTAATTATCACTACACATCAGGTTTCTTGAGTGTATATAGTCACCTGTTATAAATAGGTTTGGAATAGTCTTTCCTTTCATTTCAGTGCTGTGTTTTCAGAGCAAATTATAAAGCATCCTGAATATTTTTTAAAGATAATGTTGTATAAATACAGAACAGTACTATTATTGAGATGATATACCTACTGATATACTTGCAATTTTAAAAAAGATTGTATTTATTTATTTGAGAGAGAGAAAAAAAAAAAAGCACAGCAGGGAAGGGCAAAGGGAAAAGCAGGTTCCTTCCTGACCAGGAAGCCATGTGCAAGGCTCCATCCCAGGACCCTGAGATCATGACCTGAGCCGAAGACAGATACTGAATCGATTGAACTACCTAAGCATCCAATAAATACACTTGTATCTTAAGCTCTGAGAGGGTTTCTTTCTCATGTGGCTATTGTACTGGGAATAAGAAATCAGATCGGACAGGGCACAGTGGTTTAGTGTCTGCCTTTGGCTCAGCTCCTGATCCTGGGGTCCTGGGATCAAGTACCACATCAGGCTCTCTACAGAGAGCCTGCTTCTCCCTCTGCCTATATCTCTGCCTCTCCCTGTGTATCTCTCATGAATAAGTAAATAAAATTTTTAAAAAGAAAAGAAATCATATCAGACTAAAGCCAAAGAACTGCTTCTTGAGTATAAGTTAGTATTGAATTTTACTAATTCAATTGAATTCCATCTCAGCATTTGTTCTGGATGGAATAACTTAGTTACTGTTAATCATGTTGTCTCTGTCAATGCTAGGGCCTCGTGCAAACTTCACATCTCAATAACTGCAGTTGTAGTTGTCTTTTATAAACAAAATGCACTGAAGTCTGTTACCTGAGAATGTAAACAATGTCTGTGGTTACACTACTGCTGCTCGTTGGCACTAGAATCTTCTATTCTTTTATTCTTTTCTATTCTTCCCTAAAAACACCTAAACATCAAATATTAGTTGCACATAATTTTCTAAAAATAGCTATAGCTGTCATAAAGCAACCTCCTCTTTCCATGACAGTGTTCCCTGCTAAAATGCTTGGCAGTTTACCTTATAGCATCACATCTTTGCAAGGATTTTTGTCCTCATGAAGTGACCTGCTGTGAAGGGTCTCAAATCTAGCATTTCTGTGATGACAGTCCATGCCATTGTTTAATTGCTGATTCTCACCTTGTCTTTTACATCTGTGTTTATGTTTTTCAGGAAAAAAGTGCCAGTTCAAATGTAAGACTTAAAACTAATAAAGAGATTCCAGGATTAGTTCATCAGCCCAGAGCAAAGTAAGTTCTGGTTCCGATTTTCCTTACGTTGTTTTTAAAGCTAATAATGTTTTCAGAGTGAGCTCAGTTTTGCCTGCTAGATAACCAAGACTTAATGTAAAGCTTCAGTGAATTGAGACAGTGTGGTTTGGTCTAACGGAACAGAATAGAGAGTCCCAAGACAGATCCATAATAAATGACAGAACTGACATTTCAAATCAGTTAGAAGAAAATAAAGGGGAATATCTTTATGACTATGGGGTAGGAAAGAATTTTGAACAAGTCACAAAAGATGCAGATCTTAAGAAAAATGATTGGTATGACTGCATTAAAATTAAGAACTTCCATTTATCAAAATTTACTGTAGGAGAGTCAAAGGAAGGGGTGGAATATATTTACAGTGTATATAATTGACAGTAGTTGGGTTTCCAGAATGGATAAAGCAATTCTATAAAATCAAAAAGTACAGAACAGATTGCTCATAGAAAAAGAGGCTAAAGATGTGAACAACTACTTCATTAAAGAAAAAACTTGAATAGCTAATGTGTAGGAAAAATACCGTTTCTCACCACAAGATTGACAAAAATAGAGAAGTCTGACAGTACAAATGGTTGACCAGGGTGTGTTCAGCCCAGTGGAAACGTGAACCAGTACAATCACTTTGGAAAACAATTTGTATTTTCTACTAAAATCATACCTGGACATACCTTGCCCAGCAGCAACTCCCCCCACTCAGGTGTGTACCCTAGAAAAACCCTTGTGCATATGTGCCAGTGGACATAGTTGACATGTCCTTAGCAGCACTATCTATGTGAGCTTCTAAAGCTCTGAAGCAAAACCTGAATGTCCTTCCAAATTATAATGGATGACAAAAAATGTGGCATATTCTTATAGGAATCCTACATATCAGTGAAAATGTATATGTGCTGCCAAAGCAAGCACAATATCAGTGAAAATGAATGACCTATCAAGATGGAGGACTGTCATGAATGTTAAGGTTGCACAGTAAGGGAAGTAAGTGGTAGTCCCTGTCTGCATATAGTTTCATTTATATAAAGTTTGAAAACAGGCAGAACATAATGTTACATATGTATGTGATGCGTTACATATGTATGCAATGTTACATATGTATGTGATAAAGCAATAAAGACAAGCGAGGAAAGGAAAACGCATTTAACTTAGAATGGTTCTTTCTCACTGGATGGAAGACAATGGGACCATGGGTTCTATTTCTTAACCTGAGTGGTGATTACATGGGTGTTCCTTTCATTGTTATTATTTAAAACTGTACAAATAACATTGTATGTTTTCTATGTGTTATGCATCGCACAATTAAAATGTTAAAGAGAATAATGAGTATTTTCTAGATTGTTCTAGAATGGAATCTACATTGGCAGTAAAACGCACTTGGTGTGACTTTGAAGCTATCTCCCCTTTCCTTCAAAGAGGCTCTATTTTCCCAAGGCTACAAATCTCTTTTGTGGTGGTCCACCTAAATAAGAACAAATTCCCTGAGGATGCTGATCCCACTAGTACCTCTGACATAGACATGCCCACCCCCAAAATAAACCTACTATGTATATGTAATAGTAGTTCCATAAATCGAAGTCATAAGAAGAAGTTGTGTTATGTCTGGTTCTTCCCAGGAAACTGAGACAAAAATAACCTAGTTCAAACTAATCACCTCACCCTGGCTCAGTGTCTGTGGTAGTGCTGTAGGTGGTTAGGATTCTTCAGGTTGGTGAAAGAGCTCAGGGATTTAAATTTTGTTACTTTCAAAGAAAACTGGACATTTTATTTATTTTTTTAAAAGATTTTATTTATTTATTCATGAGAGACACAGAGAGAGAGAGAGAGAGGCAGAGACACAGAGGGAGAAGCAGGCTCCATGCAGGGAGCCCGATGTGGGACTTGATCCTGGGACTCTGGGATCACACCCTGAGCCAAAGGCAGATACTCAACCACTAAGCCACCCAAGCATCCCGAAAACTGGACATTTAAAATCCACTTCTCATTTACATTGTAAGTGGAATGTTAAAACCAATTTTTACACCCTTAGGTACACTTTATGCTATAATCACAACCTCCCCTGTCCACTTCACGGGTATCACTTTTATCTACACTAATTTTGTCTGCCCTTGAGGGATAACAGATATCTGATGATAAAACCAAGTCATCTTTTCATCCAATCCATTCATTCATGATTCCCTTATCTCTGAGTTCTAAGGAGAGACTATATTAAGGAGAATTTCTTTTTTCCTTTGGTGTGAATACTTATTTAACTTAGAGACACTGAAGCAGCAATACTTTGCAGACTGGCATGTGCTGAAGCTTTCAGAGAAGTTGATTAAATTGGCTCTTGTGTTCACATTAAAATTAGGAAGAAAATCCTCTGGTTGTGTGTGTGTGTGTGTGTGTGTGTGTGTGTGTATTAAACTATGAGTCAAAACCCTGGGTTACCAGAATTCAACTACGAAATCTTCCTAGAAAGCCATGAGTACTTTTCCTCCTTTCTGACACAGAGGAGCAAGGAAACTGTTATTTATTCTGCAGTGTATAAAATAAGATAATGAGTTTCTTTTCCCCAGTAGTGGAAGGACAATCCCATACCTCGTAACAGGAGATTTATTAATAATAAAGATAGGTAGGTAATAAAAGTCTGATAGTCTTCACACCTTCCTTTGATAAAACATACAAAATCCATTCTAACTGACTGTAATCTGAGGCCAGTGTCCTAATGTCATTGGGCTTCAGTTTTCTCAGAGAAAAATAGAGGAGAAAAAAATCCTCTTTCATAGGGCTGGGAATTAAATGAAATAATGTATGCCCAGGACCTATCCCAGTGTCTGATGCTTGATAAGAACACCTTAACAGTTAGAAAAGCCCAAATGCTCTTTAACAGGAAATTGGGTAAATGAACCACACTGCCTTCACACTGTTAAAACAAATACACTGTACCAACATACAAGGCTGCCTGGACCTGAGCAATACAACTAGAAGAGTAGGTCCTGAAAGATTACATAGAGCATCATGCACTCTTCGTAATGTTAAAAACAACTAAATAAATTATCTGCATTATAAAGCATGTATATGGTAATGCTTTATAAGGGGGGTGTTGGGCATGTGGGTTCCCTTGAGTTGGGGGAAGCACACGGATGGGTGGGAAGTAAGTTAGATCTAGGTTGTTGTCAGGGTCCTAGCTTTTGTTTTTTGTTTTCGTTTTGCTGGTGCTTATTATTCTACTTTAAATATATATATTTGGCTAAATAAAAGTAAGCCATGCATGAACTGCCAGCAAGGGTGTGTCATTATGTGAGGATTAGGATTAAGCCACTTCCCCAAGGTCCAACTGAGCAATGGTGATGATGATTATTGAAAGAAATAACTGTATTCAAGCCAAGATTAGCCAGGAACTCCCTGAGTGATTGCAATTTCATTTTTGCAGTTGAAGTAAAGGAGTCAGGACCTTGCCTTCTGGTACTTTGATAGCTTAGGTTTTTATTAGCTGGAAATTTTTTTTTTAAGTCTCTAAAAAGGAAAGCCGTATGTATACCTTGCAGCTCTTAAGCTCATTTTGCCCACCTTTTTCATTCCTTTGATTACTTGTCATTAAGACTCCATCCTGTTGTCATCCCTCATCTCATGAAGCTGAGAAGTCACAGTCAGAAGAGCTGTGGATGACTCAGGATTAACTCACAAGAGCTCTGCTAGCGCCAACTGGGGGCACAGGAAGTGCGCTAGGGGAGCCTTGTGTTTTCTGAAGCTGAGTTCATTAGAGAGAAATAGGAGTTACTGAGATTGTTCAGTTTTATTAGTTAAATCAAGTACCAGCATACAGGCTGTTATAAAATATCTTTAGATCTAATTAATCTTAGCATCAAAATTCATACTTTATAAGCTGAATCATAAACAATTTAATTATCCATTTCTAATATCTTGAGAAAAGGTAGAAAGGCTAGTGTGCTTTTTTCTCCCTCACCACTCACAGTCACCAGGTTGTGCATCAGAAAGGGTTTAAGAATGGACTTGTCACCTAAGAACTGTTTCTCACAGTGCAGTTTGTACTCTTGAAGGTAAAAACCTAATATTAATGCCATTGTGTTTGTAGAGTTTCCACACGAGAAGAGAACGTTCAAGTTTATCTAGGCAGGAGTCCGTGAAACGGAGTAGTTTATTTACTTGCCCAGAGTAACAATGCTGCCTCTGTACCTGTTGAAAGGACTTCAGGGCTTGTCTATGAAAGGAATCCCCAGAACAGCAGAATAAACCTCTTTTTCGGGTTACACATACTGAAGATGTTAGGCAAGAAAGGCCTCATGCAGGCATTTGCTCCATCTGGCAGTACCTGCCACACTTCCAGGGACAATGGAGCTTATCTGAAAGAGCTTTTTGGTGCATCGGCATTTGATAATAAATAAGTCACCCTTCCGTTAGACTTTTCTGGCTAACACAGTCCACATACTGTTTGTGTGAATCAGTCTGATGGAAGATACTTCTTGGTAGGTTTTGAAATGAGACAGAGGGAGGCAGAGGTGTTCTGATGATCTTACACAGAGAGAAAGCAGGCAGTATTTCTCTATCAGTGGGGTATGATGTAGAGATGCACCAGTTGAAGGCCAGTTGCCTATGTTTGGTTAGGATTGTTTCTCAAAGGACACACATGAAAATGAAAATGGCAGAGTTTACTTCCCTAACCACTGTACCATCTGCCCCAGAGTGAGGCTACTGTTTGGATTCAGATGGAGTTACCCTGTCCTGACTAATTAATTTTTGGTTAAGTGGCTTTTGTTCAGTTTGCTTTAATCAAGGAATGCATTTTTTTAACGGTTAGAAAGTATGTAGTTAAACTATACAAAACTGGAACATTAGGGTTTTTGTGCTTGCTTACTATATATGCATCTTGAGGTCCTCACCATTACTTTTGGCACTGGTCTTCTGATATGGATGGACCACGGAGCTCTGCATTCTTTTTTTGAAATTAATTCATTTAAGTATTAATTACTTAATGTCTGTATACAACATGGGGTTTGAACTCATGACCTAGAATCAATTATCGGACGCTTCTCTGACTGAGCCAGCCAAGTGCCCAGGCGCCCCTGAGCTCTCTTGATCCCAGGGATGGCAGACACATTTGCAGAATCGCTTTTACTTAAGACTAATCTTGTTAAGTCTAGTATGCATGAGTACTAATCAAGCATCCCTGTTTTCATGCTGTGATAGTTCGATTAAGGAGTTAATGGAAGTTGGTAATAATCATAGAATAAGGAGTTAATGGAAGTTGGTAATAGGCCAAAAGGGACCTCAGAGACTGGTGCCTGATGGTTTTATAGATAAAGAATCTGAGGCCTGCACCTCACCCATCCTAACAAACTGAACTGCCTCTGTGAGGAGTCAGGAATCACGTGAATTAAAATTGGGACCGCTTGGTCTCAGTTGATTAAATATTTATTGCCCTTTGGTTATATGGAAGGCAATTATGTTAAAAACTGTAACCCAGAAGTTTCCATGGTAAACATCAAACCCTAAACATGCCATTTTTATGAGATATCTTGGACTCTCTAGGGAAACTAATGTATATATGGTTATCTACATTAAGATACATGTGTGTGCACACATGAACATGTGCATGGTTATCTATATTAAGATATATCTATATCTATATGTCTTCATGCCTTTCCTGTTTGGGACCCAGAGCTGTCCAGCAACCTTATTTGCTAAGGAGGTTCAGGAGCTTGGCCAGGAACAGGGAGGATGCCCAGAACGTATCTGAGCAGCCACAACAACTACCAGAACATGCCTGTTCCCCACTCACAGGAACCCCCATCCCCTGCACCCCACCCCCCGCCACCGCCCCCAGAGCCTGTTTGGGGCTCTAACCTAGACACAGTTGTGTCTAACCTTAGACACAACTCTAACAGACTTGGATGTGCTAAGTGTGAAGTAGAAGCAGCAGCTTGGAAGAAAACTGAAAATGAACCAATACCTTCCTTGACAAGAAGACACATGAGAAAAAGTTCAAAGCAGAGAACAGAAGCCCACAGTTTAAGGCCCTTTTGCTTAAGGACAGCCAGCTCTGCCCACCTCAGATGTGCCCACCACACCAGTGGGTGTCCCAACATTACAGAGGGGGATTGTGATTTGGGATCATGGGAGTGGCTGCTAGTAAGTGAAATCTACATAATGTTTATGATAGGTCCTCTATTAAAGTTTGAAGTTTTGCATCCGAAGTGGCTCAGATAAAAAACATTTTGACACTTAAAGAAGTAAAGCCGTGAGGAATCTGGGAAAACTCAGGCATTCAAAAGTGGCTTTTCTGCCCAGCCAGAGAAAGAGAGGAGATTGTTTTAATATAGTCTCATCATCCCAGATTCTGGCCTGCCTTTCTAACCTGCACCAAGAGAAGACCAGTTTCTGAAACAGGACATTAACCTCACAGGAAAAATTACATGTTATATGTGAGAGTTGATTGCTGGTGTCAGATAGTTTCTATTTTCCTTTTATATCAGAGCTGATGTCATGGTGCTCCCAATTTTAAATCTTGGTTTTACACACAAGGAAAAACCTTCGAGCTGCTGAAGGGTTTGGGTTCACTTGTGCCATTCTCTGTGGCCCCTAAAGGATGAGGCATAATGCTAAGGGGTAGGTCAGTTGGGCTGCTTCCACACCTAGACTCACAGGGGAGAAGTGATTCCAGAGCCTCCCCTCCTTCCATCCCCAGCCACGGCCACAACTGAGCACTTATAGTAAGTGAAAGACACGCTATCGGATGTGTCTCTTAGCCCAGAGTCCTGAACCTCCTTGGACCACCCACACCTGTTTGCTGTGTGGAAACCATTTTCATTAAGACTGTGTTGCCACAAGGCCCTTTCCTCCCCATGCCCTTCCCATCTGTGGTTCTTCTCTTCTCTCCTTACCTTCTTATGTTTTGTCCCCACCAACCATGTCGGTCTCACTAAGTATGCCGTGAAGTAGTATTAGACAAGCAAACACACAGGGTAAGTGCTACTCAGGTATGCTTTCTGACTCACTTGTACATTCCAATGGGATTTCACTTCCAAGGTGCATGGGCTGTCACCACTGCACAAAGTGTTCAGGGGCAATGTCAATTCTCTGCCTGTTTGCTGCCAGCTAGATACCATGCTAATGATGACCGTCTTTGTAAAATACACATTTCAACATAATAACTTGGATATATCTTCTTTTTACAGTCCCGCACAGGCTTGAAATATGCCCTATATTGCTTGGCTATGCTTTTTTTTTTTTTTTTAAATCACAAATGTGTTTCTGAAGAAAAAATTTGGCACACCCCCTCCAGTAACATCTCTATAAATAATGTGTACATCGAAAGGAAATTGTATACCTTAAATCATAGGAACTAGAGACTATATAGACTATAATGATAGACTATAATGAAACACATTTACAGGATTACTGTAATGGCATTTATCCTTAGTATGACTTAGACTACTGCAGTGAAAAAGTCAGCAATAAATAAATGTCTACCTGAAAGCTTAAAGACTCAGCATTTTTCACTTGAGGGAGCTAGGTTTAAGAAAACATTGAAATATGCACTTAACTACTCTTTGTTTTTTAGCATGCACATCTCTGAAAGCCAACAAGAATTCTTCAGAATGCTGGATGAAAAGATTGAAAAGGTAAGAAGCAAAATAAGTTAACCACTTGTTTCAAGGGAAATATGCTAACTGCCTCATGAGTTAAGGTAATAATATTCTGATTTCTGTGTTACAAAGTTGTTCTTGTAAGATGGGTAGAGACTTAAAATAAAAATCTCCCCTCATGCCAAGAAAAAAAAAAGTGACTATGAGAATGTTTGATGTATACTAGAGCATCCAAGATCCTAGGCTTCTTGATCATTAATTAATGTGTGTAGGGCCAAATAGAGACTAGTAAGAGCCTTTGCCTGAGACAGAACATTGCTCACTACACATTGTCTGCACCTCATGCCCTGCTCTCACTTCAGACTGGAAGCAAAAAGGTCATTAGTACCCGCCAAAACCTGTGGCATGTTCAATATCCCGGACATTGCTCTGAGTTTTTTTACAAACATCACATATATATTGCAGTCAGTACCTGCCTTGAGAAAATGGCTCTGAGATAGGTATAATCTGCATTTTACCGACGAGGAAACTAAGACTCAGAATATGTGAATAACTTACCAAGGTTTGCAAGGCTGATAGTAGTCAGATTGGATTTGTAGCCTTCATCAGCCTGACCCCGAAAGCAGAGTCTCCCAAGTTGCTTCTCTAGAAGTTGTGTGGATTTTACATTGACAGGAAGATCTGTGTGCTAATTGAACCCATACTTATGATCCCAGAGTGCCATATGCTAATCAGCTGAATGAAGTATGGGGTATGGTAATAATTAAAGGCTTACGTACTTGCAGAATTTAAATTCATCACTGCAGGGGGGTGAATTTTAAATAGTAAAGTCATAAATCTGAGTATTACCATTTGAAAACCTTGTTCTGAAAAAGAGTGAAATTCTAAATTCAGAAAGTAACATAACTATGGTTAAGGCATCATGAGCCAGTTTTGCCTTTGAAGTTTTTTTCATTTTCATTTTTATTTATTTTTTACTTTTTGTGGCCCTTTTATCTGAGCCTTCCTTCAGGAATTCCTAAGTTAGGACATATATCACTCAATGGGAAATAATGAAGGGTTAAAATCATCAGTATTTCAGCAGCAGACCCCATTCTGAAGTGGACCTCCTTAAGGAATAGTTGTATAATCTTCTAAAGCACTATTAAAAGACCAGCTTATGTTGCCAGTGTGAAAGGTAGAGATGGATGATGAATTAGAATGAAACTTTAACCTATAGTATTACTTGGCTATGCATAAATACTCCTTTGCATGTAATTTATCTTATTTTATTTTATTTTTAGAGTGGGGGCCAAGGGGCAGAGACAATCTCTTCACCCAGCATGGAACCCAATGCTGGGCTTGATCTCACAACCCGGAGATCATGACCTGAGCCAAAATCAAGAGTCAGACGCTTAACCAGCTGAGCCACCCAGGCTCCCCACCCCCCTTTTATTTAGTGAAACCCTTGCTTATCTAGTATTTTTTAGATTGAAAACTTCATCCAGGAATAACAACCAAGTTTCACGTATCAGTTCAAAAGCTGTTCAATTTGCCAGTAACATTTGTTTTAGTAAAGAGAAGCATGAGAATAAATATTTTGTTCCCACTGTAATGGTGAAGACCTTTTCTTTCTCAGTTTGTTTGGATTTTTTTTTTTTCCTCCACTAGCTCTGTGGCAATAAAAAGATCTTCTTAGTAGTCAGAGTTAGTCTGTAAAAATTGAAACCTGAGTAGTAAGTTACCTTTTTAAACAAAAGTTACAAACCCTGACAAGGCATTTAAGACGATCTAATCCCTTTCTGGTGTGTTTCCATAACTGAAATTCTACCTCCTTTTACTCGAAACTGGAATTCATTGTTCCCATCTGAAATACAATTTCCCTTTTTCCTTTTGCATCCAGGGTATAGAGTATGATGTGTCTAACACAACAAAAGCAAGGTTTATAACTTGATCATTTGTTGGATGGAACCTTCCCTGGACAAAGAAGCATTTGTAGATTCAACATAAACAGTCTTCTCACTATGGAATACATTTATATTAAAAGAAGAGCTGTTATGTAACCTGTGACATGCACCCAGTTACAGATTTCCAATGCAGTTTTCTATCCGGTCTGAACCTGGCTTTCCTGTTTCTTCCCTCTTATCTATAAAGTTCATCTTTCTGAACATTGTGAAAATTCTGTTTCATGGGTTATTTAACCATTGAGCCTCCAATATTAAAACATTTCTTCTTAATTAATATAATGCATTTGACTAAATATCATCTTCACCCTATTTTGTATAACCAAAATTGGAGGTTGGGTTCTTATAAATTATTTTCCTGACTTTCCACCATTCCTAAATATTTCTTTGGTCCAAGCTAGTATGAGGACAACTATAAATGCAACTCAGATCTATTCTTTAGGTTTTATAGGGTTGATTTAAAAAGAACAAAAAAACAAGGGCACCAGGCTCACATAGTTAAGTGTCCAACTCTTGGTTTCGTCTCAGGTTGTGATCTCAGGGTTGTGAGATCGAGCCCTGCGCTGGGCTCCACCCTGAGCTTCAGACTCTCCCTCTGCCCCTCCCTGCCATGTGACACGCGTACTCACTGGCTCTCTTTCAAATAAATAAATAAATCTTTAAAAAAAAATAAAATAAAATAAAACAGAACACCTCAGACCTTCATGCTGAAAATTGGAGTCATTCTAAGAGGGCTTGAGTTTTGAGATTACTATCTCAGAAATGTCCAGGATTTCCTTTTTCTTCCTTCAGTTGATAAGAAGCAAAATTGACTGAATGTGTGGAGATTTAAACCTGCCCTTCCTTGACTCTTCCTTTATAGTTAGTGAATGTGTCTGTACGACATGGTTTCAATTTACCCTTCAACTCTCTACAACAAAAAGAAATCGGCTCTGTCTCTCAGGATAGATGTAAAAGTACTGTTAGTGTAAAGAAACTAGGACTATCAGATGGCCTACTATTTACAGTAAAGCTGAGGTGAGCTCTAGCTCACAGATGATCATGGTGCCCGGGTGCAGTGTACCTTTACACCATAGCCGGACCAGCATTTTCTAAGAAGGTTATGGTCTCAAAGAAAAGCAAGTAGCAAAAATGCCTTTGGAAAGCTTACTTACTGGGGGCACTTGGGTGACTCAGCTAAGCGTCTACCTTCAGCTCAGGTTGTGATCCCAGGGTCCTGGGATCAAGCCCCACACTGGGCTCCCTACTCATTAGGGAATCTGCTTCTCCCTCTCCCTCTGCCTGTTGCTCCCCCTGCTTCTCTCTCTCTCTCTCTCTTTCTCTCTCTCTCTCTCTCTCTCTCTCTCAAATAAATAAAATCGAAAGAAAGAGAGAGAGAGAGAGAGAGAAAGAAAGAAAGAAAGCAAGCTTACTTAACACTTACTGAGTACCAGATCGTTACTCAGGATAGAAAATAGATGGTAAATTTGGGATACAAAATATGTAGGTAACAGTCCCTTGCCTTGAGTAGCTTAATTTTAAAAGTGGGTTTCTTTTATAATGTAATTGTTTTACTGACTGGAGTCTTTCGTCCATCACTGCTTTTTCCCCACACCCCCCTGCCCTCCCATCATCCCTGTGAGCCAGGTCCTCTGGTATAGAACACAGGTGTCTATCAGATCAGGTGTTGAAACTTGAGGTCCACTAACCAGACAGCACAGCTTCTTGAACCCTTGGTACCATTTCAGCTGCACTGGCGTGTAGAAGGCCGGGACACTGAGTTACATCTGAGCACTTTTGTCAGGAGAGCAGTGAGAATTCCAAAGAGGCTTATAGCCTCTGTTTGATTTCTTCTGCATTTCTTTTTTGGAGAGGAAAAGTCCTGTAAAACAACAGGAGCATCTCATTTATTTTTACTCATTATTTTTTACTCCAGTATCTAACCGTATTCCGTCGGAATCTAGTCATTTTGCCTGACAATTCACAGACTCCTGAACTTTAAGCAAAGTGGTAACATTTGTCTAATTTTGCAACTTTAAGAAAATGTCAGTTTACTGCTGAACAAAGTAATGATTTTAAATTCTAGCTTTTCACTGTAGTTAGAGGAGAAAGACGAGATCTAGATTATTAAAAGTCGGCTTCATGGAGGAGAATCTGAATATAATACAGATCATATCAGATTTTAAGATAGGCTTTCTTATGTACATTTGAGTCTACATGTTAGAAGCAAAAAAAGTACGTACACTTTTTAAGTATCTGCAATAATAGTATCTTCTCCAGGCAAAAATAAGGATGTATACTTTGCTTTACGAGGATTTAAGAACAGTTGATGACCAAGGAGTCTTTTACCCTCTCAAAGATAGTTCTTAATATTAAATAAAGACTCAGTACAATGCCATTTGCATCTGATTAGTTTTTCTCAAGCAAGACTTTGTAAGCTTTGTTAGGCTGTGAGCATCATATAGACAACATTTTTTAAGTAAATGTCTGGGTTTGATAATTCCCTGGAGCCTGTCCCTGAGCCCCACGCCAAGAACCTGTGGATTTCTTTATGATGCATCTCATTGATGTGCTTCCCTCAGATCCAAGCCCATCTGTACCCATGAACCTTACTGGCAATGATCGATACAGATCTCTGGTTTTAAAGACTAGGAAACTCCACACAAATCCATTGTCCTTTTCTTGCCTTCCTTCTTCTCAGTAGCTGATAAATACTTCACCCCCTGAGGATGAGTGACCAGCATACCTACTATATCATCTGGCTTAAGCCTGTGTGATCTTGAGACTCTGCCACTGTTGGCTGGAATTATTCATTGTAATATTTGGGGGCAATGTCTGAGAAAGAGCAGCTCTGGATTTAAAATCCGCTGATTTTAAAGGACGTTTGTTCATCTGTAGACCTGCACATCTATTTTTTTAAAAATCATTTACACTTAGAAAAGGTTTGCATTCCTGAAGTGGCCTGATTGCCTTGGCCCCAGAACCAACATAGCTGGTGAGAAACAGCATGTCTGCATTTATAAATTTATTTCAAGGGCTCTTCCTTTTAATATATTCTATAGTTCAGTCCAAACCATATCTTGAATTGATGTGTTGGAGATTAGAAGCCATTTGCTCTTCACCTGGTGAAGAGAGTAACATATAATTTACCAACCATGATATTTGGTTCTAAATATAAACTATCCCTGTAGGGGACTGTGTAACTTCAGACTTGCCATAGAGTCAGATACAGTGTTGGGCAGATGCAACTGATGATAGGTTTTACTGTCTGGCGGTGTGTGTAAGGCCTCTTCGTGCCCACTAGTGAGGAGAAACATGGAACTGTTGTATCAAATCCTAAGGAATGTTACGCAACCTGCCCAGCATGTACAGAGGAAATGATAGGGTGTACCTCCCTTCTTGCATTTCACTTTTAGTAACAGCCAAAGCCCTCAACAGCCCTCAATGCTGGCAGAAAGAGAGGCTCTTGCTGGCATGTGTATTTTGGAAGTGGGCTGGGCTGCCAGTATCATTAAACAACCTCTTGTTCCACGGTAAGCATAGTATGGCCTCGCCTTTGCTAATAACCAGACCTTCCTTATGTCCTCTTTCCCTCCATCCCCCTGCCTTGCCCTCTCTCTCTCCTATGTGTACCTTCCTTTCCTCATTCACCAGCCAAATCAGAGCTGTAATTAGAAGGGTAAGGATATGACTCAATCCTGTTTTGTTTTTCTCCCTACTGAACTGTCATGACGATAACATTGGTACAGGAACCACTGGCAAAGTGTTTGCACACTCTGGGCTATGATCCGAAGGTAGCTGATAGCAATAGATGGTGAGGCCAAGGACATAAAGCAGGCAACAAGCCTGAAAGAAATGAAACACACTCCGTCTCTGCTCACTTGTTTTTTTTTTTTTTTTTTTCTGGAGGGCTTGGTTTTCAAAGAATTCTTCAGGTGCTATCAGCCAGGCTCCTTAGGAAGCAGCAGAGAAGAGTTCAGATTCCAGAACCATGTGGTACATGACTGCAAATAAGAACCACGCCATTTTTTATTAGTGAAGTGTGGCTGATGGTGCCCTGAACTCAGTAGCAGTGTGGGACACGGTCAGTGAATAGTGTCACTGTGCTGTGGGTGCAGTAATTAGGCAAGGGAGGGCAGCCCAAGGTGCCACCCAGAGCAGAGAGACAGTAGTGTCGATGTGTATCATTCCTTTGACTTGTTCTTATTCAGTTCCTCCTTCCTGTCCTCTTCCTGGGCTCTTTCCCTTCCTCTGTATGCCTTTTCTACTCTTTGTGTTTGGTAGCCAAGGGCATTGTCTTAGCCCTCTGAGCTAAGATTTGTCTTTGGACCTCATTTGTCTTTCTTTCCCCAGAACCGGGCACAGGGCCTGGGACAGAACAGATGCTTAGCAAACCTGCCGAATAAGGGAATGGTACCAACAAGGGGGGCGGGGGGCTAGCAGAAGTGAAAACATAAAAAGGAGAGAAATGTGGTCCTGTAGTAGAGGGCTCAGCAAGATAGGAGGTGCTCTTAATAAAGAACAGCACAGCATGTTCAGTGCCAGGATCTCCATTGAGAGAAGTCAAGGAAAGAGGCAGCATAGAGAAACACAAGAGCCTGTGCTTCCATCCCGGGCCAGATCTGAGACCCAGCAACTATCATAGCTGAGACCCCAGGCTAATTGTTTAACCTTCTGATCCTCTGGTTCCTCACTGAAATTTTTGCATCATAATGCCAACTTGTCTGGGAAATTAAAGAGAATTCACCAAAGACTCTCTAGTGGAGAAGTTGATATGTTGGATAGGCTTGCAGTTGTTTGTATCCAGATGATCAGGCCACTTGTAGACGTTGGGAGGAGGTGGGTTTTGAGGGAGCTAAAACTGAAATTGAAAATGCAGAACTTAACAGCCTGAATTTTGTTTGAGCAAAAGGGCCTTCCTGCAGTACAGATGTCTCCTTATACATAGAGGATTCTTTTCCAATGTGCACTGACCCACCTCCCTCCTGTGTGGTATAAACGTGTTAAGGAATTAGATTCATGTGAACATTTTCAGAGCCATTAAACAACCTTGCACTAGCTTTTGAGCAGTGATTACAGAATGAGTCAGTGAGTCAGTGGCCTGGGTACAGCTGGATTCCTATATATATTTTTTGTTTGGAGGGTTCTGTTTTTATTTTTTTTAACTCTTAAAAGTTTTTTAAGACCTGCTTTTACAAAAAGCAAGACAAAAAGGAAAGAGGATCTCCCTAGAAGTCATTAAAATGATAAAACTGACTCCCTTTGATTCATTTAATGAGCATAACTGAGATGTATTCTCTGGACCCAGAAATCAGCTAGGGGCCATAGGTGGTGCATAATTTAAAAGTTGGGTTCTTGCCTTTAGGGAACTTCTAATCTAGAAGCATAAAATTTGAGAGGACCTTAAGAGAACATCTTATCCAATTGCCCCCAACTCTTTAAAATTCCCACTAAGTGAACCCTCTATAGCAAAGAATGGTTCATGCCCATTTTTATCATTTGGGAAGGAATTACAAAACATATTACGTTCTATACACTTCCTGAAGGTTTTATCCTTAGATGATCTTGCTATTAATGAATACTTATTCCTCTCTTTGAAGTTCTGTTGAGTGGAGACATATTCCATTTCATTCCTAGAAAAAGCATTCTTGGAGCAGACAATTCTAGATTGCCCTCACTTAATCCCACTTTCCTAAATAGACTCAAAAGAGGAGTACCAAAATCTTTAAACTCCTATTCCCAAAACTGGTTGTTGGAAGTTTGTAGATACTTTTTTTTTTGTTTGTTTTTTTTGTTTTTTTTTTTGTTTGTTTGTTTGTTTGTTTTTAAGTGTGTAGATACTTATTCATATCCTGCCTCCCTTCTGGGTTCTTAAACTGAAAATTGACACAAGGAGCCAGGTGACTGTCATGGGTCAGTGTCTCCCTTGTTGAAGAAGCCTCATAATTCCCAAATGCAGAGCTTCTAGTAGACTAGTTTGGAATATATTTGCAACCCTTAAAACATCGAAAGGATCTGTAGCCAGGATATATAAAGAAGGACTCTTAATACAAACCAATAAAAGCCATCAATTAAACTTCTGGGTCTGTATCCTTGAAATTCTTTTACATCTGTACAATAGACTTCACTGCAGAATTCTGTGCTCAGTAGTAAAAAGAAAGCACGAATGCACTGGAAGCAGCCTAAGTGTCTGCCTCTAGAGGAATGAGTAGATTGAACTGTAGGGATCTACAGTGCAATATTATACAGCAGTTAAAAGAAATGAATCAGGTATACATATATATGTATAAATGGACTGTTTAGATCTGAATCCGTATTATTAAATGAATAGAGGAATATGCAGAGTGGTAAAAGTTGTATGATACCATGCCAGTTAAAGAATGTCAAAATGCCATGTTGTTTAGAGATGGACATTCAACAAGTATTTATGAAGTACCAGCTGTATACCATTTATTGACACACACATGCACACACACATATGTGTATGCCATATTTTTACATATTTAAACATTCATATACACATAAAGCATAGTTTATTTGATATAGTAAGAATACGATATGGATGTTAGAGTATCAAAAATGAGCTGGAAGGCCACATACTAAAACCAATGCCATTGTTGTGCCTGGGGGCGGGGAGGGGAATGGGACTGGGATGGCAGTTTCATTAGGGAGGGAGGCAGCTAGAAGCAAATGTTAAAAAATATTACTGCTTCTTATGTCTAAGTGATAGAAATACAGTGTTTGTTACATCCTTTCTGCTCTTCTGTATCCTTTAAATTTCTCAAAATTAACAGAAGTCTGTGAAAACAGGACTGTGTTTATGACAAAATGTCTAGTGGGAAAAAGCAGATGACGTAGTAGTCTTGAGTCTTACTCACACCTTTCACTTCCAAACTGCACTCCAGTGTGTGCAATTTGGTGGGAGAAGACCAACAAGCACAAATATCTGAGAAATGCTCTAAGTCACCTGAAACAGTCCTGTTTCAGATTTCATTTGAATCACTGTTCCCAAGGATTCTGATAGTCCTGAGCAGAAATGCAGTTGGCTTCTGTTCATTATTATTCTCATTGGCCAGTTGGCCAAGTACGTGACAATCCAGTTTTTTTTTGTTTTTTTTTGTTTGTTTGTTTGTTTCTAAGTTTTTATTTTTATTCATTCATGAGAATACACAGGGAGGAGAGAGAGAGAGGCAGACACAGGCAGAGGGAGAAACAGGGAGCCTGATGTAGGACTTGATTCCGAGTGTCCAGGATCACACCCTGGGCTGAAGGCATCGCTAAACCACTGAGCCACCCAGGCTACCCGACAATCCAGTTTTAATCAGAGTTTCCCATTAAGCTGAATAGTCCCCACCAATCCAGTCAGTTCTGCTTGCCCCCAGCCTGTCATGTGTCCTCTGGACGTCCCTCAGTTGTCATCCTTCAAAGTGCTCATTCCCAAGAAATAGGTTCATCAGGCCAGTGGGATCCTCAAGATCCACAAAGAAGTCCCATGGACCCACACTTTCCCTTCTTTTTTGGGGTGCAACTTGGTCACCTTAGCCATGTCCTGGATGAGGAGGGAAGCCACACGGACATGTTCTTTGCCTTTCCAGGTCCAGGACATCCACTCCTCATTGCCCTCTGGGCCTTCTCCCCCTCATACCTGGCTAATTCACTCTGCTCTGCCTTTTACAGACAGGAACTTCCCATCAGGAGTTGTGGTCCTCTTCCTGGCCAGATGCATGTGCTTTCTATTCTGAAAGCAAAGAAAAAGGGAAGGGATGGTGAGCACTGATCCAGCAAACAAGGTTGCTCTTCTCTGTGGGGAGGAAGAAAAGGAACCACTTTTCACACTGTCCCCTCTAGTCTGCTAGCCATGAGCAGTAAGAGGGGCAAACCCAACATCCTCCACTCTGTCCACATATGATTGGCTGGGTCAGTCACCATGCATAAGGCCTCAAGGGTGGGATGGGGTTGGTGATGAGGAGGGTTCCCTAACCCAGCAGGAGAGCTAATTCCCATCTGACTCCTTCTGACTGTTCTCAGTTAAAAACTGTATGGAAGAGAAGTGGGTACTTAGCCTCCCCAATCTCCAACCATGTTCAATGTACATTCTCGACTATAATCAACTAGTTCGGAACAAAGAGCTCTAAAGAGTTTATCTGGAAGACACGTCTTTGTCAAGAGGCCTATGGATTGAAATCTTGAACTTGTTAAAGCCGTTGTCCTGAAGGAAGTGAACTCTAGAGAAGCCATGAGGTTTCATGTCCTAGAGGAAGTGAACTCTAGAGGAGACCTATGAAGCTTCATGTCTAGAGGAAGTGAATCCTAAGAGAGACCCATGAGGCTTCATGTCCTAGAGGAAACGAACCCTAGAGGGAATCCATGAGGCTCAGTCTCCCAACTAGCCACCTACTAGGTGGTCCTGGCCCAGGAGTAAGGGAGTGGTAATCTTAACTCTTACACCTGAGAATAGATTAAAACATCCCTTTTGAATTAAGTCCACCAAATAACCTGGAAATCTTCCACAAAGAATTCCACAAAAATTTATGTTATATCTATTTATCATTAGAAGGAATCAGTTACAACAGGGAAAAAATTTTAAAGGTAAGATTAAGTGAAGAAACAAGAAGAAATGTGTCATATGTAAAAATGACATATATATGGACAGAGATATATAGACAGAGATTTAAGTGAAACTTGGAAACTCCAATTTATTAGGTAGACTGTAGGAAAATTTTTTATTTTGGTTTTGATTGATGGTTTTCTTGTTTGTAAAATAAGAACAATTTTATAAAATGACATTTTAGAAAGGAATTCTGGCCCCATCTTGAGAGAAGTGTCTCTCAAGATGGAAATTATCTCTGTTGCTTGAGCTTCTAGGAAGAGGGCCAAACCCTTGACAATGTTATTAGCCTCTGAACCCACTGATGGTGATTCTGTTGTCTGGAACAGGGAACAGGAGTGGGCAAACTATAGTCAATGAACCAGGTCTAGCTCACCAAACAAGAATGTTTTTTACCTGTACCAATGGTTGGGGAAAACAAAAAGCAGAATGTATTTTCTGACTTGAAAAATTACATGAAATTCCAATTTTAGTGTCCACAAATAAAGTTTTATTGGAATACAGCCATGCTCACTCTTCTTTTATCTGTGGCTGCCTTCATGCTTACAACAGCAGAGCTAAGTTGCAACAGAGACCATATGGAATGCGAAGCCTTAAATATTTACTACTTGGCCTTTCACAGAGAGAGACAGTTGCCAGTTCCTGTCCTAGGACATCATCAGTTCAATATGGCCTAGAGATATGAACCTCCCACCTTTATCCTCATTCCTACTTACCTCCTTTGGGGGAAGGGGCATCAGTGAAGTCATCTGAGTGCCAACATCAGATAAAGCTTGAGAATAATGTGCCTTGAAGCTTGTAAAATTTCCTTCTTTTTGTTTGTAGAATGAGGATTTGGGTATAATAAACATTTCATGGGGGTTTTAAAACCATTTAGTTAATACTTGCTCTCTCTCCGAAATGAAAAGCTCAGTGTACTGGGACTATTGTCACTGCCACTGTTATCATGGTGATCATTCCCGTGTATGGTCAAAGAAACCCTCAGAAGCTGCCATGCTCCTACTGCTCTTTACAAACGAGACCTTTTTCCCAACTGAAATAATAACGTGTGAGTCTAATTAGAATAAAGCTCATTAGAAACAGAGATGGCCATTAATGCCTTGACTGATTTTTCTAATGAAGTAAGCCAGAGGAGGAGACTTTAACAGTGCAGCTAATTATTTTTTGCTTTTCTTTGGCATTCTCTCAAAACTGTGGTTAGAAATTGTTGTTGGACTGTTAGCGAAAATGCTACTGGAACACTGATGAAGAGGCCCTGCCACTTCCAGCCTTGAGGAAGGGGTGGAGGGCGCCTGCTTCTGGCCCACCACCCCACAGGGGGTGGATGAAACAGCAGCCCGTCTCCTGCCTCCTCCACATCATGGGTGTTCTGGATTCTAGTTCATCATTCACAGATGCTCAAGCTGTGGCATGCAGCTCTCCTGCCCCTGGATTCCTGGTTCAGGGACAAAGCTTAAATGTCCCATGGAAACTTGGATCTGAGATTGCCTCTGGATGGTGATGCATGGAGGAAAACGTTGGGGAGACAAAAGGTGTTAGCTGGGCAGAGCAAGGAGATGGGCCATTAAATTTCTACACCAAAATACAGTCGCAGCAGTTGTGTTTCATTCATCAGGGTGTTTTTTGGCACCTGAAAGCCACAATGCAGGATAGAAGCCTGTCAACGAAGCAGAACTAATTCATGAAACTGAGATTCAGGATGGCTACAATTAGGAAGAGAGAGGAGGAAGAGAATCCTACAAAGGAAGCAGGCAAAAAGTAGGAGAATCACAGTAATGCACAGGCCAGACACTAACCTTGGCTCCTGGTGTCATCATCCAGAAAAGTAAGGGAGAGGAGAATGAATACTTCAGCTGGTCAGTCAGTCAGCAAACAAGAGCCTGCTTTCAGACAGAAATCAGCCTCATCAAAACAAACTCTTAGGGGCACCTGGGTGGCTCAGTGTCTGCTTAGTGGGTTGAGCATCTGCCTTGCTCAGGTCATGATCCCAGAGTCCTTGGTTCAAGCCTCACATCGGGCTCCCTACAGGGAGCCTGCTTCTCCCTCTGTCTGTGTCTCTGCCTCTGTGTGTGTGTGTCTGTGTGTCTGTGTCTCATGAATAAATAAATAAAATCTTTAAAAAAAAAAAAGAAAGACTTCTGGCTGAATATTATGAGAACCAGGCTGAGAATGCAAACTGGCACAGCCACTGTGGAAACAGTATGGAGGTTCCTCCAGAAATTAAAAGTAGAACTATTGTGTGATCTAATAATCACACTACCAGTATTTATTCAAAGAATAAGAAAACGCTAATTTGAAAAGATACGTATACCCCTATGTTTATTGTAGCATTGTTTACAATAGCCAAGATATGGAAGCAACGCAAATGTCCATGGACAGATGAATGGATTCAGATATGGTGTGTATAACACGGTGGAATATTACTCAGCCATAAAAAAGAATGGAATCTTGCCATTTGCAACAACATGGATGGATCTAAGGCCAAGCAAAATAAGTCAGAGAAAGACAGATACCATATGATTTCACTCATATGTGGAATTTAAGAAACAAAACAAATGAACAAAGAAAAAAAAAAGAGACAAACCAAAAACAGACTGTTAACTATAGAGAACAAACAGATGGTCACCAGCAGGGAGGTGAGTGGGGGGGATGGGTGAAATAGGTAAAGGCAGTTAAGAGTACTCTGTTCATGATGAGCACTGAGTAATGCTAAATCACTGTATTGTACACCTGAAAGCAATCGAACACTGTACGTTAACTATATTTGAATTTTTAAAAAAATTTTTAAAGGGACAGCTGGTATTCCATTACACTTGAGTTGGACTGACACTTTATAATTTAGCTGTCCAGATGCACATTTTTTTAATCAAAATATAAAATTAAATTTGCTTTGTCCAAAAAAAAGAGAGAGAGAGAACCAGACATGATTCCTTATGCGGTTTACGTATTATTTATATAAATAAGAATGATGAGTAGTGTACAGTGGGATTCTCATGTCACCTTTTGTTCTCTTTCCTTATACTCCTGCTACCCTCTGCTAGATTCCAGGCTGTTCTCGGAACCAGGCTGTGCCCCCGTCTCTGCTGATACTTGTGTTCAAAACTTACTCTTTATCATCTGTGTTGTGGAAGAGCGGTGTTTTTCTAGTACAATCCACAAAATGTTGACAACTTAATTCACTTATGAAAGTCCCTTGGGACACTTCCCAAAAACATCATGTAACAGCCTCCATCCCTACACACACACACACACACACACACACACACACACACACACATAGAGCAGCAGCAGCACCTCCCTCCAGACGCCTGAGTATTCATAACCATTGTGACGTGGGCCACACAAGGATTCCATTAAATACCAAAAAAGACAAGGATGGATAAGGGACACATCCTGCTGCCTAGAGCAAGGGCAGCAAACGTTTTGGCTAAAATCCCTATAAAGCATGGTGGTGCGATGGAAGGGAAGAGACTCATTCTTCCTGAGCAGGTGGGGGAAATGTCACTTGAAGATACGATGCTGGAACAACATTGTAAAGACTGAGTGGCCGGGGAGGGCCAGCTGGGGAAGGGGGTCTGCGAGAAAGGAACCATATGGGTGAGAATGCAGTGGTGCACAAGCAGGAGCTGCCTGTTGGGGACACAGTGGGCAGCTAGTCCTGTCGTTTTGTTTGTCTCTATGGTCGCAGAGCGTGCATGGACCATATCTTAGTAACCAGTTTTTTCTCTGGGATATTTGATTGAGGTTTTCTTCACACCTAGTAAAAAGGCTGCAAGGAATATATTTGTACATATACTTCTGAGAACTTTATGAAGATATAATTTACATGGCCTAAAATTTACTCATTTTTTATGCATGGTGCGATAATTTTTAGTAAATTTACCAAGCAATGCAGCCATCTTGGCTCTCCAGTTTTAGGACATTTCCATCACCTCAAGAAGGGTTCCTGCTTTTGGTCAATCCCTGTTCCTACCGCCAGCCCCAGAGAAGCGACACATAACATTTTTAAAAACATGTATTTGGAGGTTTGTCTTTGATATTGATTTCAGTGCTTCCTATAATAAAGGATATGAACATTTTTATGACTCATAGTACATATTATCACCAAGTGCCCTTTCAAAACCACCATATCATTTGACGCTACTGCCAGAGTGATAGAAGAGCTACATTTCATTGTATACACTCAAGAATCAGGTGTCGCTATTTTTCAGTAATATCTAATTATTTGATTTGTAATTTTTGATTGCTGAAGCAGACCATTTTTCTGCTTATGTGTTCCCTGGTTTTACATCATTCTGAATGAGTTCCCGGTTTGTACCCTTCCCTTTTACTGAGATCCTCTTACTGCCCATCTTTTCTTGGTATGAGCTTCTCCTATCACTTATTTACACATTGTATGCTACAGGTATTTTTCACATTTGCCTTTCATTAGATTTTATTGTTTTTTTAACCTGCAAAACTTCATTTTCACATGATGCGTGTGTCTCTCTTTTTATTTTCTTGTGTTCTTTTTCTGTCCCTTTGTATAAGTTATTTCTCTTTCCCTGAGAGCTGTTTCCCTCTCCAGAACTTTGACAGAAGTTCTGTTGTATTATTGTTAAGATTTAGCACATCCATTCTCTTGGAATCTGTCATTCCTGGTGATTCCTTTTGTCAGATACTTAATGCTTTCCTCTCTTAGGCTGTATATTTGGGATATCTTATTCTATGCAGGTGATGTTTTTGAGGAGCCCATTTTATCTTATTTTTAAAGATTTTATTTATTAATTTGAGAGACAGTACATATGAGAACATGAGCAGCAGGAGGGGCAGAGGGAGAAGCAGACTCCCTGCTCAGCAGGGAGCCTGATGTAGGGCTTGATCCCGGGACCTTGGGATCATGACCAGAATTGAAGACAGACATTTAACTGACTGAGCCACCCAGATGCCCTGATGAGTCCATTTTAATAAGATGATGGTGAAAGTGGGATCCTTGCAAGGGAGGAAGACCTAGATGGAGCCATGTTGTTTGCAGATGAAGGACCAAGGGGTGCTGTTGGTCTGCTAAAAATAATCCTCTGGTTCCATAGATTAAGCCATTCTTTGGGAATTGCAAAGAGGCAGAGTTTGGGATCAGCTGTTGAACAGTATCATGGGCAGCTGGGAAAACTATCTGACATGTTCCAGCCTAAAAGAGAAGGCTCCCTGTCTGGACTATGGTAAACAGAGGCCCATCCTACATTAGATGCAATGTAATCTAATGGGGTTGGAGAGGGAAACCTCTAGGCCCTCTTTCAACTCTGAAACTTTGCAACTGTAGACATTTTTCATCCTTTCATTCATTCAGCAAATATTCACTGAGCATCTCACATGTGGCCAACATTAGTATTAAGTCCTGGAGATGCAGCAGTGCATAAAACAGTCACTGCCCACTTGATGCCTCTATTCAAGAAAGTAAGCAGTTAATAGAGAAAGGAATTACTATATTAATATCAGGAAATTATAAGTAATATAAATAAATATGATGCGGAGTAAGGGAGGTACTATTGTGTATGAGGTGTTCGGGGAAGACAGGGAGGTGGCGTTCGAGCAGAGATCCAGAAAATGAGAAGTGATGCGTGTAGGGAGGGCTGAAGGCAGGGGGAGCCAGTCAGGATGGAGGAAGAGGGACAAGCACGCAAGTGCCTGGCTTGTTTGAGGACCTGAGTGTAACTGACTCATTCAGCTGTGGGCCCAATTTCTCACCTAGACAGTTTATTCACTGCTGCATCTGTTGCTGTTATTTTTCAATATCGTCATTAGAGCTCCAATTTATTAATTACCTCCCATGTGCCAAGCTTTGCTAAACACCTTATGTGTATTACTTCTAATTCAGCAACACTGCATGGTAAGTCCTACTGTCCCCATTTTAGAGATGGAGAAATGGAGACTCTCTGCATCCTCTCTGTAACATCTGTATAGTTGTGATCTACCCCACTGGCAAAATACTCAGTTCACAGCTGAGGATTATGTGCTTGATGTTATTCAGTTATTAGGCCGAATGCACACAGGTCTACAGAAATGTACTGGAGTCTTCCAAGATAAAATCATACCCGCACCTGGACAGCCAGCCCTTGATTATTTGTCTAGTTAAACTTTTTTTTTTTTTTTAAGATATTATTCACTCATGAGAGACACACAGAGAGAGGCAGAGACATTGGCAGAGAGAGAAGCAGACTCCCTGCAGGGAGCCTGATGCAGGACTGATTCCTGGACCCCAGGATCACCACCTGAGGCAAAGGCAGATGCTCAACCACTGAGCCCCCCAGGTGCCCCATCTAGTTAAAGAGAAAAGCACTGTAGGTACTTCAGAGGAACAATTCTCTTGTTCGAAGTCACTCTTTGAGCTGCTTGTCTTTGAACTGCAGAATTTAAAATTTAGGATAATGGTCTTTCCTCTGTTCCTTATAATCCCTAATTCTTAGCCTGGACATTTCAGCAAAGAATCCTCACCACCCTAGAACCTCAGAAATGTCTGTTCTGAGTTGACATAAACTGAAGTTTCCAAGGAGATAACACAGACAGCTGACAAGAACACAGAAACCTGTACAGAGTAGGGCGGTGGTGGGGAAAACCTCCGTAGGCAGGAGCATCTCGAGATGTCCGAGTCCACACCAAGAAGCCCCTGTGGTTCTTCAAACAACCCTCCCTGGGACTTTCTAGCCTTGCAGCTTGGGGGCTGGGGGTCTCCTAGGGATCTTGTTCCCCATAGCTTTCAGTGAGTGAGTCCTTTGCAGAAAGTGGAATTGTGTCTCCCGGTCCTACTTCTGCCTGCAGGAGGCTTCTCTACAGACATCCCCTTTGTAGCTCTGATGGGGCAGGGCTGCTGCCTCGATTAGGAGAATGGCTGTGTTCCTCTCAAACCCAGCTCCCTCCCACCTCTGTCTTCTGACAGCTGAAGGTTTTCAGGTTCTCTTTTTGGCACAGTTGTTTATACATGTAAATGAGACATGCAGTCATGTTGTGGAAGGCCTGCCTGCGTGTAGGTGGGGTTCCTGTGACGTTTCTCAGGTTCCCCCTGCTTAGAACAGGGCCGGCCCTCTGGGAGCTCTTACTCTCCATTGCTTGGATTTCCAGGTTTTCCATCCATGAGATATTTGGTTCTCAGAGCTGCTGGCAGGTGATGATATCCAACACAGAACAGATGTGAATTTGAATTTAGTTGTCAGCTCACTGCATTTGTAACCAGAGGCGGAGGAAGAGCCCTGTGGTCTTGGATCCCTGTGAGGTTTCCCTCTAGGTAACAGGGCGCCAGTCCCCCTGGCAGGATTGGTGTCAACAGTCAAGGAAATAACATCTGCAACACAACTGATACCATCTTCCTCCTCCTCCTCATGGCGATTATTATTTCTGAGAAGCAAATGCTCGGGAAATGATGATTGCATTCTTGGGTTTGCACAGGCAGCTGATAGAGATTTGTCCCTCCAAAAGGGGTGCTCCTTTGTGCTAACAGTAAGCAGGGAGGCTCTGAAATGCTCCATCTGCTGTGTGAACCCCATAACTCATTTACAGAATTGGAGACACTGCTTTGCCCATGAGTACAGCAGTTCACGTACTTGTGTAGCTGCCTGTGTGTCACCACATGCGGGTTCTTTCTTGTGGGTAAAGTGCCCTCTGAACACCACACTGGCTGGCTGAGCCTTTGATTTGCAGCCTCATTTAGACAGAAGGGAAGAGCCTTAGGTGTCTGCCACAGAAGTTTTATCCAAGCTCACAGGGTTCCTGTGTGAGGTACAAGGCTGAGGTGGGAAGAAGGGCTCCCGATATCTGTCCCATCAGTTTATGACCACGGTCCTTACCGGCAGCCACAAGGAGGGAGGCCCCTATTCCCCCGCCAGGGGACTGACCCAACACAGGGTTTATGATAACAGTGATTGCAGTGATAGCAGCAGCTAACCTTTATGGACTTCCTCCCAGACAGTGTTTTCCCCATTTAATCCTGATCACAACCCTGAGCCAGAGACCATGATTATCCCCAGGAAACCAAAGCCTGGTATTTTGCCTGTTTTCACACAACAGTGTGTATATCCATATAGACACTGGATATGTCCTCTTTCCTTTCCTAATAAAACCAGCATGAGCCCTGCCTTTCCCCTCCAGCTAAACACGCAGTGCCCCCTTGCAGGTCCCCTCCCTGAACCTCATGAGGTGAGGACCTGTGGACAGCATCACCGGATACGTTTCTAGCATCATGCTGCTAGGTTTGGATGTGTCCTGTTTCTCCCATTGAAGAGTTACACTCCCAACCGTCAGGGTTCACGAGGTCCTCCTTTCTGGCTCTCCAGCATGTGGCTCAGAGGGTCTCCTGAGTGGTCCGGGCCAAGGCCAGGGACGGCATCTGCTTGGGCAGTGTCGCCAGGGAAGCTGTTGATGAGGGGTGACTAAGGGCACACATCTCTCCTCAGGGAGATTGGTTACCCAGTTTCTTGGCCCAGGAGATGTTTCGTGCCACAAGTGAAATCAGCCTGGAGGTGACTCGGGGCTCAGACACTGCAAGTCGCAGGGGTGAGAGTTGGCTGACAGAGGAGGAAACCAAAACATTCTCCTTAATGAATCACATTTGAAGGGAACACGCAATCTGGGGCCATTTAGCAAGGGGCTGGCGGACCCCAAAGACTTCATTGTGTGGCAGCATTTTCTTATCAAACACACATGTGCACACACACACATAACAGGCATTAACTGACGTGCCTGGCACTATTCCATCACTTTACAACTAGGAACGTATTTAATCTTCAACAATGATGAGAAATAGGTATTAATTGTTTTCTCCACCATACAGATAGGGAAACTGAGGTACAGAGAAGTAACTTGATCAAGATGCCAGAGTTAGTAAGTCCCAGAGCCAGGATTACTGGCCGGCCAGATGGTACAGTCGTTCATTATGATGATGCTCAACTGTTAGGAGAACGTGAAATCAGTTCAGTACACGAGGATTGTGACAAAGAAACCTGCGGTACAAAGAAACGTTTGCGGTACAAACTAGTTTATTTCCTTTAAGTTAACTTTTAGGAAAAAGTTTCAGTTATGTAGAAGATTCTGTTTTTAAGGGAATATTTGCCCCCAAAACTTAAAACATGTAGTGTGTGTACAAAGAGAGAAAGGTTGAAGGGTACAAATCGTTTCAATACGTGACCTTTTACAAAGCCCATATCTAGAGTACTGTGATGCAGGCAGGGCAGGTGGTCTTGTTCTTGTCCTCTCACGAGGGACTACAGACCAAGAAGCTGAATGCTTTGACCAAGACTACCCGGCTGGTCAGATAGGACGCTCGAATCCCCATCTTAACCATGCCTTCGTAGAGTGTATAACCCACTGGAGAGAGGAGGAGAAAATGTTCAAAAGTAACAATTGTACATAGTCCTTAAGCCTTCAAGTGACCTGTTTTGGCAGCAAATGAATCAAACACATTTTCACTTTTCTTGTGTATCCTATGCATACCAGCCAGAGTCCCAGGTTTGTTTCACAGATCTCAATGAATCTTTGGGATTTTTTTCTAAACCCCTGTTTTAATTTAGAGTGGATTAAAACTAAGGCATCCTTGGATGATACCATCCCCTTCTGTAAAATTATAAATTCCAGGCATGGAAATAACAGCTGTAGAATATGAGCAGCCCTGACCCCAGGCGAAATGACTTGTTCGTGGTTTATTTCAGTTTCTCTCGTTCATGGGAACTTGGTCTCCTGAATAGGTCATCCATTTGGTAATTTCTTGGTGAACGACCGAGTCTTGTATGAGTCTGATAGAAGTTCTTACCAACATAAAGTAAGGGCTTATTGGGGGCTCCGTAAAACTGCCGTGCCTGGAGGCATACACTGTCGATAAATCAGCCAACACATCTCGGGACTTCCCTTGTGCCCAGCCGTCACTGCTAAAGCCTGAGTTCTTTTCCAGGGGGACACACTGAGAGAAAGTTGTTGGTGATGAGCTGTCTCGGGCTCTGCTTTGAATTTCTCACTCACATGCTCTCCTTTTCTTTTCCCCTCAAGGGTCGAGATTACTGTTCGGAAGAAGAGGATATCACATAGCACCGATTCTACTACTCAAACCAGGAGCGACTACTGTGTAAATAGGTTACACCCCAGTTGAAATCTTTGCAAAGGTCGGTTCTCTTCAACGAACAGCACTATAGCAAAAGAAGATCGTTCCATATCGTATGCCCCATTAAATTACAGTGTTTCTTAATGAACTTGCAAAGGGATATTGCTAAAAACAAACACACACACACACACAAAAACTGTTATCGAACTTTCTTTGTTGCTGCTAGTTAAAACTTGTTGCAACTTTTCACTTGTGTCCAGGTATGCAGCAAAAATCTGCGATTTCACCTTAAAGATACTGATGGTTTTACAGATGCTCTCCAACCTATTTTCTCTAAGATGAGGTAGTGGTGAACTCAGATATCAAACTTCTGTTGTAGAACTCTTCCGCTTCTAAGACAAGCGTCTCCTTCCCTCTCTCCCCCCTCCCTGTCTCTCCTGAGCGGTCCAGAGCCTCGCTTCTCACTGGCAATGTTGCGCTTTGGAGATGGGATGGTTGCTATGGCAAGCCTTGTTTCTCTGCTACGAAGAAGTAGAGAAGCCATTGTCCATTACAAGCATGTTGTGACGTGACTCCCGGAGTGACATGGGAGGGAGCAGCAGGTGGTTTCATTTACTAGGTATCTGAATCGAGGATTAAGCTTGCAACATTGGCTTTGCTCAGATGCAGACGGAAGTGTGATCACAATCATTCTGAATCCCTCTTCCCCACTTTTTTTTTTCTAAGAAAATAAACATTTTACTGTTTTTATGTATCCTTGTCTTCTCCCATTCATCCAGTTCGGTGTTTTACGGTGATCCTGGGTGCAGAAGATGAGCCCTTCTTTGCAATGACACCGATAATTGACCCTCATGGCTCCCTACCCTCCCATCAGCCACCCACCTCGTGTTAGCAGGGCTGCTGGTGGTCAGAGGAGACCAGGGGACACTCCTCAACTTTCTAGGAGGGCCTGAAACCACCCTGTTATCTTTCATTTTGTTAGCAAGTAAGCCATCCTACTTCCTCGTTCTCCCCCTTCCAAATGTTCCATGAGCCTCGCCACTCCCTTCTACTCAAGGCACTGGGCTAGGACAGTGCAAAGCGTTTGCCTGTTGGAAACGTAGTACATTGACACTGGTGATGGTATTTGGAGATGCGGAAGCCAAAGCCCTAAGGCAGTGTTGGGGAATGTTAACTTGTGGGTTTGGTAGAGTTTATTTTTCCATATTATATGAAGAGAACAATCTCTTCTCAAAGACAGAAGTAATATTTTTAACAAATGTTGTCACAAGTAAATAGCAATCAAAAGGAGAAAATAACTTTTGTATTTTTTTAACGCGTTTGATAGCTTTGATGAGGATTCTCTTTGTTACTTTCGGGCGGGGCACCCCATGAAATGCTAGGCCAGCAGGCCCGGTTTGGGTTTGTTCCACAGAAACACAGAAGGAGCACTGTCTGTTTCCCTCGTGGAGTTTGAATGTGAGGGGCTCAGGATCAGCCACGCTGCCAACCCTCCGAAGGTGGGTGGTTATTTATCCTGGGGAGCCGAGAGCTTACCTGCCACAGAACAGAATAAGAAGCAAGATTTGCTCTTGCTGAGAAGATGAGCCTTGACTTTAAAATCCATCTGCATAATGGATGGCACCATCGATGTGCTAATGGTGAGACTCCTTCTGCTGTTAGACCCGGGGGCACCGAGAGGAAGGAACCTCAGTCCAGTGCTACAGAAAATGGACTCACAAGTTAGCAACAAAAGCCCTTAATTCTCTCAGCCAGCAGCCGCTATTCTGGGGAGCAGCTGTGGTTGTTACATAAATAGAGATGCAGCCAAAATTTAAGGCTTTTTATCCTGCTTCAAGCAGAAAAATGCAGAGAGTCAAGTCGCCTAGGGGTTTACGTTCCCTTTGTATGGTGTTTGGCCAAAGGACTAAAATAGTTTTTCCTCAACTGTAAATGAACTGCTGAGCCCCACCTGAAACTTGTCCACGTGGGACTCTGTTCACTGTTATGTGATTTCTGATGCTTCTCAAGCAAGAATGACTAAGCATCCTCCACGTGGCTCCTCTACTTGGTGTCTCAGACAGTGTCTTCCCAGAAAATCACCCCCTTCTACCCAAAGATGACACATGCTTTTTTTATCATTTTTTTTCTAGTCCTGTTTAACATTTTACATGATACACATGTACACAGAGCCAAGTGTTTCTTGGGAATTTGACTTTTGAGTGTTTCATAAAACTAGAAGCTGGTTCCCGAGAACCAGGGGCTTTTCACCTGGAATTCCGTCTCCCAAGTTTAACTCTTTGACGTGCAGACGTGATTTCCTCTGCAGACAAATGTTGGTATATCTAGAAATAGATCTGGGAAATGGGGTGGATGAGTGGGTTGGCATGAGACGCTTGATTATGTTAGCAACACTCAAAACTGTCTTGTGTTTCCATCGTTTCGCTTTAATCATAAAATTGTCAAGTGATTTGTGTTTGTACTTCGTTTTATTATGCCTTCTGAAAAGGGTCTAATGCAAAAATATTTTGCCTTTATTTCCGCCCCCGCCCCCCCCCCCCCCCCCGACCCCGCATATCCGGACATGAAGCAGATTGTTCCAGATACAATGAAAAGAATCGTCCACAAACTAGTGGCTTCTGCTGGCTGAGCATTCAGGGAGATGGAAGGAGGGAGGGAGGGGAGTGGCCTGGTGGACGGAGGGAGAGAAGGGCAGGACGAGGAATGGACTGAGAAGCATTTAGCAGAGAGAGTTGATAGCATGGCCTCGCGTTTGGGTGCAATTCAAAACCCAGCTGCCTGGCGGCCGGAGGGCAGGGCCAGCTGTCAAGACGATTTGCAGCTGGATTGCACACGCTCTCTGGGCTCTGGGTTGTGGAGTTGTAGGAGTCCAGCAGGAGGATGCGCTGCTTGCTTTTGTTTGGCGGAGATCCTGGGCTCGCGGAGTACTTGCTGTCATAACTGAGTGCGTGCTTGTTACTGGCAGAGGACCTCAAAGAGGCTTTTACCCCAGCGAGGCCTCGGCCCCAGGCTGGAGCATCGAGGGGTGCTGTGGTCTATTTAGGGACAAAGAGCGTCCGAAGTCCAGAGGCGGGGAAACTAGGTCAGCCGGCAGAAGCAGCAGTGCCCCCCCACCCCCGGGCCTGCGGGGAGACTGGTGTCTCCCCCTGCGCCGAGCCCGTGGTCCAGCCTGGGCTCCTCTGCTGATCCTCCGCGCTCTGTGCCTGTGGTGGCGCCGCCGCCGGCCGGGGGCACCCAGAGTCAGAAGCGGCCGCGCCTGCAGCTCCTCAGCGCCCCGGCAGCCCCGGGTGATGGCGCCCCCTCTTCCATCCCATTGGATGCCATCCTCCCAACCTCATCGAGAACTTTTTTCTCTAAGGGCCAGACTCTCCCGGAAGCCTGCTAAGCCCAGAGATTGTCCCTTTCGGGAGCCTTGCCTCGCTCGGAGCCTGCGCTGCGGGCCAGCCGGTTGATTACAGATGCTGCGTAGACGCGAGGCCAGAATTTTAAGAGCGCTCCATCCCGACTGGTCTTAGGAAAGAAACCCCGTGAAATGATGTCCGTTTCATAGGAGGAAGAATGATCAAAGTCTTAATCCAGGAAGATACTCTGTATCTTGGGCTCCAGGACTCTGAGATGTGCTTTGTTTGAAAAGCAAAAGGATTGGTATCTAAGGCAGCCTCCCTCCTCCCAACTGCCAAATTCAAAAACAAAGCAAAAGGAAAAGTATTAGATTTTGCACTGTGTAATTTGACCGAAAATCTGCCTTCCATGCTTTTGCCCCCGGAAGGCACTTTCAGAATTTCATTTCTCTGTACCTCTCAGAAATGAAGCTTTTTGATGAGTTGCACAAAACCCCAGTAGGAAAAGACCCCGTCTGGGAGAGGCCATGTGTATTGAGGGGCATGATGAGACAGACGGTGGCAGGAAGCAGGGACCTTGGCTTCTGGATGTCCCCTGCAGACTCCCGGAGCCTCACGCACCTGCGTGAAGCTGGATCACGTAGGCAGCTTTCTTGCTGCAGATGTCCTTGCAATAAACCTTTGGGATTTTGTGAATGAGCTCTAGGGATTGCCTTCTGCCAATGAATGGATGTCTTTTTCCAAGGGGAGGGGGAGAGATGTCCTTCAGTCACCTTTTCGAGTGTCTCTGGAAAAGGTCAAAAAACAACAGCAGAAAACAAGGATGCTGGGTGAATGTATTTAACTTTTGTGACCAACCTTAACTCACTAGCTCTACCACGTTTTTCAGGAGACTCTTGTACCTTATCTGGGATTGGATCTAATCTTGGGGAAAGAGGAAAAGGAACTAACATTTATTATTGATACTCACTCTGTGCCAGATACTGTGCTAGGCATTTTGTGACTGTCTTGTGTCATCTTCACCACTATCCCATGAAGTAAATTTGTGACCCTCATGTTCCAAGTGGCGTCTCGTAAGTACAGAATGCATCTGTCCGACACAAATGCCCATGTGGAAAGAAGGGAAGATGTCATTCAAGTATTTTCCGAATTGTTTTATTATTACTATGCCCTTTGCAACACTGTGAAAAGAACCCTTTGGGAGCTTCTGCCTTCCAGAATCACTCTTTGGCTCATCACCAGCTGGGTCTGCCGTGGGGAGTGTTTTACTTGGCCTTCCCGTATCTGATGAGCTACACACAAACCATGAAGAGGCCAGTGGCTAACAGAAATTTAGTGCCCAGAAGAGAAAGGCCTTGGGGATGTAGGCACATGTCACTCTTCTTGGAATCCTTTCAAGCATCTGGAAAGGGAATCTGGTACTTTTGCAGTGAAATTCCAGATGCAGCCAGAACAGGCCTTTGAATGCTGTGATTTCTTTCTTGGCTCCCAAGGCTTCATTCATCCCCAGACTGCATTGTTTTAAGGTGAAAAGCCTTATTAACCTTGCAGAGAAGTATGGGAGAACCTGATGGCCCAAGGTAGACGCAAGGCCTGGAGCATTGACTTGAATCCTTTCTTGTGGGCCAGAGCTGGATGTCTCTTTTAGATGTTTGAACCGGGTCTGTATTTTCCAGGCCAGTTTAAGCACTGCAACTAGATGTGAATCTCTTTCAAGAACTTAAATATTTTGGATGGTCATGTAATGACTTGGACTGCCATTTAAATAACGGGTCCAAGGTCAGAAGAGCCCAAGAACTCCCCATTGTTCCTTTCCTTGCTTCTCAAGGCATGTCCTCTAGAAAAGATGACTCACATCTCCATGGCAACTGTTAAAGGTGCTGCCTAGAGGGGACCTGCCCTCACTCCACTTGAAAGAATCAAAAGAATTTCCTTGTGTAGAGGGGGTGCTATGTTCAGTTTTCTATGAAAACTATCCCCAAGATCTTGCCTCTTTCAAACCTGGCAGCTGTCAAATTCCTTCAAGATAATGTGGGAAGTTCTCGTAAGCCAGAGAAATGGCTTAAATTCAGCAAGATTCATTCCTAAACCAAAGGCCTCATTCTAATACTGTCTTCCCCCTCTACCCAGAATTCTCCCTTTTTCCCTTTCCGGGAGTTATTTTTAGCCCAAGGCTTTGAACTTGATTGAGTAAGATTTAAAAGCAGTAAAAAGAACGCTGTAAACTCAGCCAGAACTGCCGTCCAGGTCTCTAGGGTTGCAAATGGCTCTAGAACCTTTGAGGCCATTTGGCCTAGACCCAGAGGTGATAGAACAGCCCCTTTCTTTCTGGCATTTCAGTCCAGACCCTTGGGGACTGTACTTTCCTGACAGTCAAGTGAGCGAGGGAAGGAAAGCTTCACAATAGATTTCAAGCCAGCTTTTCCATTCAAACAAGATGCAAATTTATTTTTAAAAATCCGTATCTATTTTCCTGGAACAAAACCAGGCAGCTGCCTTATTAGGACTCTAAATTCAGATCTATTTTCTTAATGCACACACAGACACACACAGATACTTAAAGAAAGTATAACTACTGTATCACTGAAATACTTCCAAGGAAGAGCTGCACTTTGCTTTTTGTAATCTCTAAGATAACATCCAGGAAAGTATTAGTGTAGCTCTAATAATGGCAAAACAGGAAAAGCTAGTGATCACTCTAGCGAAAGTTTGAGTTAGACTCAATGAGGAGGACGGAGGTCTGGCCACCTCACCCCGTGCCCCCTCTGGACCAGGATGCCCAGCCACTGGCCTGTGTGACTCCCCTGGGCCTCTAGCCTGGGTATTGTGGCTAGCATCCTGTCCCAAGCCCTGGTGTGTAAAGGGCTCATCCCTCAGGATACATGCCAGGTCCAGCCATATACAACCACAGCGTTTCTCACACACTCTCGTGTGCCCATCCAGCGTGGCCTTGACTGGCAATCCAGCAGTTCCACTAGGAAGTTCCGACACCGATGTGTGGATCTGGGGCCCCTTCACCTAGGTTGTCCCAGCTGTAGCATTTTTAGCATTGCCTTCTCCAGTGTGGAAGACGCATTCATTCAGGTCGTTTATAGAGCCCCGAGCACGATCGCCTGTAATACCCTGCTAAACCAAACACAGCTCCTGCCCTCAAGGAGCCCACCATCTGGGAGGCAGATGGTGTGGGAACCGCAAGGGTCAGTACCGGGTGCTGCAAGAGCATCTCAGAGTGGCAGCTGCCCAGCGTGAATAGTCAGGGGGCTTCCAGAAAGAGGTGACATCGAAGCTCAAGTTTGTCAGAGGACTGAGGGAGAGCATTGCCAAGGGCCTTCGGGGCTCGGAGGACAGCGTGGGACTCGGTCCAGAGGAGGGACAGTGTAGGCTGTCGGGCTGGCGTGTAGCAAAGCAGCCGGGGCTGGAGTTGAGCAGGAGAGGGGACGAGGTAAGGGCAAGCAGTCAGCTGGCTGATCCCCCAGGGCCCGGGGGCTTCACTGTGGACTGGGGAGGAGAGGGGAGGGATAAGGAGCCGTAGACCATGCTCTGCCCTCTGAAGCAGAGGTCATGGCTGCGGCCACCCAGAGACGTAAGTGTGGTCAGCACCAGAGCCCGATTTGCCCTCTTGCTGTGCAGGCGCACACTTGCTTGCTGAGACGATCTGTTCTCGTGTCCTCTGCCTCCCCACCCCCGCCTGACCCTGCACAGCCAAAAGCTGTTTGAATTCAGGGGCTTTAACCTGGGCTAGATCTTGCTCAGAGACATGTAGGGGACAGCGCCTGGTCATCGTGACCTGTCCCTAGAGCCACCAAGGCTAAAAATACCTCTGGGTAGGAGGCTGGCATATACCCCGTGATGAGGGTGCTCCCTAAGATGAATCCATGGGAGGCAGCAGACGGCTCCCTGGCTTAGAGTGACACCTTCATTCATCTCCCCAAAAGGCAGCTGCCCTCGGACAGCCTTTCCCCGGGTTAGGTCATGCCCTGTGGCCAAGCCTCTGCTATGCTCGGAGCACGCACCCGAATCCTGCCAAAGAAAGGTGATACTAAAAATTTTTTTTTAATTTAAAAAGCACAAATAAATTGTATGCACATTGAAAACACCTGCCAGCCTAGACAGCCACCGTGGACCTCGTGGGGACAGGGGGGCCACCGAGCTCCAAGCTCTGAGCCCTCCGGTCGTGAGGCAGGGAGCCTTGGGGAGAAGCAGTCTTTCTATGGAGACAACTCACAGTGCCTTTAAGGTTTTCCAGAGAACCTATTCAGAGTACAGAGCATTGGGTTCTTCCCTCCCCCAACCCCACAAATAATGAGAAATTCTATACAGAGAAGAAAACGAATTCGATGAATCAAAACACTAGCTGTGAGGCAGCATGGTTTCTAGAAACTTAAGAAAAGGCTCAAACAAGTGACTGGTTTCCCTGAGAGGTTAGAGGAATTTGGGGACTGAAGACACTTTCCTTAGTTCAGCAAGGTGTCCAGGGATCCCAAAGGGCCCTGAATATTTCTTGTGTCCTGAACTCTTTTGCAAGACCCCCACCCCTGCCCTCCTGGGTGCAGCCTGGCATATTCAGCAGCAACACCAGCTTCTGGACCCGTGGAAAGATTTTAACTCAAACACCCACTCTTTTCCCAGATATCCCACTGGCAACTTGGCTGAGGAACTTCTAATTCTGTGTCTTGGGGTTCCCACTCGAATAGCCCACAGGCCTAGTCCTTTCTATTAGAATTTGGCCTCACACGCACCTGCCTTGAAATTAAGGTCCTGCAGGGTCCCCTGGGTGGCGGCAGGGGGGTGGTCCTGGAATATGGCCAGGTCTGCCTGAGGGCACCCCCTCCCCATTGGCTGCTCCGGTCCAGGAAAGGATCACAGTGCCTCCTTGCCAGTTGTCAATGGCTGTGTGTTTCCTCTGTGTGTGTTGTGTTTTATCTGGAAATCAGGCCTTACATTCAAATGAAATCTCGTGGCAGATTCAGGAGGCCCAGCTCTCAGTTGGGTCTGAGGGGTCCTGGAAGCCTCGCTCCTCTGAGCACCTGCACAGCTTCCTCGGGTAGGCACAGAGCCCAGCAGGGCAGCCTCCCCAGCGCTCGGCACGCACGGGAACTCCATAGAGCAGTGGTTGCCCATTTATTTCCACCGCACATGCCTATCAGCAAAACCTCTGTGAGATGCACCCCCTCTGTACGTCTATTAATTTATTTAAGGCATATAGTCATATACTCCTGAACTAATATATTAGACACATTATAAAAAGTATACAACGTAGACCTTTTAAAAGCATAAGATACAAAATACTATACACAGAGGTTCTGGTACTTTCTCTCTGAACACCTCAGGGTACCTTGAGTACCCCCTGGTGTGTGCACACCCACTTTGGACACTACTGTTTTAAGAGCAAGTGAGCACACCTTCTTGGCATCCATCCCCAAACCACTGTGCTGGCACGCTTGGCCTGCAGAATAAGAAGGCCTTAAGGTAAAATCCCCAGGAGCTTCTAATCTGGGAGACAGGGCAAACAAACTCTTCCAACAGCATAAATTTAAGTACTGAAAAACCTGCCCAGCAGGAGAGCTGTCCCCGGACAGTGGTGGCTACAGGTGCTAAGAAAAGATCAAGTACGATGTCCAGAGCGGGGGGATCGCTCCTCTTCCCTCTCTGGGTCTCCAGAAGAGGACATTTGGCAATATTCCCAGCTCTCTCATGATTGGATTCTTTGAACCCTCCAACTGCTTTAGCAGTATGTTCCCCACGGCACCAGTGGGTCCACGTCGCTTGAATATTATTGTTGATTTGACCACCGAGATGTAATGATGATTCTGTTCCATTTTGAAAAGGGTCTGAGAAAGTGTACAGGTCTAATTATATATACATATTTATACATGTGTATTTTTGTTTATTGTTACATTTTGACATTGGACTTTCTATTAAATAATTTTTAACAGTTGACCTAGCTTTGTTCTTTTTTTGCCTTTCTTCTTCCGTGGGCCTCAGCGGGGACCATTTAAATGTCCCAGAAGATCTTGTCCATCGACTCATCTCTCCTCTTCCCTGTTCTCAGTACAGAGGGCCTCTCCTGTCCATGCTTCTAAGTTCTGTTTTTACAGATAATGTGCTGCATCAGGCATGCACTTGGAAAACCCCCGCTTTGTTTCCTCTGCCTCCAGGTTCCCGGGGCAGCCCACTCAGTCCCATCAGCTTCCACAAATGCACAGATGTGATGCAGTTGCAAGAATGAGCAATAATTAAGAATGGTGCCGTGAGCCTTTCCAATCTCTTGTACATCTCCACCCACCACCCTCCCCAGTACACACGCACAGTCCTAGCTGCAAGACCTCGGACAAGTCCCTTAACCTTCCTGAGCCTGGTGTGTACCTCCCCTATCAGTAAAAAACAATACACTCTTCCATCGGCTAGATAGGAGGAACCCCATAGTAAATGCTCAATAAACCGCCACCCACTTCACGAAGGCAGTCACTCAGCGGGTGACGTTTATTCTTTACACAGAGTGTGCCAGGCACCGGGGTCTCCCAAATAGGGCGGTCTGGGATGTGAGGACTTAAGGAATGCCCCTCTTCACAGTCAGATGCAGAAGCAACATGAAAAATAGGCAGATGCCTAACGGTTTCTCTCCTGGCCAACTCCCAACACAGTGAGTATCTGGCACGTATCGGAGGCTCCGCTGGCCTTCCCGGACCTACCAGAGAGAAATACACACACACGCACACACACACGCACACACACACGCACACACGCAGGGTCTCAAAGCATGAAGTCCAACACTCTCCCTTGGTTCCACCTTCCATGCTGCACGTCTGACCGGTGTTGGCCCGCCCGCCGGCCCAGCCAGCCTTCCGCCGTCCGGCCTGCCCGCGCCAACATCCTCACGCTTCCCTAACTGTGGAGGCGACTCAGGGGCAGGGTGGACCCAGGCGGGGGAGGGGACAGCCAGCCCGGGGAAGGAGTTGTAACCGTCCCCAGGCTCCCCCGCCCGCCCCCCCCCCCGCCCCCGAAAACAGTAGAGCCGGGAGTTCGGATTTGCAGCTGACTTTTATGGGCTGTCAAACAAGGCAAGAGCCCAAGCTTCTGTCCAGAGTAAATTCTTCCAAAACCAACGAGCCCGTTTCTCCCAGCAGAAGCTGGCCCGCGACGGGAAGGCCCGCCGAGCTTGAAGAGCTCGCCCTCGCCGACGCCATCCCACCCCCCACGCACCCCCGGCCCCCGTACCCCAGATGGGGCTTTGGGAGCTTCCTTTAACCTCGGGCCACGGAGGAGCGGGGCTGGCGGGAGCTGGACTGCCCTGGGTGTCCACCCTCAAGCCCATGCTGGTGACAGCCTCCGGGCCCCGGGCCATTCCTGGGCCGAAGCCTGCGCGTGGCTGCCCACGGCCTCGCTCGGAGGCCCGAGGGCTGGGAGGCCAGCAGACCGCGAGCCGCCGAGGGGAAGGACGCCCAGCTTCCCGAGCCTCCACTCAAATGGGGTGGAGGGAAGTGAGGCTGCCGAGTGAGCCACCACGCTCAGTCGTCCCGGGGCCTCCCGCCGCCGCCGGTGCCCGCCCTCCACTCCCTGCCGGGGGGCCGCAGCCAACCTCAGCCCACCTCGCGGCACAAGGCCGCCCCGGCTCCCCAACGGAGGCCGCCTCCACCAGGCAGCCCCCCATGCTGCGCGCTTGCTCCCCTCCGGTTCCTGCTGTCCCCTGTCGGGAGGCGCTCCGTGCGCGTGAGACCCCACCCGAGGCCCCAAGGCTCACACACCAGCCTGTCCTGCCACCCTCACGGGGTGGGCCCGGGGGTGGAAGCCCTGAGACTCGGGCCTCGGAGAGGTCTGGGGTCAGACGAGGTCCCCAGGTGCAGGCGACCGGGCCAAGCGCAAACCCTTCTCGAGAGCCCCAGGCGGGGGGGAGAGACGCTGAAAGCCTGAAGGCCTGTGACCCCCGCGGGCTGCGGTGCGCGGTACCCAAGCGCCCGGGGTCTGGGAAAGACGATCGCCGATGGCAACAGAGCAGGAGGAGAGGAAGGCTGACGGGGCTTCAGCCTTCAAACACTGGCTGGAGCTAAGGTGGGGAGATGGGATACTCGTGGCACCCGCGCAGACTCTTCCGTGTACGTGGAGCAGCTCATGTTTTGAAGGAGCACGTGAGTGCAGCCCAGGCAGGTGGCCGCGTGCGGCAGGGGCCGTCGAGGGCTGCCGACAGCCACACCCGAGAGCTCTAAAGGATGGCAGGGGGCAGGGGTACGGGGGGTGACCTCCCTCCCGGGAGCCCCGGGGCGGCAGACCCGCTCTTCATCTCCCATCTCCGGGCCGCGCTCCTGCGTGGATGCACATGCCCTAAGGTTCGGAGGATGCACTTCCCTCGAAGCCGCGAGCAGCAGCTCAAATGTCATGTTTTGACCCAATTCTCTCAGTTTTGCCGTGGACGAGACTGGTCAGTCCTCCTGGGTATGTTCCAATTTGGCATAAAATTCTGTGTCCGTGTGGCTGTCCCTCCAGGGCTGCGTGGCCCACCTGGGACCTCGCACACGGCCCTCGGAACGGCCCACGGCCACCTCTCCACGGCTCAGAAACTGCGGGCTGAGGTCTAGAAAATGTTGGGCAAGAGGCTCGGTAGGTGTTAAAGAAGCTGGAGGACAAGCGAGAGAATCACATGTGTTGGAGGAGGAAGGTTCCGAAGACTGAGTGAGCGAGTTATTCGTGGCGGTTCCAAACCTCAGAGGAGAAATGCCTGCCAGCAGCCTGCCTTCCAGAACTTGGTTCCCCAAGCGTTTTATGGCTCAAACAAATGGCATTAACAGTGAATACATGCTAGGTGTGAATAGGGCTTGAGAATCCAACCTCCCTCAAAAAAAAAAAAAAATGAGAGAGGGAGAAAGTGCGACTTGGACAGGGCCGCCTGACTGGCTCATCCTGAGACAAGTTTCTGGAGGCCTCTCAACAGGGGCTACACACTGGAATCCCCTGGGGACCTTCCCAGCCCGGCACCCTCCAGACCTCAGGGCAGTTAGCTCGGGGTCTCTGGAAGTGGGCCTGGGCATAAATATCCCCCCCACCCCGCCGCAGCAACCATGAGGCACAGGGGGTATTGCAAAACCATGGTCTACACCGCATGCCACTGATTCGGGCACCAGCAAACAAAACTGAACAAAATAAACCCGGGCCCTGAAGAGTTCAAGACCAGCTGGGTGCAGGTTTGTGCACACATGCTCCAAGGAGCTGTGAGCGCTCGGAAAAAGTCACAACGCTGCCGTCCTTCCCCGTGGGGAGACCGAGCGGGGACACGGTGAGCAACAGCAGCGAGGGTGGGAGAGTGAGGAGGGGCTCCCAGTGACGCGCCAAGGGGCGTCCCTCTCGTTGTCAGGACGAGAGAATGAGTCAACGCCTGGAAGACTTCGGAGCTCAGGCCAGGGAGAGGCCTCCAGGCTCCATCTGGTTTCCAGGCACGATTTTGCTCAGTCATTCCAAAGAGAGAGAATTGCATGAAGACACCCCGATGGGAAACCTGCTGCTTCCCTTGGCAGCTCGGCCCTCGGGGAGGGGGGCAGGAGGTCCGTCCTTCCCGGCCAGCCCCCGCTGACCCCGCTCCCCAGCGCTCGCCCCTCGGCCTTTGGGACACCCCTCTCAGGGGAGGCGCCGTCAGGCTGGAACGGCATTCCAGAAACTCAGCCCTTAAAAAAAAGAAATGCACCCCTGTCCCCCTAAAGTGATGAACCCCAGGGAAGGCACGAGCCCTGCCCCGCACCCAGGAGAGCCCCTCTATGAAGGGGGGGTCCCCGCTTTCCAGGGCCGGGGGGCAACGATGCTCGTCCTCCCTGCAGAGCCCCTGAGCTGGATCCCTCAGTGGGGCAGGGTCTGGGGGGCCGTCACCCCCATAACTGGGGGTGGGGTGGAGGCTGCCAGCTGGGACGCCAGCCAAGGCATATGCACGGCCACGCGGAGCAGCCGACTGGCGGCTGGAAGGTCAAACGCTGCTCCCGCTGTCCGCACGGCCTGGCCATTGGTGTGCCCCCCACAGAGGCGAGCCGGGCGCCGGCCACCCCCGCTCCCCGGGGAGGGCGACTAGGGGTGCCCACCCGGTTCCCCGGGTTCGTGCCGGCCGGAGGCTCCCCTGCCCACCTCTCCTCAGGGGCAACCGCAGGCTGGGGCCCCCGGAGAGATGACAGCCCCGGCCCACGAGGGCGCAGGATGGAATTCTGCATTTAAAGGTCAAGGTCGATGGCACGAGGCAGGAGGGCCACGTGAAGGAGAACCCTGGGGTTCGGGGTGCAGGAGCTGTCATCCTTCGCGGGAAGATGCGAGACCCTCACACGGCTCTGTCTGTTCCAGTCCCACCGTCCTCCCAGGCCTTTGCCCAAAAAATGAGAGAGGGAAGCTTTAAATCAAGTCCCCGAAATCCTCTTTTGGCCTCAAGATAATAGGTTGGCCTTTGTGCTTCTGCTACTGCAGTGGGAGGCCTGCCTGGGGCCACAGAGGTGGCCTTGGCCTCACGCCCCCCAACCCGGAGCCTGGCCTGCAATGGCTGGGCTGAGGTGGGGGGGTGTCACCTGCATGCCCTGGGGCCGAGTGCTACCCCTTCTTGGTTTGGTCGCACTCCTTGCCTGGGCCACCGCTGAGCTACCTGCCCCAGCTTCCCCCCAGTATCCCTGAGCCTTCCCGTCTGCCCTACATGTGACCCTCCTGGACCTACCAGCCCTCACTGGTGGACACACGCCGCCGTGAGACAGGTGAGCAGGTCCAGCCGGACACTGCCCCCCGCCGCTACTGTGGGGTCCCAGATGGCTCTCCTTGGGGGGGTCCTTGTGTTCCTTCCTCCCTTTCCATCTCCTCCTCTGCCTTTCCACGCTCTGGGCTTGCTTTTTGTGCTTTTTGACTCATCAGGTAGATGGCCTGGTGACCCTGGGTCTTCAAAGGAGGCCTCGGAAGTGTTGCCCTCGTCCCCTCAGATCACTGCCGCGAGGTCTGTCCCTACAGCAGAGTCCCTGCAGCATCCGTAGAGGCCTGTCCGCCCAGGACCAACCACGGCTCTCAGCAGAACACTGCCTTGTCGAAAGAGCTCTGGGCAGGACGTGGTAGTGTGCTGTCACTGAATTTACGTCTGCTACGTGTCTTACTGGACCAAGGAACAGTCCCAGCTGCCCAGAGAGCCACCTCTGCCCTGCACCTCAGGGGTTCATTCTTGCTGAAGAGACAGGCGGAGACAGGCAGCCCCTGAGAGCACATGACAACCAGTAGCCAAGCAATACTCTCCATACTTTTTATATGTGTATAAAGTCAAAGAACAGTTCGGATTCTGTAGCAATAGTCTATCCGATCCACATGATGGGGTGAAGAGGCAAGGGGAAGAGGCCGTCCAATCCACACCCCAACGTGTACAAAAAGGGCGATGTACTTAGCAACTCTCAGCTGCCAGGATGATGTAGCTCCACCCCATCCCCAGCGGCCAGGGGGCACATCACAAAAAAAAAAAAAAAAAAAAAAACCCAGTGGGAACTAACCTGTATGGGCCCAAGGTGCTGGTGGGGGGGGAGGGGGGGACTCGTCCAGAGGGGAGGGAGGCCTGTGAGGAGGCCCTGAGGCCGTTGGTGGCTGAGCATGAGCTCTGAAGCCTGTTCAGCATCACGCAGGTGCCGTGGAGCTGGCTGGCCAGCCCCTGGAAGCAGGGGTACCCCTCCAGGAGGCTCCGGTAGTGCCTAAGAAAGTCCCACTCCTCTTCAAGGTAGGTCAAGGCTGCCGTGAGCGGGCACAGGGTGAGTGTGCCATGGTCCTAGAAGTGGCTGTGCACACAAGCAGGCCGTGGTGAAGGTGATGGAGTAGCAGGTGCGAAGCCAGGTGAGCGGGCCTGGATAGCTTTCAGCAGGTGTTTGCTGCCATGGTTTTGGAACCCCTTGAAGAGGGGGATCTTCTGCAGGGAGGAGCTGGGTTGGGAGCCCACGGCGAGGTAGGCCTCTATGTCACCGTGCTCTGTGTTCTGCAGGCTGTCACTGTCGTGGCGGAGAATGAGTCATGTGAAGTAACTGAAGCTCACCCCCACGCTCTTGTCGCGCAGCTCACACCCCAGGCTGCACTTGTCCAAATAATCCCCCCACGTGCTGCCCCGGGAAGAGGAGGAGGCAGGCGGGCTCCTCAGCTCCGAGGGCTTGGAGGCAGTCGTGCTGTGTAGCTGCTACAGCATGTCACCAAGGTGGCAGGCAAGCACGTCACTGGCTTCCTGGACCACTGAGTCCTCTTACCCGGGGTTTAGGGTTCTCATTGCCTTTCCTGAGGACTAGGAGAGGCTTCTTCTGGGTGCTGGGGTCCAGGCTGCTGTGAACAGCTGAAAGCCTCAGAGGGATGGTGAGGCAGGTGTGGGGACAAGGGATGGGTATGGCCAGACGTAAGGAACCTGTTGTTCGGGCAGCTCGTGAGCGGTCTGGCGGGCAGTGGGATCTGTCCGAGCATCTCGTGAACCGGGAGGTGGCTGTGGGCCTGACGCGCCGGGAATGCTGCATCCTTCCCAGGTCTCTTTGAGGCCAGAGATCTCAAAAGGTGGTTTGCCCCCTGACAAGGTGCACGTGACTCACCCAGTGGCCACATGTCCCCTTCCAAACTGTGCTCAGCACCTCCAGAGCTGTGACCTCAGGGGTCCCGCCCAACGCCTTCTTCCTCTCCTTGCAGGACTCGACTTTGCTTGCCAGTGGCAATCCCCTGGCTTCGCCTCCCCGTCCTCACCGAGTGAGGGCTGGCCCTGCTTGCGGTCCCGGGGACTAGCCCGGCCTCGGTGCAGGTCCTGGCGGCCCCGACCATCTGCTGTGGGTAGTAGCGGCCGTCGGCTTGGCCAGTGCTCCCCTCGCCCCGAGATCTTCAGCAGCAGAGCTCCAACACAAGGTCGCTGTACTCGAAAAAGCCAAGGAAGCCTGTGGGGTGTCGGTGGGGGAGGCCGAGGTGAATGTGCGTCGCCACGGACGCCTTCTCCTTCTGGTGCGGCTTGAGCAGCAGCAACGTAGACAAGATCTTGGCCACAAACACGTTCTGGGCGTCTGAGACCTGGATTTCGAGGCCCTCGATGAAGCCCTCCTTTCGCAGAAGACGACACCTATGGATAGCACCGCCAGCTGTGGGGTCCACTAGGACCTCCTGGATCTCCTTCGCCGGGGCTGGGCTACACCCAGGGCCCCGTGAGCCAAAACTTCTGGAACCCTGGCTGTCCCAGGGTTGGCTGGAGCTGGCTTCCCTGCAGTTGCCACCGCACACATCTTGTTCTGGGTGTTGTTCAGTGGACCTAGTAGGATCTGCTGCTTCCTGACTCAAGCACAGTGCTGGGAACATTACAGAAGCCTCTTTTATTCTTTAACACAGTTAGGGAGGGAGTGCTCAAGTCCTGCAGGTGCCCTAGGCTGTCCCACTCTGTGCCCTGCACCCCACTCTCCCGAGACCCGCAGTCGTGGGGATGGGCTTACTTCCTGGGACAGGGTAGTGGGGGGAGTGGAGGCAGGCATTGGTAGAGAAAGTGTCTTTATCAGATTAACTGGTAAAAATGCTCAGGCTCCCAGCTTCTGTGAACAAGGAGACCAGCCTCCTGTGTACCCAATGGTTTCCAGGCCGGTGGGGGGTTGTTTTTCCTCCAAACCCTTGGCCAGCCCTACATCTCACCCGAGGGCTGTGGTTTGGGAAATGTTTTGACTTGAAACATTCAAGCCGGTGGTGGTAGTTGGAGTTGTGAGACCTTTCTGTGCTAAAAGGAAAAATGAATAGTCTATTTAGAACCTGTTAACAATTCACAGTATAAAGAACAGGCAATAATCTTGCTGCTGAAACGCAGCTTTCTGAGGGTCTTACTCCCCAGGGGAGCTGGCTGTGTGGCAAGCATGGCCCCAGCTCTGGAGTGTCCAACTGGAAGACCTCCCACTCACTAGTGGTGGCAATGCTTCCAGAAGGTTGTGCCTCTGCCCTGGCTTTTTCTGGGCCTCTCCTCAACCCCTTCCCAGAATACTCTCTTCCTGGGGCCTGTGGTGTTCTTGGGCTATGAGTAAGACTACTTTTCCAAAACCACATGAACTGTGCTCTGGACAAACAAGGGAAGGGTGGCTGTTTGGAGATGCCTAAAACAGCTTCTCTTGGGCGTGAGTTGTGAGGTTTCCCTCCTGTCACAGACACAGAGTTTCCCTGAAGGAGGAAGCTGGTTTTCCTCGCAGGACAAAACAATGGTCCCCGGAGCCTTGGGGACACTCGCCGGTGCTTCCATCACCAGAGCGATGCTTCATTTCACTGCATCAGAAGAGAAGGTGAAAATCATAGGTTTGTGAACACTCTGCCTAGTTGAAAAACGATTTACTGAGATGCCAAAGCTTGTTTCAAAAATCAACGGCAGTTAGGAATGGTATTCCTCTAATTTATCAAAAAGAATGCCTCTATGGGTACAAGTAATCTCCATCAAAATCCTGACAGGCTTGTGTCCAGAAATGCACAAACTGATTTGGAAAATGTGTATAGAAATGCAAGGGATCTAGAGTAGGAAAAACAATTTTGAAAAAGAACAAAGTTGTGTTTTAAACTAACACTCCCTGATTTGAAGACTTAATATAAAGCTACAAAAATAGACAAGGTGATCCTGGACACACATGAGTATAGACACACAAGTATAAACAGATAGATCAATGGAACAGAGTAAGAGTCCAGCTACGGGCCCCAAAACCGAGAGTCAGAAATGCAACTGACTGAGCCTCCCAGGGCACCCCTGGTCCTCTTTTCTTCCTTCTCCCTCCTTCCCGAGATGAACCCGCACCTGTGTGCCCAGGCCCTGGCATCGGTCTGAGCCCAGAGACACCCAGGTGCACCGCAGCCCCGAGGAGCGCAGTGTGGTCAGGCAGGCCGCACCATGAGCCCTAGTGCACAGGGGTCCCTCAGCTCATCCTGGGGGCACCCGGGCCCCTGTTCTGGAGGAGGGGATGCTAATCCTGAGCGCTGAAGAATGAGAGGGAGACGGGCATGCAAGAGGCTTTAAATGGGAAAGGGGGCAGCTGGGGTGGCTCAGCGGTTTAGCACCGCCTTCAGCCCAGGGTGTGATCCTGGAGACCCTGGATCGATCCCACGTCGGGCTCTCAGCGTGGAGCCTGCTTCTCCCTCTGCCTGTGTCTCTGCCTCTCTCTCTCTCTGAGTCTTTCATGAATAAATAAATAAAATCTTAAAAAAAAAAAAAAAAAAAAAAAGAACTGCATCTACCTGATGGTGGAATTAGGGCCAGGGAGGTGGAGGGTGGCAGGCATGTGGGCTCTGGGGGTCAAACAGGCCTGCCCCTCACCCCAGGGTGCTACCTCTCTCAATCAGCAACGCATCCGTGTTGCTGCGTTTTGCAGTACTTTATCCAGATCGCATTCCACGATATGGATATACCGCCGTGTGTTGAACTGTTTACCGGTAGATGTGCATGGGGGTACTTCCTACTCTTCAGTGGTTATGAATAGAGCTTCTGTGAGCATTAAGTGTGCAAGTCCTGGGGCACCGGGGTGACTCAGTCAAGTGTCCAACTTGAGTGATCTCCGGGTCCTGGGATCGAGTCCCCTGTTGGGCTCCGTGCTCAGCAGGGAGTCTGCTTTGAGAATTCATTCTCTCCCTCCCGCTGCCCCTCCCCTGGCACTCTCTCTCTCTTTCTCTCTCTCTCTCAAATAAATAAATCTTAAAAAAAATAGTGCAAGTCTTTTTGTGGACATATGCTTTCCTTTCTCTTCAATAAACATCTAAGGATGGGATTGATGGATGAAATGGTAAGTCGATGGTTATCTTTATAAAGTTCTGCAAAGTGTGTGCTGTGCCGTGTTTGTGCCCCCACGGGCTATGTATGGAAGTTCCAGTCGTTCCACACTCTTGTCAACATTTGGCATTGTCAAGTTTTTTTTAGTTGTAGCCATTCTAGTGGATAAATAGTGGTATTTCATTGTGATTTTAATTCGTACTTTCCTAATGACTAATGATGTTGAACATATTTATCAAATGTGTACATATATTATATACATTTTTATCAGATATATGCTTTACACATATTTTATCACTGTACTTTATCTTTTCATTTTTCTTTTTTTTTTTTTAAAGATTTTATTTATTTATTCATGAGAGACACAGAGAGAGGCAGAGACATAGGCAGAGGGAAAGGCAGGCTCCCTGCCGGAAGCCAGATGTGGGACTTGATCCCAGGACCCCGGGAGCATGACCTGAGTCAAAGACAAGACGCTCAAACACCGAGCCACCCAGGTGCCCCTCTTTTCATTTTTCTTAACACTATCTTTTAAAGAGCAAGATTTAAAAATTTTGATGAGGTCTAATTGATCAGCTTTTGCTTTTATGAGGCATGGTTTTTCTGGTCTAGCTAAATCTTTATTTAATCCAAAGCCGTAAAAGTTTCATCGTCATTTTTTTTTTCAGAAGCTTTATAATTTTAGTTCTTGCATTAAGTACTATGATCCATTTCAAATTCCTTTTTGTGTGAGGTTTGCAGGAAAGGTCAAAGTTCAATTAATGCTTGTTCAGTTATACCAGCACAACTTATTAACCATATATGTGTGGACACTCCTGTCATGATCTCGAGGGTGTGGGATGGAGCCCGGAGTCAGGCACTGCAGGGAGTCTGCTTGAGATTCTTTCCTCCTCCCTCTCCCTCCCCCTCAGCTCCTCCCCCTGCTTTCACTCTCTGTCTCTCTCGAAAATAAATGGATAAAATCTGAAAGTAAAAGGAAGGAAGGAAGGAAGGAAGGAAGGAAGGAAGGAAGGAAGGAAGGAAGGAAGGAAGGAAGGAAGGAAGGGAGGGAGGGAGGGACAGGCCAGATACTAATCTTGGAGGCTGTCTACATATGGTAAGGAATCAGCCAAGGTTCCTACCTCCCACCTGAGGGGCTGCACCTGCTGCTGAGATGGAACTAGCAGCTGACTCCTGGCTTTGCCACTGCCTAGCTAGTTGACATTGGTCAGGTTGCCTCATGTCTCTGGACCTTAGTCTCCTCACCAAAATGTGGGGTTTGGTCCAGATGAACGTCACAGTCCCTTAAGCACTCATTCTATGGGTACTGTAGGTCTCCAGCCCCTCTCAGCTCCCAGGAACTCACCTCTTAGGGCCTCCTGCATTTGCCCTGCCCTGGGCCCGCCTGTCCGGTCCCCTGACCTCCTCCCCCGAAGCTGGTGAGAAGCCACAGAGCCTCATTAGAGGGCGGCGACAGTCACAGCCTTGCCAGTGGACTCCACCAAACAGCTTCCACTGAGGACTGAACTCGGCTTCTCTTCAGAGATTAAACAGCTGCTTCCAGGGCCTGGGCTTATTTTCTCGTAAACTGTTGAAGTCTAGGGGCCATGCCTTTGAACTTTCTTTATTGTCTTCTTTGAAACCTCATTAAATTTCCCTTCCCACCCACTGTTGGAGAGGAGTCCACCAGGCCTTGGGGAGGCCCTGTCCCTCCTCCCACAGCAGCCACTCCTCTCCTAACTGGGCAACACCCTTCACGAACCAGGAAGCACTGCTGGAGAGGCACCTGGGTGACTGACTGACTGAGCGGCTGCCTCTGGCTCAGGTCGTGATCCCAGGGTCCTGGGATCGAGTCCTGCATCAGGCTCCTAAGGGGAGCCTTCTTCTCCCTCTGCCTATGTCTCTGCCTCTCTCTGTGTGTTCTCATGAATATATAAACACAATCTTTAAAAAAAGAAAGCACTGCGGGGCTCAGATGGGGCATGGGGTGTCCTTGGGCCCCCCCAACAGGTGGAGAGAGGAAATAGATACCAATGAATGGTATCTATTCCCCAAGCTCCTCTGAGTCTAGTAGGAAACGCAGGTAAGAAAGAGCTACTGAAAAAATGCTCCACATCACTTGCCATCAGGGAAATACAAATCAAAACCACAATGAGATACCACTTTACTCCGGTGAGAATGGCTAAAATTAACAAGGTGGCAACAATGTTGGAGAGGATGTGGAGAAAGAGGAACCCTCTTGCACTGTTGGTGGGAATGCAAGCTGGTGCAGCCACTCTGGAAAGCAGTGTGGAGGTTCTTCAAGAAGTTAAAAGTAGAGCTGCCCTACGACCCAGCAATTTCACTACTGGGTATTTGCCCCAAAGATACGGATGTAGTGAAACGCCGGGACACCTGTACCCCGATGGTCATAGCAGCAACGTCCAAATAGCCAAACTGTGGAAGGAGCCATGCTGTACTTCAACAGGTGGATGGATACAGAAGATGTGGTCTCTGTCTACAATGGAGTATTATCAGCCAAGAGAAAGGATGAATACCTACATTTGCTTCAACATGGTTGGAACTGGAGGGTATGATGCTGAGTGAAGTAAGTCAGAGAAAAACAATCATCATATGTTTCACTCATACAGGGAATATAAGAAATAGTGAAAGGGACTATAAAGGAAAGGAGGGAAACTGAGTGGGGAAAAATTAGAGAGGAAGACAAACCATGAGAGACTCCTAACTCTGGGAAACAAAGGGTTACAGAAGGGGAGGAGAGTGGGAGGATGGGGTGACCGGGTGACAGGCACTGAGGAGGGTACTTGGTGGGATGAGCACTGGGTATATACTATATGTTGGGAAATTGAATTTAAATAAAATATTTACAATTTTTAAAAAAGAGAGCTATTGAAGAGGACAGAGATAAACTACAGAAGTACATATTCCAATCATAAATTAGTGCCATCTTTTCTCTCCCAATAAGTTCCACAAGGACACAGACCTTGTCTTTCGTGCTCACCACTGGATTACCTGCATGCTATGATTGGCACATTCAAGAAGTATCTGTTCAATGAATGCACGTCCTGTTCCTTGCCATCCCCCCAGCTGCTAGAGCCAACCTCAGTTTAATAAATTCTTCCTAAAGGAATGAATGAGGGCAGCCCTGGTGGCCCAGCGGTTTAGCGCTGCTTTCAGCCCAGGGTGTGATCCTGGAGACTCGGGATCGAGTCCCACGTCAGGCTCCCTGCATGGAGCCTGCTTCTCCCTCTGCCTCTCTATCTCTCTCATGAATAAAAAAAAAAGGAATGAATCAATAAATGAGGGAGAGGTAAGGCAGGGCTTTGAAGGATGAATAGGAGTCAATCAGCCAGGGAACATAAAAAGAAAAGAGCAGATGGGGGATGCCTGGCTGGCTCAGTTGGTGGAGCATGTGACTCTAGATCTCAAGGTCATGAGTTTGAGCCCCATGATGGGCATAGGGCTTACATTAAAAAAATTTTTTTAAATCAAAATAAATAAATAAAAGAACAGGGCAGGAGATTACAGGGGCAGAGAGGATGACATGTGTAAAGATGAATGAAAATGTGGACTTCCAGTGAACAGTGACTTCTTGGAAGTGGCCTAATATTTATCTGAAAATGAACTTAAGTGTGATAGAAAAGCAGAAGACCAGCTGGGTTTTCTCATTCCTTTCCCTCCTACGACCAACTTACCCGCTTGAGATCACTAACAAAGCCAGAGCTCTGCGTTTTCCCACTGTATTTATCAATCACAACTTTTTTGTCCACAAGTGACCAGAAATTTAATTCAAACTAGCTGAAGCAAAAGAACTAGCAAGTGCAGGGGCTGGTTCTTTCTTTCTCTGTGTGTAGGTATGTATGTATCTACCCATCTGTCTGTCTGTCACAAGGTATCTAATCTTGCATTTTCTCCCTTCTGGATAGAGCAGCCTGACTCTCTCCTATTGCAAACAGCTTCCCATTTGCAGTGAGGGAGACATGCTTCTATGACCCCAGCGGCTCTGGAACCACCCATAAAAATTCCAGGAAAAGACTGATGGGTTCCGTTTGGGTCCCTTGCACACCCCAGACCAACCCCTGTGACTCGGCTGGCCAGGTCATGTGTCCTCCCATGACGGACAGTACCATGACTGATGGACCCAGGAGAAGGAGGGGAATGCTCCCTCAAATACTGGGTAAAATCAGTCCACACGTCACCCCACTCCAGCCTCGCCGTTTTCCCAGGCAGCGAGCCAGGTGCCACGTGCGGACACGTGGCGGTCACAGCCTCACTCAGCGGAGGAGAACGTAAGCTCGGGATACAGCATCTTTCATGTCCGGCTCTAAGTTCTTCTCTGGGCCTTAGTTTCTTCATCTGTAAAATGAGTACGTTGGGCTACGTTCATCTTTAAAGGTCCCTTCCAAAGAAGACGTTCTGGTACATCTGAGACGTTTATTTGCATTTGGAGTCTTGCCCATTCAACTTGGATGATGGCGATGCCTGGTTTCCTGCTTGGTTAACTCATGAGGTCGGTTTGGATACTTTCTCTTCGTGGTTCTCAGTTGTTTCAAAAAGACCGAATCTATTGTGCAGCCAAGATATCTAATCTTTGTCCCGAAGCACATTTTTCAGTCTCCTTCGGAATGTCAATTATTTGAATTATCATCTTGGGAAGAATGAGATATTTGGAGGTGAAGTACTTTAAATCGATCCCAATTTATAATGCTTGGGCCCAAACCTTTTATTATTTCTAATTGATATGGGAGCTGCAGGAAGGGAAATCATTGCTCCCTCAGGTTATCAGGGGCCTGTTTGACCTTGGTAGGGAATATTCCAAAGTGGGGTCTCTGAGCCTGGCGCCTTTGCTGTTTTATATTCATTGAGCACCGTGATGAGATGCAGGGAAATCACCAGGCCTGATGCACTGGCCCTGCGCTGCGGCCCTCTGTTCCTCTCTTGAGCATGTCCACACCCCCCCCATCCCATCTTCAGCAGTCCCAGGCCAGAGCAGGACACCCAGAAGAAAAACATCCTCACAGTCAACTGCTAGTTGGGGAAGCCTGAATTTAAAACCCAAGACTTCTTCTTCTTCTTTTTTTAAGATTTTATTTATTTATTTATTTGCAAGACACAGAGAGAGAGAGAGAGAGAGAGAGAGAGATTGCATGAGCAAAGTGAGGGGCAGAGGGAAAAGGAGACTCCCACGGAGCAGGGATCCTGATGCTGGACTCGATCCTGCTCTGCAATATGACTTGAGCCAAAGGCAGGCACTTAACCAACTGAGCCACCCAGGCGCCCAACAGCCCAGGACTTCTGACTTCTGGTCTCCCAAGTTCTCCTTCAACACGACGATCCCCTGCCTCCTCTTCACCTCCAGCCACGCTGGGAGCCTCCTTGTCCAGGGGTAGAACCAAGCCCGGGCCCTCTTCACCGTTAGCTCCCAAGGCCTACTTGGTGACACCATGCGTGACCCCAACCGCCAGCTACCCTGGGCCTTTCAGGTTTGCTTCCCGCAGCATCTTGAGTTGGCACCCCAGCTCCTGGGCCCCGGCTCTGGTTGCAGGGAAAGCTCTTTCCTTAACTCAAGCCTGATAATCTGACTCCCTGAGGGAGCCTCTAACACAGCCAAGCCTTTGTCTGGCTGCGGAGGCTGGCTCCCCTCACTCGTATCTGCTCTCTCTCAGGGCCCCCCTACCCCCACCCCTGCGGCCTCCCTTGGCGGCACACAATGGAAGACCTGTGTCCCTCTTTCACCACCCTGAGGATGTTCCAGCGGATGCGGGGCCGCTGCCAACCGGGCTGCGGAGGCCTCCCGGCCGACCGCTGTGACTGACAAGGTCAGCAGTTGGGTCGCTGCTGGGCCACAGGGGCTAGACCCCCCTAGCCTGCTGGCTCCGGGCCGAGGTGACCGGACTTTTCCCTGAACACCCCCTCCAGTCCAGCAGAAGAACCCTGTTCCTCAGAGGTCACGGCTTCCTTGACTGCCTCGAGAGGCCAAGGCCTGACCTAGCAACCTAAACCTTTTGAACTTGGGAAGAACCCCCGACTGTCCTCTTAATCATTTTTCCAAAGAGTCTAATACAAACCAAAGCCACCTCTCCATCCACCCATCCATCCACCCATTTTTAAGCTATTCTTTCATTTTATAAAAATGCTATTTTATAAAAATATTTATTGGACTTTTGCTATATTCCTGGCCAATGGATGAAGCTGAGCTGCCTTTTCAGAGCATTCCTGTTCACCGTGCCTCAAAGCCCACCATAAATGCTTCCTCGCACAGCACGCCTCTCCGCCTCTCCTGGCGTTGCTACGTTAACCCTGGAGGCTCCCTGCTCCCTGCTGGCTCTGGCACTCAGGCTTTGGGGGGTGGGGGTCACTGGTCCTGTGGCTTCCTGTGAGTGTGTACCGGCCTGGTAGGAAAACGCTCAGCGTCAGTTCCTTACTCTCCACTCCTCACCCAGACCCCCATCATCCACCTTCCCCAGCCCATCCCTTCCCACAAGACATCTCTGCCCTTGCTCACGGGGCACTTCATTTGCCAGCCAGTCTGTCTTTGCCCTGCTCCTCTGGCCTTCTTAGCAGGGTAACCAGATGAATCTTCCCACCAAAGCACCTTGATCGTGCCTTGTGCAGACCCTAATGCGCATCCGTTGTCTACTGCTCAGAGGATTTTTTTTTTCAGTCATTCATCAAATATTTGCTGAGCACCTACTACATTCCAATGGCTCTGCAAGACCGCCAAGGAGAGAACAGTGAGCAAAATACAAATGGAGTCTAGAGAGAAAGACAAAAATGGGCAAGGAAGACAGTGAATGCGGTGAGCCTTCCACAGGAGCACTGCTTCGGGAGCCTTCCACAGGAGCGCTGAGATTGGCCCCGGAGGGATCTGTCAGGAAAGGTTTCCTGGAGGTGGGACAGGTAACCTGAATTAAAACTCCCTTGCCTGCATTCAAGGTCTGTTCTTGCCCTCCAAGCTGAGAGCCTTCCACCCTTCCACCAGCTCAAACACCCGTCCCACCTGCCTTTCTCCCTCCTCCTCTACTGTGAATTGTTCCTCCATGTGTGGAACTCAAATCCCCAACTACCTCGGTCCACCTGATGTATTTTAATGTTTTAGCTGGGCACTGGGGGGGGACCAGCAGTGTCCCAGAGGGCAGGGCAATGGCTGTCCACCTACGATGACATTTCCCCACCAATCAGAGGACGCGCACAAGTGGGGCTGAGATGAGCCACCTCCCAGCCTGGATCTTCACACACTGCTCACACTCTCTTCCACACCCTCTTCCCTCTTCTCCTGGTTGACACCCAGATGCGGCTGTGGCCCTGCCTTGACCATGACCTGCAAAAGAAACCTATGTCCCGGGTCCTTAAGCCATTGCACTGCCGGCTCCCTTAGTTAGAGCAGGCTAGCTTTACCCCAGCTACTGCGATTGCCAACCTGTCAGCTTTCCAGCTTCCACCAGGAGGGAAAAATCTAGCAACACCATGCCTGCAGTCCTGCAGGGCAACAGTCAGCAGGAGCTAGAGCCCCCTCTGCCACAGACCCCACAGTGCCCCGGAGAGCCTGAGACCTAGTGTCCAACGTGTCCCCTGCACTCTTGCTTTTCTGACACTTCGCTCTTTCCCACCAACTGCCTGATGCTTGCAGACAGTTGTGTTCTTAGAAACATTTGAGCCCCGGAGTAAAACATGACTCAGGTGATCCAATCCCTGACGATCCACCTGCTTGACTCTTCTCTCAAGAGGTGTTGCTGTTTTGGGGTGCCTGGGTGGCTCAGCGGTTGAGTGTCTGCCTTCAGCTCAGGGTGTGACCCCGGGTCCGGGGATCAAGTCCCGCATTGGGCTCCCTGCCGGAAGCCTGCTTCTCCCTCTACCCATGTCTCTGCCTCTCTCTCTGTGTCTCTCATGAATAAATAAATAAAATCTAAAAAACAAAACAAAACAAAACAAAACAAAAAAAGGAGTTATTGCTGTTTTAAAACATTAACCAGTAATCTCAGCCCTGGTTGAGGTCCTAGATCAGATGCAATGCCTCCTGCCAAAAGCAAATATTCTATAATGTGCCCCTTATATTCCTGAAATTAAATTAATATTACCCACCTATGCACAATTCTCAACATCAGCATGATGCCCTAATGGAAATATAAAGGACTTATGATAACAGCATGTGTTTCCATACCTAAAGGTGTGGTGTGACTGCTTTAGGAGCCGGCAGGAAGTATCAGATGCTCCTGGGTGGGAGCAGAGGCCCCTAGGAGCCTGACAGCTGTGGATGCAGAACAGGACAGCTGTGTGATTCTGGGAGCTCATGTACCACAAGTGCCATTGCCACTAGGGATCTGATCTTTCTAATTTTTTTTAAAGATTTTAATTTTTTATTCATGAGAGAGAGGCAGAGACACAGCCAGAGGGAGAAGCAGGGACCCCGATGCGGGACTCGATCCCAGGACCCCAGGATCACGACCTGAGCCAAAGGCAGACGCTCAACCACTGAACCACCCAGGCGCCTCTGGATCTGATCTTTCTAAAAGGTGAACAGCTCTTGGTCAAGGCCCCGTCACTTCCAAAGCCAGTCTTCCCTGATTTCCACAACAGTTGGATTCCTGGAAAGCTTTGTGTATCTGAAAATGTGCAACAAAGACTTCATGAATAAAACAGAGTTCAGTTTTGGGCTCGGATCATCCGTAACGTGTTCTCCACTCAAGCACACCCAACGGCACCCAGCCGTCATGCGGGGCACAGGCTGGGGACACCGTCGAGAGAATATCAGGCTAACATCGCTGCCCTTTCCCCCACCGAATGCTGAGAGCATCCTGACACACCATGAAGACAACCAGGCACACCCACACATTCCTAAAGGCCCCCTTCTGACGGACGCCATGAGAACCATTGCCTCAAAGCAAGATGACGCAGAGAGAAGGCAGTATTGAAGCTTTTCCTGAGATGACTTGAGTTTTCTTCATAGCTTGTGGAAGGTGCATCTCGATTTTCTGCGACTGTCTGGACTTTTAGACATTTGTTTAGGAAGGAAGAGGCGGTGGTCAGAAGGGCCCGGGGGTGGGGGTGGGGGTCTCCAGAGTGCGGTGCTCACACTCCCCCATGGCTCTGGGGGAGAGGCCTTACCTCCCAGCTCCTGTTTTTAAAAAGGATGTAGGGGGATCCCTGGGTGGCTCAGCAGTTTGGCGCCTGCCTTCGGCCCAGGGCTTGATCCTGGGGACCCGGGATCGAGTCCCACGTCGGGCTCCCTGCATGGAGCCTGCTTCTCCCTCTGCCTGTGTCTCTCCCTCTCTCTCTCTCTGTGTCTCTCATGAATAAATAAATAAAATCTTTAAAAAAAAAAAAAAAGGATGTATAAATAAAGCTGGGGCTCAACTGAAAACCAATTCCCGCGTCCCTCTCATCTCCTGCCCGTTAATAGCCTCTTGGTGGGAGTCGCATGGAGACGTTGAGGGAACGAGCTGTGTGGAGCCGAATGGGCTCCACGTGGACGCTGAGGGCCTCGAGCGTGCGTTCACCTAAAATGTCAGTCCTTCATGTCGCTGTGATGCCAGGCAGCCAAGACGGACACGGTTTCTCAAAGAAACATGCCTATAAATCAAGTTTCACTTGGGCTGGGGTGGGGCCCAAACCCCCAGCCAGTCCCCCTCAAATTTAGGAAACTGAGAGGCTTGAGCACTTGGTCGTCTGGATCCTGCCGAAGAGACCAGCCCTTCGGCTTCCCTCAGTCGAAGGAAGCCCCATTTTCTCCACAGGCCTCTGTGGCGCCTGAACTCCCACATGGCTCCCTAAGTGGCCTCTCAGGCAATACCGTACCCAAGGATGTAGGCAGGGAAGGGACAGTGGCAGGGAGAAAGGGAGCCAGCTGCTCCCCGTCAGGACGGGAGGGCCAGGGCTGCTCCTCCGCGGCCCCAGATCTTGATCCCCCTCGGCCCCGAGCCACGTCCCACCTTCCCACTGCAGGCCACCCGCCGCCTCATTCCCCTCCTCCGTCCCAGGCCATTTTTAACTGTCTGACCGGGAAGGATCTGACCTGACAGGACAATTAAATATTAATATCGTGATTGAAGAGCCTGTGTGCAAATCAATTAAAAATAGGACTTGTGGAGCTGAGACGTTTTCAATCTATTTTTCCTTCCTGTCGGGAAAGCTCTTGCCACGTAGCTCAGAGCCCAGGGCCCCAAGGCCAGGGTTGATCCCAGAAGGGGCCCACAGGTCCTGCCAGTGGGATAGGAGCCTCTACCCTCGGGGGGGGGGGGTGCCAGTGAAGGGGCTGATGTGGCTCCTCCTACCACGGGGGGCAGGGCCCCCATGCACAGACACCTCCTCCAGCAAAGTCTCCCCTGGGACTAGCTGCCACCCTGGGGGGCTCCCTTCCGGGCCAGCTTGCCTCAGACATCTGTAGCTATTGGCTTGTTGTGTTTGCACTGCATCCTAGAGTGTGAGGGAACACACTGAGGGCCGGGGCCGTGCCCTTCGTCTTTCCACACAGATCCCCACCCAGTTTCTGGAAAGGGTACGCAATTAATAAATGTTTGTGCAATGAATCAACAGGGCAATGACATCTGCCATTTGTTACTGATGAAAACCTGTCGAATGACAATTATTAATAGCTTAATTCTTCAACTTGAAGAAAGCTCGACTTGAGGTGGCACCTGGGTGGCACTAGCAGCATGCCCCGAGGAAGCCCAGGACACATGAGGATCTCTTTCTATAAAGAAGCAGAGTAAAAAAAAAATATAAAGAAAGAAAGAAAGAAGCAGAGTGAGCAGCTACTTCTAGACCCCCGGGATGAGCTGATGACCCACCACTAGCAGGTACAGGATTTGCCTCGGAGCTTTCTGGAAGACGAGGCTGAAGGGGGAACATCATCAGTTATTTTCTCACCAAAAAGAACACCAGCTGGTCAGCAGGGACAAAGTTCTCCTGAAACTCTGCACCTCAAGGGGGATTTGTTACGTGAATCCTTACACAGAAATCCCCAAGTGTCATTTTGCTGTTCCGCACATAAGCCTCACCCCTTCCTGCCACAAGACCTGTCCTTCTGGTGGGAGTGTCAGTGTGGAACTTCTCAGCACGCACCTCTCTGCTCAGGTGTCACCTCCGAGCAGCCACTCCTGCCTCTTCTCCCCCAGGATTCCCTGTGAGCCCAGGACCACCCTCTCTTACTTCTCTGCATCACACTTACCTCTCCCAGATCACCTTACTTATTTGCTTGCTTACTTGCTGTCTCCCTCACAAGACTGGTGAGCTTCATGAGCGCGGGGATGTTGTCTGTTTGGTTCACTGCTGTACCCCAAGCCCCTCACGTAGGACTTGGTACCTAGCAGGCATTAGATGTATATTGCCTGGATTGTGACTCAAGGGCATATTCTCAACCAGGACTTGGCAGAAGCACAGAAACATTGTTTTAAAAGGAGGTTCTTAAAAAAAAATAAAAATAAAAATAATAAAATAAAATAAATAAAATAAAATAATAAAATAAAATAAAATAAAATAAATAAAATAAAATAAAATAATAAAATAAAATAAAATAAAATAAAGGAGGTTCTTATGGTTATGGACGTTCCCTGATAAATATGAGATTACATGTTCCAGGCTCTTTGCTTTCTTGTAACAATTTCATACAGGGATAGAACAAGGAGGGTCTATACATGGATGACATGAGCAATTTCCTGGGCCTGCCATCTGCTTCAAACATCTGGGGGCCTGAGGTGAGCTTCAACAAATCTTCACACAAGGTCTGTTCTTTTTGCTCATGTATACGTTTTACAGAAAGTGTCGCTCTGCGTTGTCCAGGCTGAAGTGCAGTGACCATTCAAAGGCACGTTCCCACTACTGATTAGCACAGGAGTTTTGACCTGCTCTGTTTCCAATGTGGGCTGGTTCACCCCTCCTTAAACAACATGGTGGTCATCTGCTCTCTAAAGGTCACCATCTTGATCCCAGACTTAGTGTGAACACCCAACACCCAGTGGGCACAGCACACTATAGCCCAGAGCTCCTGGGGTCAACCGGCTCTCCTGCCTCAGCCTCTCAAGTCGCTGGGACTACGGGTGCCCACCACCACACCCCAGGTCAGTTCCTCCTTGGCCTCCCCAACAAGTGCTCTAATTAGAGCTTTTGCCTAAAGTGAGCGCCTTCTGGGCTGCCAGACAATGAGGCAAATTCCTAGTCACCTGCAAATATTTAAGAGCTAGACTGAGTCTCATCTGAAGAAAAGTCAACTATCTTCAGCAGAAACATCTGCAGGAGTAGCTACGGGCAGATCCAGTACATCCTGTGGATGAGAACCGTGAACTGTCAAGGGCTCACACAGGTCCTGGGGCAAGGCCCTCAAGTTCTATATCACCTGCCTCAGTTATCTGTTGTTATGTAACAAATTACTCCTCCCAAAAAAACCTTAGCTTAAAATGACAAACATCTGTTATCTCACAGTTTCTGTGTATTGGGAATTTAGGAGCAGCTTAGCTGGGTGGTTCTGGTTCATGGTGTCTGCTGAGGTTGCCGTGAAGACGTTGGCTGGCGCTGCCATCATGTAAAGGCTTCTCTGGGGCTGGAGCTTCCACTTCTATGGTAGCTCACTCCCAGGGCTGCTGACAGTTCCTCCCTGGCTATTGGCAGAGAGTCTCAGTTCTTCCCCATTGGGTCTCCCCACCGGGCCTCCCTTGAGGGTCTTTGTGACATGTTAGCTGGCCTCTTCTAGAGCAAGTGATCCAAGAGAGAGAGAACAAAAAGGAGGCCTCAGTGCCTTCTATGACCTAGTCTCGCTGCAACTTGCTTTTACTTCCACCGTATTCTATTTGTTGGAAGTTAAGTCACTGAGTTCAGGCCATACTCAAGTGAAAGAGAATTAAGCTCCACCTCCCAAACCACTGCACCATCTAATGTTCACAAAATAGCCTCAGCAGGAGAAATATGTACAATAACCATTACCACCCAGAAAAGTTCTTGATTGTGTGTGAGGGGGAACACAATGTGCTGAAGAGCTTATGAAGAGTAATTAGACCTTTCAGGACTCAAATCTCTAACCCACCACCTACCAGCTGGATGAATCTGAGGAAGACACTTCCCTTCTCCGAGCTTTCTGTTTTCTTTTGTTTAAAATGGAGATGATGTTACCCAACGTGCCAACATGCTGTGAGAAATAGAGAAAACGCACATCAGTCTCTTTCTGGGCACACAGTAAATATTCATGAAATGACAGGGGTTATTAACTTATACTGAAACACTTCTTTGGTTTTTGAAGAATTATGAACTGGTACACTGCACAGTATAGAAAATGGATTAACTATTGCTTAATAAGAATGACTTGTTCTTATTATAGATAGCCCACGTATGGGGTGCCTGGGTGGCCTGGTCGGTTAAGTCTGCCCTTGGCTCAGGTCATGATCTCGGAGTCCTAGGATTGGAGCCCCATGTCAGGCTCCCTGATCACCAGGGAGTCTGCTTCACCCTCTCCCCCTGCTCCTCCCCCCTACTCATGCTCTGTCTCTTTCAAATAAATAAAGAAAATATTTTTTAAAAAATTAAATTTTAAAATACAAAAAGAAACAAACAGAAACTCAGGAATATGCAAGGCACAGATCAAAAGAGGGGGAAAAAGGCTAAAATGAGGGGGTGAAACAACGAAAATTTGAGGCCAAATTTAGCTCTAAGCCAGGGTACCTGGGTGGCTCAGTGGTTCAGTGTCTGCCTTTGGCTCAGGGTGTGATCTCAAGGTCCTGGGATGGATCTCATTGTTCCCCACAGGGAACCTGCTTCTCCCTCTGCCTATGTTTCTGCCTTTCTTCTGTGTGTCTCATGAATAAATAAATAAATTTTTAAAAAATTTAGCTCTAAGCCAAAATGAGGGAAGAACCACCATCAAGATCATAAAGAGATACAAAACATCCTTCTCAGAACTTGATTCTGAAAGGAACGTGTCACGAAGAAGTCACCATCCAGCACACAGGGATGTAGGACCATCCCAGTGGAAGGTACCTAACCACTTTTCCAAACCTGTAGCACCCCACGAACGTGCAGAGGGCATGACGTCAAGACACCACTCAACAACGGCAACTCTGCAAGCTCCATAGCTGCCTGGCATTCTGGAGAAGTTAATGGAAGGTGGCCTACATATCTTCTGCAAATACTTAGTGTCCAGGCTAAGATGATAATAACCATCGTGTGAGTTTTCTGAACACCTGCTAGGGACCAGGCAGTAAGCAGAGGGTTTTACGTGGATGACCTCATTGAATCTTTACAGGACCCTATGAAACAGATACTGTTTAGCCCCCTTCTGCTAATGGGGAAACTAACACACAGAAACAAGGAATAAGGCAGATAGTGAGCAGCAGAGTCAGGATCTACACCTGGGTGATGCAGAGAGTGCCCTCCAAGACACCTCATGACGGAGCCCAGAACACCGGGGACTGAGATGAGAGCAGGTATCAGTAAGGAAACCTGGAAGGCCAAGGTGAAGCCCTCCCGCAGGGACTGTGGCTCACACAGTGTGTGGCTTGAGGGGCTCTAGGATGACAAGCAACATTAACAGGGAGGCAGCCCAAGAGCCAGAAGAAGCTCCATCACTCTTCATAGTTTCGTTGAAAACCATGGTGTTGCCCTAGTTCTGCTCACTCAGGCAACACACCATACGGGGAGCCTCACCTCAATGGGCTAGGGGCCGAGGTTGTGGGTCTTAAGTAGACGCTGCCCTAGAAGAAATCCATCGCCAACTAAGATTAGCAAAAGCATCAAAATCCATTAGCTTAATAAAGGCTCTGGGACATTCTGTGGTCAAGAAATCTGTTTTACATCCTTTAACCTGCCAGTTCTCAAACTTCACTGGGGGGACCTGGGTTAACATCCTGCAGAACCAAGCAAATGCTGGACCAGCAGGTCTCCAAAGTCCCTACCAGCTCAAGGATTCCACAGTTTCGGGTCTTCTTTAATGGTAGGACAAGGACTTTGAAGTCAGAACACCTAAACTTGATTTCAAGCTCTGCCTCTTGTTAACTGGAAAACCTGGGGAAAGTCAGTCTCTCCGGCCCTCAGTCTTCTTATCTGTAAAATGGAGGATCATGGTGGTATCTGTGTCATTACGCTGCCACGAGGTGTCATTAGTGCACACTAAAGGAATTTATAAACTGGGCACGGCACACTCATTTTAGCTGTTACTATTATAGATTAAAGATGAAACAAAACTAGAAATCAAATTTGATCAGTTTCTTATCACCTAGTCATCTGCTCTTTCCATGGCCCTGCCTGCTCTTAATACTCTAGAATAAAGACATATATATATATTTTTAAGGATTTTAAAATTTTATGTATTTGAGAGAGAGAGAGAGAGAGAGAGAGAGAGAGAATGCACCAGCAGGGGGAGGTGCAGAGGGAGAAGGAGCAGCAGACTCCTCACTGAGCATGGAGCCCATGCAGGGCTTGATCCCAGGAACCTGGGATCATGACCCAAACTGAAGGCAGACATTTAACTGACTGAGCCACCCAGGCACCCCAAGACTTTTTAAATAGAGCAAACCCCACTAATTCTCTTCCTCTTTTTCAGATTGATACTTTTGATGTCATTTCAATTCAGAGTATGTGTGTCAGGAAGGGAAATAAATTAAAAACAAATGATTCGTTCGTCTACACATCAACCCTCTGGTTGATGAGGCCCTCTGGTTGGGGCTTTTCATTCAAGGCCAAAGGCTGGTGATCCAACTGGAAACAGAACACAAAACAAAGGGAGACTCTTAGAAAAAAATTCCTCAGGGACAGCCGAATTCCACTATGGCAAATCCAACACAGTCGCTCCTAAGACACAGCTCTGCAGGGGAAAAAAATCGTCCTGGCCTAGCCAGAGCAGCTGTCTTCGTAAGTAGAAAGAACGGTGCTTTTCCACACCTCATGCTGGCACCTGGTAAGACAGAGTCATCCCAACCCAGACTATACCTCCTGTCTTCTGCACATAATAAACAATATAAATTCATGTCATGAAGAAAAAAATCACATCCCAAATTCTTCCACCCTATTTAATATTCCCCTTGGGCTTTCCCCAAACCATGACTCTTGGTCAGTTCAAAATAATACCTCCTATTTGTGCAGTGTTTTTAGTTTTTAAAGAATTGTATTTTTAATGATACAAAGAAGCTGAAGATCCAATATTGAGTCTGCAATGATGCAACTTTTTTTTAAGATTTATTTATTTATTTGATAGAGAGTGGGGAGAGAGAGAGTGCGTGTGCAAGAACGAGGGGGGGAGAACGAGGGGGGTCAGGGAGAGAAGCAGACCCCCTGCTGAGTGTGGAGCCCAACTAGGGGCTCTATCCCCCGACCCTGAGATCATGACCTGAGCCAGTGTCAAGAGTCTGACTGAGCCACCCAGGCGCCCCCACAAAGAGGCAACTTTCTAATCTAATCTTTCTTGATTTTCCCTATAAGAATATTTCAGATTCTGACTGAATCACTGACTTAACACTGAAGGACGTTCTTGGACAGGCTGGTTCGGGAATCCCTCACGGAAAGAGTCATAATGGATAAGAAATGAAGTAGCTCTGCTCCCAGGGCACCATGTGGCCCTGCAGGCACCCAACGATGGCAGCATCAGTAGAAAATGATGGTTTCCTTCATTTTATTCCATTTCTTCAGCCCAGGTTCTGCATTTCTAAAATGTCCCGGTTGCTGAAATCCTATCACAATTTTTCTTTTTTCCTTTCAGTTTTATGGGCAGCATTAGCACAGGGGAGAAAATGTAACCGATAAAAATAAATAAAAGAAACCTCATTTAAAATGGAGCCGGGAGCCCTGCAGGGGGGAGCTCTCCCCCATGAGCTCTCCTTGCTGCCCGCAGAACCAGCAGGCAGGAGATAAGAATTATTTCAACAGGGAAAGACATTTTTCACACAGGAATTTTACCTACTGCTTTTTTGTTTTTTAGTTTACTTATTTGTATATTTATTTTAGGTAATCTCTACAAGCTCCAAGTGGGGCTTGAACTCAGGACCCCCAAGATCATGTGCTCCTGCAACTGAGCCAGCCAGACTGAGCCAGCCTTTCTCCTGCTTTTAAGAAAAGGAAGGAAGATCCCTCCCTGCCCTGGCAACAGGCATCAACCACCACTTACAGCCAATGGGAAACCGCCACAACCTAACTCTCCTTTCTTTTGTTCAGAACAACCGTCCCCGGTTTCCTCCTGAAACTTAGTAAAAAGCTGACCTTCCCTGTGTCTCTTTGGACCGGCCTGTGCTTCCATCGCTTGCCTGTCCCAAATGGCCATTCCTCTGCTATTTCCAAATAAATTCATATTTTTAGCTTAAAGAAAATTGCTCTTTGCTCTGTGTTTAAACTTAGCAAAACTCTCTTCATTTTGCTGAAACCCAGGAAGGCTTTATCATAGTAGCACCTGTCTGGTAGCAGCACCTGTCTGGGTGGTGTCTGGCTAGACCTGGACAAAGCCCTCCAAAATAGCAAAGTTCCATGATTAAACCAGTCTGACGTGAGCTCTCTCAAAAAACTGCAAAGGGCTCTGTTTCATCATTTGCTGATTTTTTTTCCCCCGTGGAAATTCATATCCTATTTAAACTGTTTCACCTTAAAATGACAAAGTAGTCACTTAGGCATAATATAATGTCCTTTAATTTGTTTATTAAAAAATAATTAGTCTCTCAGGTCGCATTAGGTCTGAAAAAGAATGCTACTTGCTGTGTTCAGCACTTTATTTTCCAATCTTTACAATTTTCCAATATAATTATTATTTCTCTGTTTTTGAAATGATTTCCCTGTTGTTGAAATTCCGGCGAGGCATTTCATTATTAGTGTGACCTCCTAGCCCAAAGGTGTGCGGTAACATCAACCTCGGCGTTGAACTTTAGGGCTGTCTGATTCTTTTTTTTTTTTTAATAAATTTATTTTTTGGGCAGCCTGGGTGGCTCAGCGGTTTAGCACCACCTTCGGCCTAGGGTGTGATCCTGGAGACCCGGGATTGAGTCCCACTTCGGGCTCCCTGCATGGAGCCTGCTTTTCCCTCTGCATGTGTTTCTGCCTCTCTCTCTGTCTCTGTGTCTTTCATGAATAAATAAAAAAATCTTAAAAAAAAAGATAAATAAATTTATTTTTTATTGGTGTTCAATTTGCCAACATATAGAATAACACCCAGTGCTCATCCCATCAAGTGCTCCCCTCAATGCCCGTCACCAAGTCACCCCCACCCCCTGCCCACCTCCCTTTCTACCACCCCTGGGCTGTCTGATTCTAAAGCCGCCTGTACATCATACTGACTTTCTCACGGCCAACAGAACAGGAGCACTGAATTCCAAAGCAGAAAGAAGCCTCAGACATCATCTACTGACAGCTCCACTTTATGGAGGAACTGGACCCCGAGAAGTGAAATGACTTGCTCCCATTCATGGAGCTGATGAGTGACAAGGGCCATCACTTCTCAGCATCTCCTGACTCTGGGTCCCTTCTGGCACCATAAGATTCAGTGTGAGATTTTGTTGGGATCCCCTCACAAAGGAATACATGATAAAAAAAAAAATAGCATTTGCCCTACTAGGATCTGTTTTGACACATAACACTCCTAAATGGGTGGGGTTTCCACACCAAGCAATTCTCCAATTCTCTGCAGACATCAGCTAGGTATCCTACAATTTTTTTAAAGATTTTTTTTTATTTATTCATAAGAGACAGAGAGAGAGAGAGAGAGAGAGAGAGAGAAAGAGAGGCAGAGGCATAGGCTCTGAGGAGAAGCAGGCACCATACAGGGAGCTCGATGTGGGACTTGACCCTGGGACTCCAGCATCACACCCTGGGCTGGAGGCAGGTGCCAAACTACTGAGCCACCCAGGCGTCCTGGTATCCTACACTTTAATTCAATTCTGACACAACTCTGTTAGTGCAAACCCTACCTCAGTTAAGGGCTCAATTCCACAAGACTGCCCCCAACTTCAGACACCAATCACAAGTGGTGAGACCCAGGTTATCCACACTTCAGTTCAATGTAGCTACAAATTGGGGGTTTCCATGATCCTTTCTACATGAGGCTTTATAATTTGCTCCTAAGGGCTCTCGCAGAACTCAGGGAAACATTGCACTTACTATTATCAGTGTACTATAAAGGATCCAAATGAACAACCAGATGAAGGCAAAGTATACATAGGACAAAGTCTGGAAGGGTCCTGAGCACAGGAACTTCTTCTGTCTCTGTGAATTTTGGGATGCATCACCTTCTTGGCATAGGATACATTCACCAATCCAGAAGCTCTTTCTGAACCTCAGTGTTTATGGTTTCTATAGAGGTTCCAGTACTTAGCCATGATTGATTAAATCATTGGTGGCTGTTAATTAACTCAATTCTAACCCCTCTCCCCTTCCTGGAGTTGGAGAAGGCTTGAAAGTTCTAACCCTGTAATTGCTGCTTGGTTCTCCTGGCAACCGGCACCTACCACAAAACTATCTAAGGGCTCTCCTTAGGTCACCTTAGCATTAGACTATTAGCATAGACTATTAGTCTATTAGCATAGACTCAGGTAGGGTTGAAAGAAGCTTATTATGAATAACGAAAGTTGCCCCTCTCACTCCTGCCACTCTAGAAATAAAATTTTTAGAATTTCTTGTGCCAATTACCTGATTGTAGACCAAATGTATATTTCTTTCTTTTCTTAAGTTAAAAAAGTTTTTAAAAAAAATTTAGAGAAAGTATGTGAGCCAGCGGGGAGAGGCAGAAGGAGAGGG